>NC_142203.1:4262500-4572500 GCF_049639895.1 Pseudopodoces humilis
CCCAGTCAGGGACTGGTCCCACTCTTGGCCTCTGACTTCCCAGAGAAGGAGGAGTAGGAATAGGAGTAGGAGGAAGCCAGGGTAAATAAAGCCTTTCTGATGTGACCTCACGTGGACTGGTTTCCAGCCAAGTCATGAACACCAAAATAAAGAGCACCTGCAAGTACCTTTCAAGTTCAGCACACGCTCATTGGACCTTTGCATCATTTTAAATTAGCTGCTGATGCATTTTATTTACACTGAATTTAACTTAATGTGCTTGCTTGCTAACTTCCTGCTTATCTGGATACCACATAAGCATATGCCCAATCCAATTACAAAAAGAATGAGAAATACAGTGAATGCTACACATTTTAAGCAAGCATAATAAATTACCAGTTCTGTGGCACATACCTGTGCATGTGAGGGAGAAAAAGAACAAACAAACCAAAAATCCTCCAAAAAAAACCCAGAAACAACCCTCAACCTAGCCAACCAAAAAATACAGCTGAATTCCCCCAGTCATTTAATTACAAATAACATCTCTCTTGCAAGACTCACACAGGCCTTCCAAGGTAAAACTCATCCCTTAACAGCAGCTGAAATCTCTTGCCACACTGAAAAAGAGCTCCATTAGGGGGGAGTGGGAAGAAACGTGGAAAGATTAGAAATAAGCAGGCTCCTGTGGAGTGTGCTGGGTATTGACCAGCTAGCTGAAAGGCAGTGCAAACTATAATAAGCAGCTGCAGCTCCCAGGTCTCCTGAAAGAAAAGGAAAAGAAGAAAAGGAAAAGGAAAAGGAAAAGGAAAAGGAAAAGGAAAAGGAAAAGGAAAAGGAAAAGGAAAAGGAAAAGGAAAAGGAAAAGGAAAAGGAAAAGGAAAAGGAAAAGGAAAACGAAAAGGAAAAGGAAAAAGAAAAGGAAAAGGAAAAGGAGAAAAAGAGAAGAAAGAAAAGAAAAAGAAAAAGAAAGAAAAAGAAAAAGAAAAAGAAAAAGAAAAAAAGAAAAAGAAAAAGAAAAAGAAAAAGAAAAAGAAAAAGAAAAAGAAAAAGAAAAAGAAAAAGAAAAAGAAAAAGAAAAAGAAAAAGAAAAAGAAAAAGAAAAAGAGAGAAAAATTCACAAAAATCACAAGTGTCACAATTTTCCACCACGTGAGTAAACTGTTTTGGATAGCAGTGAGGCAATGCTACTTGTATGAGGTTGGGAGTGGTGGTTGTACATGTCTCCAGTGAAAGGAAGAGGGTGAACACAGAGGCCCGAATTATTCTATTGCTAAATGAATCAGAACCTGAGGGAAGAGAAAAGGTATGTGGGAAAAAAAGCATTGAAGCAGAGTCAGGGAAGATCAAGAGGGAGTATGAGTAAAACATAAGAGGGGAAAGTATGATTCAGCCTGTTACTTATTGCTCCTTTTATCCACCAGAAACAATCAAAAACATAAGAGTGTTTCTCATATACACGGATGTATATATGAAAATATGTATGTATATAGGCATATATTTCTGATAAATATATAGACAGATGGATTTGGGTATAAGGGGGCCCTCAGCCCTGGGTGTCCCTGGCTGCAGGGAGGGCTCCCAGCAGGGCCCGGGCTCTGCTCCAGGGGCCCAGCAATGGCACCAGAGCCACGGGCAGGGCCTGGTGCCCGGGAAGTTCCACCTGAACATGAGGCAGAACTTCTTCCCTGGGCAGTGACCGAGCCCTGCACACATTGCCCAGAGAGGCTGGGGAGTTTCTCTCACTGCAGGTATTCCAGAACCTGGACACAATCCTGTGCCACGTGCTCTGGGATGACCCTGCTGGAGCAGACACATTAGGACAGACAACCTACTGTGGTCCCTTTCCAACCTGACCCATCCTGGCAGACTGTGACAAGCAGAATCTTTTATTTGTGAGGGGTTTAGCATCTACAAACCAAATAATTCCATGGAGGTGCTGCTTTGTGGATGAAGTTGCTCTGACTGGGGCAGAGAGATGGGTTTTGTCCCCTGCACCTGCGAGGCCGAATTCCCCTGCTTGTCCTGGAAAGGCTGGGCCCTGGCTTGTATTTTTCAGCAAGAGAGCCACTCTTCCTGGCTGAGGAGGGAATTGAGAAGGCAGATCAGCCTTGCTGGGACAGCCAGGGCCCTTACACAGAGAAATCTATTTGCAGAGAGGTTAATAAGACACTTGTACGAGCGAGACACCCACGGCTCACACCGACTTCACCTCCTCCTCCCCTCACGCCTCAAGATCAACACCAGCCGTGCTGCCAAGCCTCTAATTACGTTTTTTAAATCCTGTCAGGTCGGGAGGATGTGACGGGCTCTAATTGTGGAAGAGCATTTAGGGAGACTGGTAATTACACAGTCATTAAGCTGGTTAAACACACCACGGTCCCTTTTGCATGGTGGTGCTGTGCCTGGCTCCCTCCCAGCAGCGAAACAAACACAGGATTAAGCTGGCAATTAGTGATCAGCAGGTAACAAACAATAACTCCCCACTCCACTGCTGACCAGCGAGGCTCCTCCTGGGCCAGGGCTGGCTGTTGTGGCCTGAGAGGTGGAAAATCCAGGACAAAAGAGGGACTTGGAGGGAGTTCTCACCCTGTGTGCCCGTGTGGTCTCCTGTCTCAATCTTCATCATCCAACAAAATCCTGCTGCCAGAAAATTTGCTGAAAAAAATGCTGAAATTTTCTTTTAGCCTTAAAAGAACTCTAAATTTTAAAATTATTTTAGTTCTACGAGGATACATTCCCCAGCCTTTCTGGTTTTTTAATCACCTTGTTTGCTAAATGAAAGTACTCTGGAGAAAAGCAAACAGAGCAGAACTTCTCTTGCCTGTGTGGGAGGAGTGAGGAGTAGAGGTCATTAAACCAAACTCTCCTCTGCCTACATCTCAAACCTTGTGACATGTCAAACCACAGCCCCTGGGCTTTTATTCAGCTTCCTTTGATGTCTACTTTTATAACTGCTTGCCTCATAAAGGTTAGTTATGTATATATAGGAGACATTTTCCAGATTAAAACTAGGATGCAGGGTGACCTATCAGGATGCAAATCTCTAGTATAGTAAAAGCTGCATAGGGAAAATCTCCAGCAAAGACCAGCTGAGGAGGATTTTTCCAAGATAGACCTGGTCCCAAGACCAGATGATTTAATACTGTCAAATAAGAAAAATAGTGATACTTAGATAAAGAGAAAAAAAGTGGAATAAGATCAGCTTAGATGCCTGAATTAGCCCCAAAGATTTGTACTAAAGGCGTTCCAAGCAAATTGTTGGCTCCCAGCTCCACATCCTAGAGGAAGGGAATGCCTTGGCAGCTCCTGCATCCCGAGCTCTCAGCCTAGGAAGCAAATTTAACCCTGAGGAGTCTGCCTTTTTGTCTCCTCTCAAAATTACAGGGCCAAGCTGCTGCAGCACCATGGGCTTAGCAGGTGAAGGGGGATGTCCCCATGTGCCCTGACATCTCCAGCCACCCCTGGGAAGACAGATGGCTATGTGCTGTCCTCTCTGCACCTCTGTACCCATTCTTAGGGGGCAAGGGATGTGCTCTGGGAGGGGGATGGATCTTGGGGGTCTGGGCCAGCTGCTGCTCCTCCTTGCAGCCCAGGCACGCAGTGCTGCTCACAGCCCTCCTTGCCTTCCCCAGGGAATGGGAGCCACAGGGCACCCACATGGGAAACTGCTGCTGACAAAATAAATAGCAGTGTCCTGCCAGAAAGGCAACATGTCTTATGCATCGTGCAAAACTCCACCTGGCCAGTCAGCCCTCAGGTAGACTGAAATCATCTTTTATTTTCACTGTGGAGCCCTGTGTGTGACTCCAGGAGTCCTGTAACACCGGAAAATTGTAGCGTAATTTTATTTGTTTGCTCTGTTATCACCACAGCTGCCTCACTGAGCCCTACCAGGAGGAGAGCCCTCTTTTGATGTAAGTCTATTATGAGTGACACCAGGGAGTTTCTAAACTAAAAAAAATAGGAAGAAAAAAAAAAAAAAAAGACTGATTCCAATCCAAACTCACATGACAGAAAGGGAAAAAATAAAACACCCAAAAAAAGGAGACGCACATTGTTCCCACGTGTGTAAGAGGGTATTAAATCGAGCAGTGACAAACTTTAACTAGAGCCACAGCATTACTCAGAGCAGCTTTGTCCAGGCCTGCAGAAATCACGGTCAGAGAGTCTCCCAGCTGGCAGAGGTGGACAGGGGGTGCCAGCAATGACAAGTCCTTGCTGGTACTGCTTTATGTAGATGATCCTCTCATGAACGGTTTTAATAAAGACTTAATTGATTGTTCTGGAGTTCGTCAGGCTAATAAACATTTATGGCCCTGAGTCAGTCATCTAGAGCACATTCCATAAGGCAGTTAGAGGCTGCTGCACAGGGCAGACCAGACGCACGTCTGTCATGTGCCGGTGACGTCTGTTCGTCATGCACTAGTCATGCAACAAGTCAAACCTTTGGAGAAAGTGGAATCTCTGCATCCTTGTCACCAGCCAGGAGGTGGAATAATCACTTTGTCCTCCAGGCTGGGGCTTGGGAGATGCCTGCTCTGTAGAGCCCTGGTTCTGCAGCAGGTTTCCGTGTGTGCCCTAGAGTAAATCAATTGGGGATGTCAGAACAGCATGAATGGGACATTTCAGCTCTCCCAAGTTCTGGGCACAGACAGAAGCAGAGGTAAATACAAGGAAGACATGGCCATAAAAACACAAATTAAGATAAAGCAAGATTCTCCTGCTGCTTAATCATGTAAATGTACAAATAGAGCCTGACGACAGTGACTCAAGGGAAACAATGGCCTTATCAGCAGCCTCAGATAGGCCTGAGCCATAAAATGAAAATAAATTATCTACTGACATGCCTTATCATCTCCCTAGTGTCTACTAGAGAACTCAATTTACCTCTGCGTATCTATCTCCTCCAGCACACTCAGCATCAGCAGGGTCTGCTGTTCCTCTACAGGCTCCCTTTTGCTGCTCCAGCAGAATCTCCAGCCATTGCACTGGCCTTACAGTGGCCTTCAGATGTCACCTCCAGCTCTGCACCTCCCATCAGTGTGTGGTCAGCATGGGAAACCACCTCTCCCTCCTTTTTCCACCTCCTGAGTTACAGCCTGACCTCCTTTTCCAGTCACTCTGCCATCCATTTGCACCCCCATGAAGCAGTTCCATGGGGTTCTGATCAGTCCCCACACCCTCTGGGTGACACCTGGGAAGATCTTTTTGCACTCAGGGCTGGAGAGCCCAGAGGAGCCACCCAAAATCTCTTTCCCACTCTCACATTGGCCCTGACTCTGCTGATCCTGGCACGAGCATCTGCAGGTGGTGAGGGAACGCTGGAGCAGTGGGAAAATCCACTGTGAAATGAAAACTGCTGGGACAGGAGGGGCTTTAGACCTCCAGCTCATGCGTGTTTGAAACAAAGACAGAGGGCTTAAGAGGCTGCTTTTGCTATCAAGATAGAGTGATTATTTCACATTTACAGGCAGGTAGTTGTTGAAATCAATTCTTTGGGGAGAAAGAAGAGCAGCACTTGTAATTGCTTGGCAACTTGTGCTAAACTAATCAAGGGCCTCCTAGTTCATTGGAAGTTCAAGATTTTGGTATCTGCCTTCAGTTTCATTTGGAAGAGAGGCAAACATTTTAGTTCCCTGAGCAAGGCTAATCCTAAAAACTACTATCAAGAGTTAGAAAATTTGTTTAAAAACAAAAAGGGTACCTTGGGAAGTTTTCCAGAATAAAAATGCCTTTTTTTCTTCCTCTTTCCAAGGAATAAGTAATTTAGAGTCAAGACATTTAAAAAATATTTTTATTTCAAGAGAAACAGAAATTGATCCAACATTTCCTGCTAGCCCTATTAATAATTATAAACATGAAATCATGAAAACCTGCAGGGGAATTTTTAAAAAGCAGTATCAAGAAAGAGTTGCTTGCTTTCTAAATGAAAAAACAAGGAGGGGGAAAAAGAGTTTTGTGCCATACTTAGAAGAAAAAAAATAACAGAGATGAGAAAAGGAATTATTTGAAATAAAATATTAATAAAAACGTGTGTAGGACACGTCAAACTTTGTTGGTCACAACACACCTGAGGCTGGTGAGGCTGTCAGGGCTTTGACACTCATCCCTCTGGAATGGGACACAGCTGGATGGAGCAGGCACGTTCTCCTCAGTGCCCTGGTCTGAGCAGGGTTGGGGTGCCCGTGGGGTGTTGTGTCTCCTGCGAGCAGAGAGAAGGTTGGACTGCACCTCCAGCAGGCACATCATGACTTTGCCAACCTTTGTAGAACTTTAGCAGCACTGAAGTCACGGCAGACAAAAAAAGGGTTGGGTTCTCTTGTCCCTCCGTGGCCATCAGCTGTATCCACAGTGCTGCTGGTATCCTGGGGCATCTGCTTTGTCTTGCTGGCACAGCTGTGCATGATGCACCTTTCACCCGGTTTGGGCATTATACCGCACTCTGGCAGGGCTGTTTGACTTCTGCAGGCATGCCCACCACAACCAGACATGCTAAGAAGAGGTTTTTTTGTGTCTGCTGTCGCCACAGGTTGCAGGGTCACTGGCATAGGGCTCTAAGCCCTTCTTCCCTGCCCATGTCAAAGTACTCTGCACCCCAAGGGCCCCACAGATTTCAGCGGTGCTCTTCCCAAGTTCACACACTGAGTCATCAAGAGTGAGTGCAGCTCTGTCCCTCACTCTTCACTGCCCCTGTGGTCCTCCTGGCTCTGCTCTTATGAATAAAATCTCTACCACCAGCCAAGAAGACAGCCCAAGGCATATGGCAGTGCATTCCAGGAGCTCAGAGACTGTGGGGCTAAACACCCAGGTAGCAGATTTCAAGAGCAGAAGGAAGGGCTGCACTCTCTGTGTCTGGTGAGACACCCACGGGGTATTTCAGCCAGCAAACCCTACACCAAGCACAGAGTAGCCAGAGGGGTGACCCTCCATCCTTCCAAAACTCATTGTGCTCTCCTGCTCCTCCCTTCCCTCTGCCTGGGAACAAAATGCACTTAGGTGTGTTTTCCCCTCAGAAATTCCTAATATGTCCAGAATACCTGTGCTTTGCAGAGAGCAGAGGCAATGACGAGGATCACACATCTTGGGCTGTAAAGTCAGGTTTTCTCAGGCATTCCACCTCTCTGTAACACCCAAATTAAGCATTTATGCCTCTTCAGATGTAGGAGCCCTAGCTCCTTCTCATCAGCAGCACAGAAAACTGCTGTTTGGAGAGGTGGACAGGCAGCAGGACTCCTGAAAGTTTATGTTGAAAGGAAAAGCCTTTTCCAAATGGGATATTGCATGTAATGTGTGTCTGACACTGCTTTATCTGTATCCCGGTGGTACCTGCAGGATTTTTTCCAGCTACATATGGGCACGATGAGAAACAGGATAGGATAGTAAATGGGACAGAGGGACAGACATTTTATTTTTGTTTAAAAAAGAGGGAATATTCCAAAAGAAATTCCAGGCAAAGAAAAGAAAAGAATAATCACTTTCTGTTGAAACAGTTTTTAGGAGCTTTCAGCTCCTAAAAACAGCTGTTTTCAGCAGCTGTGACCCATAATTATCCCAGTATCCCCTTCCCCATTGCATGGCATTTTTAGCCTTATTTGCCAGAAACGTGCTTCAGTAGCAGCGTGGCCAGCTCCAAGATCAGCTCCTTGCGGACTGCCCTCCTCCCCCCTCATGTATTTGGTTTCATCGATGCTAATTTGATCAGGGGCAGCTGTTTGTAAGGGCAGTGCAGGAGAAGCCCCAGGGAGGATGACTGATGCCTGATCTCAGGGGGAGGCGAGCCCGAGCTGAGCCCTCACAGCAAGGGAAAAGCAGTGGATGCCCCTGGGTGCAGAAGCAACCGTGGCATCTACACAGAATCCAGCTGAACCTGGAGGTGTCAGCCCAGCTGTGGGCAGCACCTGGTGCTGGGGAACTGTCCTGGTGGCAGGGCAGGGAAGAGAGGGAAAGGGAAGGGGAAGGGTCCATCTCCCCACAGAGATGGGGGCTGGCTGGGGTGCTCCTGCTTTCCGCAGCGCCCCAGCTGCTGCTCTCCCACACACCTGCAGCTGGATGCCCTGTGAGGCACCAGGCATCACAGAGCTCTCCCTGCCTACCTCCCCTGGCCCAAGTTCTAACACAGAAGCTGTTATTGCATGGCTATTGTTGAATACCTGCAGTCGGGTGTTACTGGCTTTTGCTCAATTGTGTCTTTTGCCACGCAGAGCACAGATAAAGATTCAGGTGCTGCTTCCACTCACTGCTGCGCTCCTTCCCCCTCAGTCCTGCCCTGTCCCTCCACTCACTCACACCCAGTTGTAGCTGTCAGGGAGAAAATTAGGTGAGTGCATGCAGGCAAATAGAGAGAAGGTAAAGAAAGGCGAGGTAACACCCTGCAGACAGAGGTCTGTGTGTCTGCTGCCAATCACAATAACAATAATGGCCATCAAACACAGACTCATATTACTCTGCTGTCTCCTGCCTGGCTGCCCACACAGTCAGGACTTTAGTCCAGCACATCAGTTAGAGACTCAAAGACATTGAACTTGGGACCTGCTTCTCTGATAAGGAGAAAGTGCGACAGCCTGACCAAGAGCTGGGAGCCTGATAACTTTTACACACTGCAAGTAAGCCCAGCTTCGTGCTGATATTTTAAAGATCTTTGCCCTTTAGCTTGAGCAGGAAATCTTAAAATGGAAAATATGCAGCTTCAAGGAAGGGGTGAGGCTCACTTGAAACGTAAGAATGTACATAAGTATAGGAAATAACAGGTTGTTAAGAAACTACAGTTCAGTTGTTAAAAAAAAAAAAAATCAAGGCCAAATATAGATTATATTTCCCCTCATTAGGGATCAGCAAAATTTTTTTTTCCTTCTTTTCCTTCTTTTTTATGATTTTGCCATGAGTGGAGGGAATTCTTTATATCCCCTGAAGCATTACCTAGTTTTGTTGGCCACCACAAGTAGAGTGGATGAAGAGCCCCATCCCCAAGCACAGGGAAAGCAGCAGGAGGGCGATGCTGGGGGAGAAGTGAGGCAACCACCCACTGCCAGAGGCATGGCAGATCCAGAGCTGTGTGGGCTACCCGGCACCAGCACCTGGTTTTTAGGGGACAACTGTGCCAGGAGGCTGAGCACAGCCAAGGACTTTGCTGATGCAGCTAAAGAGTACCTACAGGTAGTGGTTTTCAGATCCTCAAACCCATTCAGGCTCCCTACAGCTGAGGCCAAGGTGCTTCTAGGTACAGCAGAGTTAAACTTTCACTGTGTGCGTGGCTCAGAGATTTGGTGCCTTGATGATTGGGTAGCAGCAGAGCAAGCTGATCCTTTATCAGCAAGTCCTGGGTCAGAGCACCTCTTTTCCTTCCAAGTCCTGCTCTGGTATCCTGTCTGTTTTATACAGTCAGAGCTGCTTATTTAAGTCAACCACCACTCTAACACACGCAGATTTCCTCTGACCATCAGTGGGGTGAGATTCCAGTCCAAATGCCAGCCCAAAACATATGCAGAGATCAGTCTGCAATTTTCTGTCATGCAGTCACTCAGTAGCTTTAATGCCACCGATCCACATGTGTCCCAGAGAGCATCACTGATGTAAACTCACCTGCCCCACTTCCTCGCTCAGCAAACATTTACTTTCTTTATTATATGCCCAGTGCCAGATAGCAGGAGAGCAAGAAATTAAGTCAGTATCATTAACAGACTGCAGCCTTGCCCTTTAACTCTAATTAGAGGGAGAGAATTACTGCCAAGGTATACACTGCCAAGAGCCAGCTGGGCTCACCCCAACACATTGTCAGGACAGGACCATGGGTGCAGTGGGGAGCTTCCTCCTCCAGCCCCCAGTGACAACTCTGGACCTGCAGATGACTCCTCTGAACTATTCAGCCTCTCTAAAATACCCCTGGTCGATCAGCAGGGCAGTGGTGCTGCTGCACAGGTCCTTCTTTCCCTCACCGAGTGCAGGCTGGCAGGATGAGTACCTGCCTGGGGATGCAAGTGGCTTCTCAGGTGCATGATGCCCCAGCTTGCCCTGTGCTGGGCCCCTCAGGAATCTCACTGTCTCCTCAGAAAAGGTGTGTTTTCTCTGCTTCCCCCCACCCTTAGCCCAGATCAGATTCCCCCAGGGAGAAAAGTTGGAGGTGCTCCCTGGAGGCACAGAGGTATTAGGCTGGGTTGTGTCAGTGTGGGGTCGTGGCAGCTCATTCCATTCCTTCCATCCCATCACCCTGGGGGTGGAAGGAGCTTTGTGGACTTCCAGGCACTGTCCCAGGCTCTCTCCAGGACACTGAAACTTCACAGCTTTATCGGTTCCCAGGAAAAGCCTTGGAGTTTGCACTGCACAAGGACAGGCAGTTCTGACTTTGAACAGGGCCATGGAAACCAAAACAGAGATACAACTTGCATTTGCATTTCCTGAAGTTTGTGATGTGATCTGACACTATTTCTAAGTGCCCAATCCTAACATAAGGTCGGTTTTTCTCCTGGTCCATGATGGGCACCAGTATAACTCCAACACTGCCCAGGAAATTACTTTCTTTACCACGATTATGGCCAAGAAAAACCCCAGAACTGGACTGAGAGTGTTCTGGGAACCAGCCAAGCAGAGCCAGTTGTGGTGCCAAGGAGACGTGGGCAGATGCCTCCACTAAGGGCTGTCAGAGGAAAATCCTGGACCTGGCTTAAAATTCTCACCCTCTTTTACCAGGGAACAAAAATGGATGGACATTCTGCAGGTTCATTTGTCTTCTGTAAATTTTTCCAGTCTTTAGCTGTTATTCCTCTACTTGTAAAAAAAATTTGCAGTGTAAGAGGGCTGAGGCATCAATGAGGAATCAATCATGCCTGAGCAGCATCCTCAGGCTGGAGAAGAATGTTCTTTGTGAGAGGATTTAGTCCTGGCTGCAGCACTGGGGTTGATTGCCCATCAGTCCTGGCACCAAGTCCAAGGCTGCAGAGCATGGTTTGTGGTAACAGCTGTTTATGGTCAAGTCTCTCCATATCTGCAAAGCTGAGATGTGTCAGCAGTGTTACTCCTTTGCCTGTCTAGTCCTAGATGGTATCTACACAGGGACGTAAAATAAACAACAACAGCAGGAAAGTGGATGAGGTTTGCAGTGCTGTTAGCCTCACTCCCTCAGACTGGCACCAGAACTCTGAGGAGAAGCAGTCACAGAGCAGAGGCATCCAGCACAGGCTGTGTGTAATTCACAAGCTGAAGGTGTTTTTTGGCTGCAGGCAGGGATGACTGAAAACCATCCAGTTGCCTTGCAGTAATGTATGCTCTGATAGCTTGCACCCAAGCAAAACTCTCAGCTTTTTGCCTGAAGCCAAATACTGCTTGGCCCTATCAGGAAAAGCAACCCATCTCACAGCATCACTTCCTTAACAGTGTTCTGTTTCATTTCACAGGCAGGACAAGACAGTAGCACAGTGAAACCCAGAGCAACAGGGCACTTAGAGATGTTTGGTCAATGGGAGAGGAAATTCCAAACTTCTCACTATGAACACAGACTGCCTTGGGCAAAGCTACTGCTACACCACAGCACCTTGGGT
Source organism: Pseudopodoces humilis (assembly GCF_049639895.1). NCBI lineage: Eukaryota > Metazoa > Chordata > Aves > Passeriformes > Paridae > Pseudopodoces > Pseudopodoces humilis. Next base: position 4,274,011 of record NC_142203.1, read on the forward strand.
GAAGATTAGAACCTTTCTTCTGCCTGCACACTGGGTGATTTGCCCTCATTTCTTAGCTTAGTTACAATCCTCATCTCTAAACAAAAAAATATCTTTTTACTTGGATGTTACATTAAAGTGTTTTCTTAAAAGGAGTTTCGCAACAAAGTTCATTCACGTGTATTCCTCTCCTAAAAAGCTTAAGACAAAGAGTTTGGTGGACATACAGCAAAGTCATGGAACAGGTGAGTTTTGTCAACTTTGAGGGGGAAAAAGAAAAAAAAGTCTGGTAGCAATTTCCCCAAAGCAAATCTTTATTTTAAATTTAATTCCCTGGTGGGCTAGATGTATCTGTAATTTTCCCAGAAGGCCAGTCCATGATTCCATAGCCATTAGTACCAGGTAACCACTACCACAGTGTCAGCCTGGATCAGCCTTTACTGTGCCCAATCACACCTCTATTTATGGGGCCAGTGCACCCAAAAAACCACAAAATACAACGCCAGCTTGGATGTTTCTGACACCAAGTGCAGTGGGAAGGATTGTGCCTTTCCTGACAGATCTGAGCAGCAGGAAGGTTTGTGCTGGATCGACACGCTGTGTTGTGCAGCCTCAGCACTTTTGAACTGATACTGGGAAACCAAAAGAGCTGAATTTGCTGCATCAAAATGCTGCCTCGGAGCTGATATTGTTAATTTGGCAACGAGTGGATTTTCCATAGTTACATTTCTTTGTCTTGGAGGAATCACAGAATCACACAGTGGGTAAGGTTGGAAGGGACCACAGGAGATAAATGTCATATTATTCCTGTCCTTGCAGATACCCTGTGTCACAGGCAGTAGCTGACTCTTCCTTCTGCTTGTGTAACTCATTTTTTCAGCTAATTTAGTCCAATAGAATGGATTGTCTCACCACAGTCTTGCATCATTTACATCTTAGACCTGCACAGCTATAACCCAACAGTTACTTCTTTTGAAAGAGCAACACAACCAGACCTGTGCTTTTCCTGCAAAGTATCTTTTATACAAAGCAGCCCAGTGTGTTTGAGTGTTGCCTATCCTTGATGTGAGCCCTTTCTGGTTAGAGGCATGGCACAGTTGCCCAGGAATGACCAAGTTCATCTCTCACTCCTGGGCAGCTGTGTGCTTACTGTTATAAAATTGCTTACAAGCAATGTAAGTGATGTCTGACTATGTTTTGAGTTGCCTTCTGATCTACACCAGAACAGAACAGGAGAGAACTTCCAATTTCCACCAGTTTGTCCTAGCTGAAAGGTGGGGCAGAGCTGAATTTGCTTTCTTTAACTTCTGGCTTCTTGTTAGAGTTTTATTGCAGCCCCAATTGACTAATTTTAACAGCGTCTTTTGAACTACACCACTGAAAGTTTCTGCTTACTCTAACGAGCCTTTCCACCTCTGGCAGGTGACTAAGGTTACCACAGGCCAATGTTATATCTTGCTTTTCAGACTGAAAATGTCAGGATTCACTTTCATTATTTTCCCTGTGTGAATTTGAAAGGAGCTTCCACTTGTCATGGGCAGAGACAGCACAGCCCAGGAGCAGCCAGCAGCAGAGACCACGCCAGTGCCCTGACGTGCAGAAACACCAGGGAGAATTTCAGCAATTCCACAGGTGACACTTCCACCTGTGTCAATGAGACCTTCTGGGATGGGAAAAGACAAGATCTGCCTGTGCTGGAGGAGGGTAAGTCAGGTCACCCACATCTGCTCACGCCCAGCATGGGTGCTGTGCTCCGAGCCATGCCTGGGCTCCAGTGTGCCCAAGGAATAATGAAATTTATCTCTATTTTAGCTCTCATCCCATCACCTTGATCATCACCAGTGCTCTGAGGCCAGTCCATCAGCTGTGAGCATTGCATGTGGACAATGAGAGAAGCCGTAACAGGAGGAGGCTCTGGGGAGACTGCACCCACATCCCATGACTGGCAGTGTTTGGAGAAGTCCCATCCTCTTGCAAACTCACTGTTTCTACACACAAGAGTTTTCAGCAACCTCTCCATCTGCCTGCTTTTCTGGAAGAGCCTGGGAAATCTTAGCCTTCAGATGAAGGAGTAGCACTCCATGAAGAGTAGTGTTCCCAGAGAGCTGCAGCCCGACCTTCATTTCTCAGGGGACAGCACTGCCTGTTATTTATTCAGACATTTTGTTCCAGGCTTTTATTGCTCTGTTTTATATGGTAGGCGAGGTCAGAGCCTTTGTAATTTAGGAACAGCATGGCCAAGATATCTCTTCAAAGGACAAGCACAATGTGCAGAAGTTTCAAATATGTTGTGGCATAACATAAGGAAAAAAATGTTGTGTTTTTCACCTGGACACTTATTTCAACCATAGGGAGATAAATAAAATTGGTAGTGGATGGGGGAAAAAAGTTTGTTCTTTTCAGTCTTTTTCCCTATTTTTAACAACATAAAAAGTGATGTTATTTTGGTGGTAAATCACTGGTCTCTAGGCTGTGTGTGGACTAGTATCAATCTGCAGTTTCTCGCAGATTAAAAGCACATAAAACAAGCTGAATCAAAAGCCATCAATATTGCTTACACAAGAAGTTAGGCTCTAGAATAGCTGCTCAATTTTAACTCACTTAACTTGCTTCAACACACACAACTGCCCCGCAGGTAAGCAAATTTATATCTTTTTTCTCTTCTTTTATCTAACTGGTTGGGCCCAAGGAGGCAAATATAAAGACTGAAGACAAAGAAAAAGAATGAAGACAAAGAAAGAAAAAGGAAAAAAGAAAAAGACCCTTCTTCAGCAAGTTATCTTTCCTTTAGCAGGTTTGCAACTGGAATCTGACACAGAAAGGTACGGCCCTCACATTTTGTCCCATCCTGAGGTGACACACGTGACACCTCAAATCTCTGAACATTTCTGTTTCCTTGTTTTCCTCTAGTACCAAGACAAAGTGGCACCAAACTCTGTCGTGTTCCTGTTTTATGGTGAGACAATAAATCACTAGCGAGTCTTTTATTACAAGATTAATCAATCACTTGCATTCTTGCAGAACTCCAGAAATTAATGTATTATTGATTAGCATGTTTTAAAACCATTTACACTTCCTTCTCTTGATAATATAGCTTTAGTATACAGAGTAACCTACATCTCATTTATGGTATGAGCTGGTGTGCAAATTTACAAACTACCTAAAGTTTTGGAAATGTGAAAGGTGATTCATAAATTAAGATCACAGGGACAAGAGCTGAAATAGAGCACTGCAAATAAGATGTCAAAACGTTCTAGCTAATGAAATTTCTTTTGTTTCTGAGGGGAGGGAAGTTTCAGAAACAATTGTTCCTCTTGCCTCAAAGACAGGCCATTCTCAATGAAGCACTATAGCTGTGCCATACTCAAGAACAGCCCTGCAGTAGCAAATGATTTTATTCACAACAGAAGAAGAAAACAAGTTTTACAAAGCATTTTGAACTGGAGACCTCTGTTTTAACTCATCTTCAAAGAAAATTTACAGCATTTCTGGTCTTTCATACTGACTCAGCAGGCTGTGAATGCTACCCACCAAGCTCAGAGGTAAAGGGTTTTCACTGCTGTGAGAGCTCTTCCCATGTTTTGTGTAAGGAAAAGCTGCAGGAACAGGCTTGCAATGCAGCTCTTCCATAATTTCGCATATCCAAAATGACATGCTGTCCTTGGCAACCATTCAGCACTTGACTTCAGCTGTGAGCCTTCAGCAATAAACCAGCAGCACTGAGGTGACTTGAGGACACATCAGCTGCTTTTCCTTTGACTCCAAGGTATGACCCAAAGCGTGACTGCCCTCATTCTATTCACTGGCTTGAATTTCACATGTCTGTGCCCCTGGCACAGGTGGGAAAAGAGCTTCTACCACAGCCCCAGAGGCCACACAAGCCTAAATTAATCAGTCAGGATAACATCTGCTCAGGGATTGCCCTGGCCCACGCACAGGGCCTTGCATCTGGCCTTGCTGAGGTTTCATAAGGTTTGCAGGGTCCCACTTCTCCAGCCTGTCAAGGATCCCTTCCCTGCAGTGCTGACCATGCCACACAGCTCAGTGCCATCTCCAGCCTTGATCCCACTGTCCATTTTGCAGCACTAAAACAATGCCAGTCCCAACACCAATCCCTAAGAAACCATAATGCAGTGTCAGGAAACTCACAGGGAATTTCAGCATCTGTTCTCTGCTCCATATAAGAAATAATCATGTTTCTAAAAGGTTATTGGTGGTACTCACTGTGTTAAAATTCTCAAACAATATGGAATTTCCCAGAAACATGTTGCTCTAAGAAAGCTCAAACACCACAGTTTGGGACAGAGGATGAAGATTTGCACAGGAATAGGTGAACCTGGCTCTTTTTTTACAGCTCTTAGCAGGGGAACACTGCAGTCCAGCAGTATCCTTTCCTTTCCAGCCACTAAAAATGAAAGGAGAAGTCATTTCATGCAGTGTGGATATCAGAAAGCCTTTTAGTTACACCAGTCCCAGCCATGAGTACAAAGGGCAAATGATGCTCAGCCCTGTTTCTGTTTGAGCCTTGTGTTGCAGACATGGAGCTGCCAGTACTGTGCAGCTCAGTCAATGGGATTTTGTCTCCTCTGCCCATGAACCATGTCATTTTGTAGGATGAAGAGTTCTTGGGCCAGCTCTTGCATTTTGGCATTATATTTTGGCACCTAATAGCCCTAATGGTTTTCCCCTGGTAAATACTCAGCTGACCTAATGAGTATTCTTCAGCAAGGACAAGGAATTATTCTTTATTCAAAGTCACTTTGGCAAGTACCATTACCTGTTCATCTGCAACAAAGGAAACAAGAAGTGGGTCAGAGCCAGGATCCACCTAGACCCCAGAATGACTAGTATGTCATTTCTGAGAGCAGACAGTGCACACACCTGTAGAGAGAGAAAACAGCAAGCAGACCTTTTAAATACCCATCCTGAGAGCCTGGCAAAGCTCTGCTTCCAAAACATACCTTCAAGGCTGCTGCTTGATGCTGTAAAAATCACTAGAAAGGAAGCAAAAAAAAAAAAAAAATTTTTAATTTCTGTAAGAGTTGCATCTAGACCAGGCACAACATACGGAGCCTTTCTAGGACAAACATCAGTGTGTGTAGAAAATGTCAGCAGACAAACCAACATCTAGCCAGGAAATTAGCAGTGATTTGCTGGTGTTAACTAACTTGCTCTCGTGCATGCAGTATGAGTGTGAGAGGGATCTGTGTGTGGTAGGTAATGAGCTGGTGCTGGTTTCTGTGCAGCAGGGAGTTTACCTCCGGGCCATTGGTGAGCTAATGAAGGAGTTCCCTTGCTGTCCAGCTGCCAAAAAAGAAAGGAGGGAGTGGGAAGGCAAGGACAAGGCAGGCAGCAAGAGGCCCAGCCCCCTTGGGAGGTCTGCGTGGGGAACACGTTTTGCACAATCATAGGAAAAGGCTGTTTTTCCACAGCTGGGAAGCCCAGGGACACCCTGACTGGGAGGCATCCCTCAGCCCAGACCAGCCTCTCCAGAAAAGGTCACAGGCCACCTGGGAACAGGCATCTGGGGGCATTGACTGGTCCTGACACTATTTTCTCATGGTATTTTACCTTCAAGGGAAAAGCAACTTTGAGCTCTTCCTCGCTGTAAAGACTCCAGCTGAGAAAGTTCCTGCACCATCAGCTCACTTCCCTGAAATCCCTCCTATTGTCTGAAGGAGCAGATTTGGCTCAGCTCAAGGAAAGCCTTATCTTCTCTGCCTTATCTAAACAATGCATTAAAATCTTCCTGGCAAATGCCAGGCATGCACCAAAGCAAGAGGAAACAAATCCTTGTTTGTTCTTCTCATGGGGACTGTGTTTTTTACCGTGGTTGGCAGGAAGGGGACGTCACCATGCTCAGGAGACGTGCGCAATGTGGTGGCACTTTGGGAGCAGCACAAGCCTGTCCCTGTCACCAAGGCATGTGCCACTGCAGCTCCTAACCTCCATCCCGTGCTCAGAGAGCTGAGAGACAGCCACAAGTGATCTGGCTGATTCCACACGGATGCAAGAAATGGATATTTATTATCCTTGCTGCTAAAACAGTGTCACTGCTACTGCATCTCTGACCCAAGCAGACACAGAGGGCTGAAGAAAATAAAAGATGCTACATCTTGAAAAAATCAGCTTCACTGATTTCCCACATCAAAACCCAACATCTATTGAAAGAGTTTCAGCCCTGTTATCGTGTTCATCAGCAGCAACAAGCTTGTGATACTTCATGTCCCATTCTTGTCTGGCTGCTTCTCATTAAGCAAATCCTGAAATCCAGGTCCTCATCAGGCACTGCCATAACTCTACGGAATTCAGAGGCCTCCAGACACCACCCCAAAAAAGAGAGTTCTGAAGTGGTTCCCTCCTGAGGAATCTTCAGAAACTAATGCCAGAAAACTCCCCAGCTTTGTGTTTTTTCCAGAGGTATCTGAAGTTTTGTTTTTGGATGAATTGGAGTACTGTGAGGATTTCTCCGTGGAGCTGGAGCTGGCTTCCAGAGCAATACACAGCACGACGAAGATCATGACTCATAAGGCAAATGCACAGCAATGTCCATCCCCAGCAACTCCAGAATGACAGCAGAGAGAAAGTATCTCAGCAAGGACAACATGGGTGTGCCTGAGAAGGGGACCACTGCCTCAAACAATAAGCCCATTTCTAAGTAAAAAGGGTCCTGGACACAACGCTGTCATTTTCCTAAGCAGGGAAAGCTTTGGATGGTGGGGTTAAGCAGCAAGCTGAACCACCAGCTCTCTCTTGCAGCAAGTTATCCCATGCAAGAGGAACAGGTTAATGCTGAGGACAGGGTGGAGGGAGAGAAAAAATCAGCTGGAGACTGTAGGAGGTTCTGTGACATCTCCTCTGCTTCTCTCGTGTAGCTCCTGCCATGGTAGTGCTTGGGGGGCTGTAACAGGAATGATGCTCCATGCCACATAAAAATGCACAAAGAGAAAGTTTTTGGCTTTGGGCAGCTTTAAGTCAGTACTAGTGATGAGCTGGGTGGGCACAGAGACACGTGGGAAAGTCAAGTGTGTTGCCACATTGCCGCTGGCAGGACAAGGACCTTCCCAGGGCCTCCCAGAGACTGGTGAGGAGTCTAGAACAGACTTGTGTGCTTGCACTTTTGACCAAAGGGAGTGAAAAAAAAAAAAACAAAACACATTTCCAGCCAGGAAAATGCCATTTCTGTTCTGCAGCTGAAATGTTTTGGGGCTGTCAGCTCAGTTTCAGTGCCTAGTCCCACCTCAGGCCCCTCCAGGAGTCTCCTCCAACCTGAGCACCCCACCACTCCTCAGCCAAATGTGCCCTGGCATCCCAGCTTTCCCACAGCAGAGGATTCCTTGGAAAACAACCAAGCCACCTGAAAATCCACTTTTACTCAGCAGCTTCTGCTAAACTCAACAGCAATCTGGGGTTTGGAAAACATGGCTTTGCTTGTTTTAATTAAAACCAAGTCCCTCCACCCAGACTTGCCTCTCTGTCACTCTCGCTTTCTCTCCCCAGCCCTCTGACGCATTTCAGCAGACATGTCATCAGACTCTGGTTCAAGGGAGGGGAGCAGCCATCCAGTGCAGCCTCTTGCATCAGTATCCCACCCTTCTCTGGGGAGCTGAGATGATGGGCTTGGCAAGCAGGAGGGAGGCTGCCGTGTGAGCGAAGGAATACGTGTACGTGTCAGCGCGTTTGTGCCTCGGTGGGAAAGGAGAGGGTGCATAAATGCAAAACCTCCATCTCCATCTCCTGTTCCTGGACCAGGCTCCCCAGGCAGCAGTGGGTACTGCTCTAAAGGCTGGGGCAGGGATGAGACAACATCCTCCTTCCTGATAACATCACCAACCGCAGCCAACTCGTCGTGTGAAAACTTAGCGGGAACCTCTAAGGATGCCGTAAACTGCACTGAGCATAGAACAAATCTAAACGCGTGAGGATTTTAAAATTGGAAGCAGAAACATATGTTTCCCCATCCTAAATGCATACATCTGTGTTTCCTCTGCTCATCACACTGGCTCCACACTTCCAGGAGAGGCTTGTCAGCTCCCAGAGACCCAGAGGGTATCTGGCTGCGTGAACTTGGATGCTCAAGCCTAGACCCTTGCTGGGAAATCAGGGAAGCTTGGTACTGTCTTTCAGTGATGATCCAAGCTTTTAAATGTCCTGCCTGGCAGCTGATGGGTGCTCAGCCCTAGAAAAACCTTGTTGTTTATGTAGCTTTCTAACTGTGTCTTTAAGATCTAATTTTAGATTCCTACTTCTGAAAAATGTGTCTTGCCAACCTTACCACATGTAACTAAACATGTATTTTGACATCCACCTCCTACTCAAGAATTTCATTTCAAAACATCGCTGTTTTATTTTAAGACGTGGGGAAATAGCAATTTTTAGGCTACCCATTAATTATCACAGTCATTAGTAAGGATTTAATCATTATAACAAATAATCCAAAGGTGTATATGTCTAATTAAGTGTATGTGCCTAACAATTTCCAGGGAATGACACATGCATGTGCCTTGTAAGTTATCTGTACATCTCACTGAAGAGCAGCCTGAGAGTTTAACTGGGGCCAAACTCATTGCAGGGCCAAACCAGCCCAGGACCAGAGACTTCAGTGTAATAAATGAACAGACTTCACCCAGGTTTCTTCCTCAAAAGAGTTCTGGGTTTCCATTTTTACCTTACCATGGCATGAAGATATTTGCTGTTGGTCAGGGCTAATTCTATCCTGGTAAAATATACTTGCTGTAATTAGTGCATGGTGCCAACTTCTCCACTAAGTTCATTTTAAGCCGGTGCTACATCCCCACAAGTTAAACAAGATATGTGTTGGACTGTAGCAGGGTGATCTTCCAGCCTGAGCAAGGCTCACTCAGTGCACCACAAGTATCCTTACAATCCCTCGTCTGTTTTGCCCAGCTGGCATGCATTTTGAGGCAAGAAAGATACATTTCTGGATGTTTGACCACCACACAGCATTGCAGGACCCTGCCTTCAGCAGAAGGTTTTGAATACCACCTCTGCACTCATGGTGTATTTCACATTTTTCCTCTTTTTCTCTCACGCAAGGCTTTTGTCGGGGCTCAGAAAACAGCTCCTGGTCCAGGAATCATTTTGCCCCAAAAGAGCTGAAGTGTTTCAATGATCTTCCAAGGCATTTGAAGCCCCACTAGACATAATAAACCATCACAACGTAACTCAAGCAGAGAAGACTGTGTGTCACTGCTCCATGGCAGGAGCACACACAGGCTTTTTCGCCAAGTGTGCAATGGTATCTGGAGGCCTGTGAAAGCCAAGGGCAAGCAGACCAGGCAAACCTCTTCACTGGCATGAGGAGGGCAAGTTCACACATCAGCAAGTTTGTGCTGCCTGCTAAATATCCCAGACAAGGACTGGGCACACCAAAGCACCAGGTACTGGCATCCTTTCAGGTGAAGAGTGTGAGTGCCATGTCTCTGCTGACAGAGCGTCCACAGAGACACTCCCTCTGCAAGCCAGACCATTTCTCTGCTGTGCTGCTGGCTATTTGGGCATAGATATACACCCTGAATCTGCTGTATTTCTTCCTGGATTTCAGACTCCCTACCACCACTTCTGGAATGCACACAGTGCTGCCTGGCCCGGGTACAGATGCTGTAGAGGGGTTTTTCCTCACCACAGCATATAAATGCAGGTATCTATGATAAAGAGCAATTTTTAAAAACATTTTAATCCTGCCCCAGGAAAATATGTGAACAGAAACAGAGATGCTGCCCCGAGAAACTGGGGAGTAAAGCAGACTCGGTCTGCAGCAATGCCACACAGCTCCAGCAGCTCAGGATCTGGTGCATCAGGGCAGCACAATGCACAAGACTCAAAATTCTTCTTGAGATCTTCCCACTGCAGAGGCACACAGCCTACCTCACAACCAAGGGAAAAGTCCTCTGGCTTCCTCTCAGGTGATCTTGCACAATCAGCCCTACAGAACCCCAGCTGCTACAGAACAGGAACAAAAGGGAAATCACCCCTCCTGCATTTTGGCATGATGAAAAGTTGTTCCTCTGGCACTTGCTCTGGGTTTCTGTAATTCAGAACATGGCACAAAGCTACTTTGCTCTTTCTCTCACTGCTTCCAGGACCCAGGATTTCCTTTTCTGTCTGTGTGGGGTCCTCAGCTGTGCTTGGAGGGCAGCAGGAAAGAGAGATGCTGGCAGTGGGGGTGAGGGTGTTGTTTCCAGTATGACTGTCCCTCTGGCTTCATGCAAAGCTCGCCACAGGACATTCCATGAAGACTGCAGGTGATTTTTTCATTTGCTTTAGTAGAAAAATTATGAAGTAGCCCAAGTGGCTGAGTTCTTGCCCCACAGAATCTTGATTATCTGCTTGATTGATCAAAACTGATGCAAAGCAGGCAAGACCTCCAATCTGAAATCTCAGTTTGTGGAAAGTAAAGAGTGCAAAGAAAGGAGAATTTAAATAAAGAATATTCAGAAGAAACAGGATGCCTGGAAGCAGAGTTTGTCACCTTGAAGAGTAATTCAAAAACCCCAGCTAACCTTTTATTCAGGGTCAGGAAGGCAGATTTCTACTACCTATTGCGGGAACTAAGGTAATGTCTTCAAACAGCTTTAGCAGCAGCTCTGGTATTCTACCTCTAAGAATTGTAGGAAATACTAGATAGAGCAGAGCAACACAAAAACTAAGCCTGTGTAATCCATGGCAAAAGAAATCACTTTTTTTTTTTATTTTCTTTTTTTTTTATTGAACCCATTCAAGGGTTCAGTCACACCAAGGCATGCTGCCTCTGATGTCTGATGTCACAGCACTGGTCCAGCTGGGAGTGCAGATCCTCTCCCATTCCTTGGTCATTCCACTGCTCTGTTTCTCTACTTTTAACATAAGGATCATTGTCTAGAGCAGGAGCCTTGGTCATCTGTAGTCCTCTTGCTCCAGCAGATGAACAGCTCTGCAGTAATCAGCACAATTAATAAATGAAATGAAGTCTGGAAATGAACACCATGACAACAACAAGCATGACATTGCAGAAACATTATTCGTGTGCCAGGCAGATAATTGCAGACGTGCACCAGTCTGGGAGCATTTCATTTGGTGGTGATAAGATAGCAGCCACAATAAAGTTAACTGTGTCTCCACTGGCTGTTTAAAGGAGAAGCAGGGTTGCTTTGACCTCTGGCATTCTATTAATCTCTTGAGATTATCAGAGCAGTCTTTTCCAGCCTTTCAACCTTTGCCTGATTCTACAAATCCGCCACACAAGGTGCAAGTGTAAAGCTTAAGGATCCTTTCCCATGTGAAGAAAGCAGCCTTCTCCATCAAAATATATTTAGGAACATGACCTAAACACATTCCTGACAGTGAGAATGTTCTTAAGGTCTTCCCAAGAGAGTCCTCATAAGTAACCTGTGGTGTGCCAACACATTACCCGAAAACTAGATTTGAAAAGGGCTACAACCAGACATGAACACCTTGTCCATAAAAAACAGAGAGGCCCAGCAAAGACCTGTCCATGCAACCACACTGCCTATTTTATTTCATGACTTCTCCTGTGGAGATCAGGTGGGCTGGACCAATACAAAGGTGGAGGAGGGGGAAAAAAAACAGTAGAAGGAGAAAATAGGAAAATTAGGACAAGAAAGTGAAACAAAATTTAAAATAATAACCATAATAACAATAACAATAATTATAATAATAATAGTAATAATAATAGATGAAAGAGAAAGGGAAGGAATTAGGAAATTGTCAGGCACAGCCAAGGACGGGTGTTAGCTCAGGAAAAGAAAACAGCTGAGGAAAGTGTATATGGTTCTGTGGCAGGAGAGGAAAAAAATAAAAAGGCAGATGGCTGGTCCTTGTTTGAGGAAATGAAAGAAAGATTGGGGAGGTTTAAGCTCTGTTTCTGCTTCTTCCAGAAGCTAGACTAATTTATTGGCCATGGTTAATGAGTGTCTCATATGCCTCATGAGCCCTAAAGCAATTAATACTTAAGCATCCATTAAGGATCTGTTGCCTCCGTCCCAAAGGAATCAGTACAGAGGAAAATGGGTTTTTTCACCGCACAGGGATTTCAGGAAGGTAAATGCCTACCTGAATAATGCACAGGTGGCTTTTACAGGCACTGGGTGATAGAGGGGACACATTACAAGGGGAAATTGCCTCTGTAGTGGCAGGACTGAAAGGTAGTGACAGGACGAGGAGTAATGGAGACAAATTGAAAGAGTGCAAATCTAGGTCAGAAATTTTTTTCTCTGAGGGTGGTGAGACACTGGCACAGGTTGCAGAGGTATTTTATGTTTGATAAAGGACTCCTGTTTTCTTGGAGACTATTTTCTTTCACAGGTAATATCTAGGTGGAGACTTTTAGTTCTGACAGAATCAAAATGGGCTCAAAGATTATCAAACAATAGCTTCAGGTTCTATTCAAGGCATTCTCACAAATGAGCAAGAATTTGCAAAGAGATTGCAGGGAGAAATGTAAGACTCCAGCAGATCGTATTTCTTAGCCTTGTAATAATCCTGGCAGGTTCTTTATTCAGGGCTGGTTTCTCATCATTTCTGGGCTGCCCTGTGAACAAGACAAGGACAGAGGACAACAGGAGAGAGGAGAGGCACAGAAGTATAAAGGCCATGATTTTCTTTGAATCCCAAGTGCTGGTCCAGTCAAAACTGGCAGGTTTTTGAGTGGGAAGCTTTCCTCAAGGAGATGCTGCTTTATGTTATTTTCTTATTGCACTCATCTCCTGAGGGACATGTTCCCTCCTTCCTAGTGCAGGCTTCTGCTCTCTGTGGCCATTCCAGGCTCAAGAGACTTCTGTTTCAAGTTCAGTGAAATGCCCCTGGACAAATCATGTTTTCTCTAGTTTTTCCTCCAATTCTTTATCTATCTCTCCTTCAAGCTTCCAGCTTCACGTGCCAGATGATTTAATGCAAGGAGAGTGTCCCTGGGATGCTGACAGAACATTACTCATGCCGATAAGGTAAAATTTTCTCCCTGAAAGAGGTGATGCTCTCATAATCTGGCTTCACAACACAACACATGTGCCATTCTGGTACCACCCCTCATGGGACTCATTGCCCCCTTCTTTGAAGCATCCCTTTGAATGCTGAGAATTAGTGCTTTCAGCTACTTTTCTTTGCTGCACATAATTTCCTTGATATTGAAGTGCTTTTGCTTCTCCTGCGGCTCCTCTTGTTTTGCAAGGACCTCAGTCACAATCTCAACCTTAATTTTTCATCTACCTGACCTTAGATGATGACCCTTGCAGCCTGGGTTCCTCCTGAGTAGTCAGTGAAAAGAATTAAGTATTTTCTCTACAGCACTGTCTGGAATTATCTGCCTCCCACGCTGATGATGGGCCCACCCAAAAATCTGCTTTACCCACAGCAAGAAGGTGCAAATCCCTGCCCTTCAAGTGCAGAGCTCATTTTTTAGTGTAGCTCTGGCTTTTTCTCTCAACCAGACAAGGTTACACAGCCTCAGGAACCACTGCTTGCACTGCAGCTTGAGAAGCAGGCTCAGAGTCTTTGCAGAGCTCCTGGGTAAAGACAGAGAAGCTTCCAAACCCTGTGTCAGTTTTATGCAAAAGACAGTCTTGGTTTGAAAGATAGGTGTCTGCTAAGGAAGGCAGCAGCTTCCCTTGAAATGGAAAATGCAAACTCTCTCCCTCCAAATTGTTACAATTTTGAAATTAAGGGGGTCTCAGGTAAAGATATGGGAATGGGAATAAGAGTTCTTTATCAGGAAAATTAAAATAAAAATGTAGTAGTACAAAAAAAACCCCAAAAACATTGATAGAGTCAGAATACAATCTGACACCCTGTTGTTCAGGGTGTTGGTAGCTTTTTGATTAAAAGGTGGCTGCAGCCCTCCTGGAGTGACGGATGTGGTTCTGTTGAAGCAGTGACCCTGTAGAAGGGTGTAGTTTTCCACTGAGGGTCCAGTGGTGTAGATGGGTCTGGTCTCTCTCCTCTGGGAATCCAGTGGAGAAAGGCTGCCTTTGGTGTTCTGAGCCTCAGATTATATCCAGGTAGGAATGCTTGGCTCCTCCCCCTGGGTGGAGCATCTCACAATGAGATGATGTAATTTTATCAGTTTATCAGTTATTTTATCAGTCCTGCAGTGAGGCTCGATGGCCCATGAACAGAAGAGATCACTCGGAGGGAGGATGAGTGGTGGAAGAGCTAAAGAACACTGCCTCACCTGGATTTAACAGCTGGTAATAGAATGCATCCTTTTGGTTCCATCTTGCATTGCAACCTAAGAAATTCTCAAATTAACCACGCAGGAGCATTTAGTGACATCAATAATCTTAGCATCAAGTTTCTTGTGCCCATTGCTGCTGGAGGTAGATTTGACATCCATATTCCTTACTGTAAACATGGGTTGGGTCCTAAAACTTCCCATCCTCTCTCTGTGGTCATGCTTGAAGACATTTCTTCCCTAAGTGTGTGCACATTGATACAGAACTGAATCAAACAGCACAGAAATGCTCCCATCACCATGTTGTGGTCATGTATCACTGATCTAACTGTTCACAGATCTTGATATACCTGAAAACCTCAGGCTTATATTTTCTTGGAGAAGAAATTGTTCTCAAACAGGCTTTAATAACTCACTCCTTGGGCTTAGCGTTAAGGCTCAGACTGAATTTAGAGACGTGACTATCAGCAGAGAGGAAGAGTCTTCTGTGATCTGCAATACTGAACACAAAAACTTGCAGAGGGTTTGGTCTGCATTTCAAACCTTGCTTATTGCAAGAAGCACATGCATTTCTCTACGGCAGAGCTATCTCCAAGCCTACAATAAAGAGAGAGAAGCATGAACTACACAAAGCTTCTATGGAGAGTCCAGAGCAAAGCTGCCTAAAAATCTGCAGCTGCTCCAAACAAGTGCCTGAAATGAATTGTTAAAAATCAAAGCTCAAATGGGAAGGTTGTGTCCAGCTCCAAACACCCCTGAAGTTCTGCAGCTCCTCAGCCCATGACATATTTGGGAGGGGATCATGTCTCACAGGCTGTCAGCTATTGAAAACAGGACCTGAGCGTTTGTTCAGCCGTGCAGCTTCAAATTCACACTGGCCATTATCCATCAACTGCACTGAGGCATGCTCACCCCCTCTGTGTCCTGCAGGGCCTTTCCTGAATCAGGACCAAGAGGCAACTTAGACCTCATTAAGAAAGAGATATCAAATCTGTCTTGCAGATAATTTTTTTTTCCCCTTCTCCCGTCCATCCCATACCTTCCTAAAGCTAACAGCAAAAGAGTTGTGTGTGCATATAAGCAGCCTGGAATCACTGCTCTTCTGCTGAGTTCTTTCTTATGTTACATTCTTTTGTGCTACATACAATTTCCACTAGGACATTTTGTCCCCCAGGCTTCATCAGCCAGTCTATTACATCCACCCCCCTGCACCCCCGCCTCCCTCTGGTTGCATAACTTTAGCCAGGATTTTAAATTAACTCTCTTCCAGATGAGTTTGACATAATCTTATTTACTTTCATAGAGCATATGCCAGTATGCAAATACATTACTCAGCACTATCGACTCTGCACTTTCACCAAACCATTACTCTTTGTTTTTTAATGATGGTTCAGTAGATACCCGACAGGAACATTGCTGTGCCAAACAGCAGGACACTCACGTCTAGCAGGGCAAATCCAGAAACACTAAAAACTGTCTGGCTGGCATTTGCGAAGGTTTATGGCTAAGGGAGGAAAACAACCCATTTCCCACCTCAGCACTGCACTCCTGCTCCTTTAGGTTGTGCTTTTGCCTTCTGAAGGAGATCACAACCAGCTCCTCCAGCTCTGCAGGACATGGGGAGCCACAAAGGTGAAGCCACCCAGAGTGACTTTGCGTTCAGCAGTGACACGGCGTCCGTGTCTAAACAGCTCCCCAGCTCACAGGCACAGCCCCAGCTGCCTCCAGGCTGTGTGGCAGGGCAAGAACAGCCTCACAACCCACACCTCGTGCCTGTGCTTACCATGAGAAGGAAAGCCAGGTGCAGAAGCCACAATAACAACTCTGTAACCAGAAGTGCCATATCCACATCCTGGGGTCAAGGGACATGTGTCGCCCGTGGTGCTGAGGTCAGTCCTTAACAGCTCTGCTGCCCACACACTGGCAGCCACACCAAGGGCAGGTGTCCACAAGAAGGCAGAAACAGCTCCAGGCATTTGTCTTTTGGCAGAGGTAACCTCTGGGTGAAGCCTGTCAAAACCATGGACTCACAACTGATCCGTGTGTCTGCCTGAGACAAACACCCAGCCACAACCAAGCTGAAGAAGAAGAATCAAAAAATCCCCTCCTCTTCTACCCACAGCCCTCTGCAGCAATCCCATTTCATGGGAGGTAAAGAAATCACAAAAAATTGTGGAGAGATTGGATCAGAGGAGACTTCTGGTGGTCTTGCTTGGTAGCTACTGTGACCTACCATGGGCTTCCAAGACACAAACTGCACTTGGAGCTACATTCTGCACATGATCAGAACACAAATGCACAAATGGGCACAAAAGGTCTTGAAAACAGTAATTCCAGACTGGAAAACAAAGGCACAGCAAGTAAACACAAGGAAGTGAGAAGTTCAGCTGAAATGCCAGAGCAGCAAATTGTTTGAGTTGCCTTTCTTGCTGCTGTGGTGGGTCTGGGGATGGCCCTGCTGGGCTCTTGCTGATGGGGCTGATCTACACTCGTGGGTTGCTGTCAAAGTTTTGGGGAAAAAAAGCAGAGACATGAAGCAGAGGGCAGGTGTCCAGAGGCTGCTTTCAAGGCTCCCCAGGCTGAGGCAGGTCTCTGGCTACTCAAGGGGAAAAAAGGCTCATGCTGTCCTTGTTTCTTTTGCTAACACCTGAATGTGGAACCACCAATGTGCGAGCTGAAAAGAGGCTCTTTGATTCAGTAAGAAACACCACTCCAGCTGCCCAGAAAATACCCTCATTTAAATAGGGTTCTGGCCTTGCTAACCACATCCTACACCAGCCTATTTATGGCACAGTTAAAAATAGCACAGACCTTTCACACAGAGTTAGAGTTTCTACTGGTTTTAATTGTTAACCAACTTGGAAGTACTTTTTGAATCCGGAACTCGCTGTGTTTTTTCTTCAAGTGAGGGAAGTAAATTTTTTTTCCTGCAGGCTCATTTCTCTCCCTCTGTTTCATGTATTATTACATTTAGCATGGATGTTTCTGATGTACTCACATGCCAAGAAAAAGTATTACTTTCTTTCATCCTTGAACAATCCAAACTCATATTTAATAACTGAAACTTGGCATGCTGACCAGTTCTCAGTAAAGGCTACATATGCCTTGCCAGGGAAGTATATTTAAGTAGGGCTGAACTATCTGTCCCTGAAACATTGTCAGAATTGTATGGTGTTTCCTCTTCATCAAGTAAAGGGCCTTCGTCCTGCTAACAGCTTTCTTATGAATGACTTGAAAAGGTAAATTTAGCCAAACAAACAAACAGTATGGTCTTATGCTGTGCCAGTTATCCCAAATTGTTAGCCTGGGTTAAAATAATATCTCAGTGACCAATACTTCAGATGTAACTGTGGAACACTCAGAGATTGGGAAGGGAGTTGATCGCTTTCTCTGACACCAAATATCCAGAGCAAAGCTCTTGGGTTCATTGCTTTAAGAGAACAAGGAGGGGAAAAGATGGTGTAGCAAAAAACTTGGGGGAAGAAAGACCATCTCTTTGGCCAGCTGCACTGCAATGTGCTAGAAACTCCATCTCAGCCTTTTCAAGGCAACCCAGGACACAACCTGTGGTTTTGGATGCTGCTGAGCAGGACTTGCAGCCCCAGCCTGTTTCCAACACTGAGCTATCAGAAAATGTCCTGCAGCCTTCTGGGGACACACAGCCGATACCCACAGAGACCCTGGTAGGGCTGGGAGGTACCTCAGTTACCAAGAGCTCCTTGTCAGAGGGAGGAATTGCCAGGCACAGGCACCTTGCAGGAAGCCAAGCACAGAGCCCAGCTCAGTCTTCTCTTTCTCCAGACCTCATGACCATTCACCTTCAACTCTACAGTTTCTTGCTTTTCACCAAGATCACACACATGAACCAGACTCTAACACCATCTACTAGTCAAGGTCTAGAAACTGTACTGTAAAGCCCACTTGGGTTTTCTTCAAACTTAACACCTCTAATGTAATTTATTTTACATGCACTACAAGTCCCTGATAAACATTAGGAAATTGTGTAGGGGACCATCATGGATGTTTTTCTCCCAGTTGTGTCACTCTGGCAGGTGTGGTTGTAGAAAAGGTGTGGAAGGAAAGCACCATGAGCTTCATTCTTTTTGAAGAGAAGTTGTGAAACCAATCTGTGAAGTGAAGGAGGGAAAACTGTCAAAGAACAGGGGAAAGGTTTCCACAGGATTCCTGCAGGATGCAGGAATGGAAGAGCAACTTCTCATCTCCAGCTTTTCACTGGCCTTTTCTCAGAAAAAAAAAAAAAAAAGAGAAAATAGCACCACCACTGAAGTCAGTGGCACCAGACCTCACCAACTCTTACTAATCAGCTCAGCTTCACCAAATTCAGACTATTTCAGCCAAAGTTCCACCAGGCAAAGCAACATCACATTACTATTCCATGTCTTTTGCTCAATTCATTTCCTGTGGATTCCCTGCATAGCTCCAAGAAAATTTAAAAAAAAAAAAAAAAAAGAAAAAAAAAAAGAAAAAAATAGTAAGGCTGTGAGACAGGATATTGATAAGCCTGCACAAGAAAAAAAGAAGCAGGACCTTCTTTACAACACATTTTTTTTTAGCTTTTCCCTGCCTCTGCTGGAATTTGGCAACTACCTGAGTATTTGCTGCCCTCCACAAGTGGCTCATTCCTGGAGTGAAGTCATAGGTCTGTGCTTGCTCCATTGAGTATTAACATGGAGATGACTCTGACTCACAGGTTCAACACTGTGACTTGACTGCTGCATGACAGGCTGTTAATTTTCCTTTTCTCCAGAATTTCAGAGAAAAATAAGTACTTATTCACATCACAGCTAATATGTTCATCACTGTCTGTTTTACTCTACGCTTAAAACTGCTCCAGGCGGTGCCATTCAATCACTTTCTTACAACAATAAAAGATTGCTTCTTTTCCTCACAATACCACACCTAGCACAACATAATTCTGGAGCTAAAGATCGTCCTCCATTCCCAAACAATATTATTAACTGAGCTCTTAAATACGAAATTTTCAATATTTTGTTCACAGTATTTAAATTTTCCACGAAATACTGTGAACTGCTGCTCCAGGTGCTTCCAGAACACTGCGATCTTGACTGCTGTTAAACATCTGGACATGGAATTAAATGTTTGTCCTTCAGGGTCCTGCTTTCACTGGGTAACACTGTGGGACACAAAAGCTAGGCAGGTGTCCTCCACACCTGCAAGGACTGTGCAGAAGGGAGTCACAGATGGCTGAGAAAACCTTCTGTGAAATGTAAGTGCTCAGGAGAGAAGTGAGCAGCCAGTGGTGATAAGCAGAGACAGAGCAGGAGGAGGAGGATGGGCAGTAAAAACTGTGGTGATAAACACCTGCAGCAGCCAGGAGCTGTCAATATCAGCACCCAGGAGTGGGGTAGAATGATGCAAGGGATATAACACAGCAAGAGAAGGAAACTGAGTCAGGAAAAGTTCGGAATCACTGTCTGGAGACAGCTCTTTGTCATGTCCTCTCTTAGGCTAGTGGACATTCAAGCAACCCACAGCTTTTGAGTCACTGCAAAGCAGACCCAAGAACTGGGATGGGGAGGGAGCTATTTCACCCTGATGAAAACCTTTTATTCTGCAGTCTTCTTGCATGTTTTCCCACCATAACCAAGAGGGCAGCTGTCCATGTACCAGCACTCCAGGCTGCTCTTGAGAAACTTCATGTGCAGCCTTCTGGACACCTGAAACACATGGGGTTTGTCTCGACAGTCATCCTGTAAAACTTCTCCTGGCTTCCAAAAACTTGGGCACCACTCTTTTCCTAATCTCTGATGGCTGACAGTCAGGCCAGTCTTCTTCCAAAAGGAAATGTGAGTGAATCCAATTAGCATTACTTGGCAGCTGGGGGTCTGCCTGTCCCAAGGCTTCACCAGGCAGTGGAGGAGGCTCCTTTCACCCAAATTATGAGAGCTCTGAGATATGGGAGGGGAAGAGCTTTTTTTCAGCTAGAAATGGTTTATTTTCAGACAGACAAGGCCAGGCAGGATGGAGCTCTGAGCAATCAGGTCAAGTGGAAGAAGTCCCTTGCCCATGGCAGGGTGGTTGGAACAAGATGATCTTTAAGGTCCTGTCCAACCCAAACCATTCCATGATCCTGTGATTCTATGTTTAGCTACCTAAAGAAGAGAAAATTGAAGAAAATGGAGGGGAGAGGAATGGTGGGGGGTGGGGACTGATAAGAAAGGAAATATAGACTAGGGACAACCTGGGAGAGTCAAAACAGTAAAAAAAAAAAAAACAGTAAAAGGAAATGCATAGGAGTCTCAGAGACACAAATAACCTGTAGAAAAAGAGCTCACACAGAAGCTGCAGATATCTCAAGGAACAGGTGTGCAACGATAAAATATTGCGAGGAACAGACGTGCAATGACAAGGTTTCTGCAATTTGGGTCTGGGATTAAGGGAAACTCTTCTGTCTGTAATTTCAAATACACCACATGCAATAACTTCCAAGAGATCTCTACCTATCAGCACCCCATGCCCATTTAAAAGGTGGCAGCCAGCCATTTATCCACCTTACAAGAAGGAAATATGATTTGAATTTTCACAGCTCTCACATCCAGATGATGAATCTTGTTAGTACCTCACCAAGTGAATTAAAACTCCAGAAAATTAAAGAGATATCCTCCTTTCCTTTACAGTTAAATCATCTCATAATATTTCCCTGGTTCATGACCAAAGCAGAGTGGGAGACTTAGGGTCTCATTATTTTTCTGTGACAAAAATGTGAGATTTAAAGGAGGAGCCACAGGACTTACATACCCTTTTTGATCACCAAAGTTACAATATAATGCAGAGCAGGACCAGCCCCATTTTAGACAATGAAATGTGTAGCCACAGCTACACACACATGGATTTGGGTGTAAAGAAGGTGTTACTTGTCTGGCTGAGAAGCTTTCAGTCACAGCAAAACCTAGTTTAACTTTAAAATCACAGTTGGTACTGAAGTCCAGAGCTGCCAGTGTTGTGGTAAATCCTGCAGTGCTGGCCAGATCCTTTATGGGAAATATCCACCCAAACTCTTCTTCCCCAGCCTCAGTCCACCAAAAGCTCACCCTCACAGAGGTGATTCAGTGCCTCAAATAGATTTATAGGCTTACTCTTCCTCTCTCCCTCCCTCTGGAGGCAGATCTACACTCCTAATTCAGTGGGTAAGCTAGGTGTCCTCCACTGAGTCACTGCTGCCTATTGTGTAAGACAATGGATTCATAAAGCAAACTAGATTTTATTGATAGAAACATGCCTTGGCAATCAGTCTTCTGAGGGTAAAAATCATGGATTCATCTCACAATGAGCATGTCTTCACTCATGAGATGCCAGCATCCAAAATTATTAACTGGTGTAAATACTCTATCTTAATTACTTGCACATTTTATTCATAGCCTTGGCTGCATTGGTTCTTTTAAGTCCCAAATCTATGCTACAATGAGCCTAGCTAATTTACTCGAGGAGACTTTAAAGGAGCTCAGAAACAAATACTTCTTTTTTAAGTTCAGCTGTATAATTTCTCCACAAATGGATGGTGTTCCGCCCACCATTAAAAAAAAAAATTAAAAAAAAAAAAAAAGAGTTGTGAAAAAATTAATGTTGCAAAACCAGGCACACAACATTTGTGTGTTAACAAACTGGATGTGCCAGAACTTAAGTTGCCCATGCCACCGTCTCTTGGCCCCGTTCTCGCACTGCAAGGTCACAAGCTACTTTCCAGAGAAGCTCTGCGTCACTGATGGATTGCTCAAGGTAGGTGTTGCTTGGTGTCAGACAGATTTATCCCTGCACTAAATTCCACCTAGGGCTTCCCATTGACTCGGCATCCCTGAAGGCCCAGCGCCTGCCAGTAGGAAGCACTTGGCACAAAGGCTTAGGTGGAATTTAGACTGGATGAATCTGGAGCCTAATGAGCAGCTATTCCTTATTTTGTTTCTTCCTCATTGTGCAGAGTGTGGCCCCGGGCCTCAATTACTGTGTGCTATTCAAACCCTGCTCAGAATGCACCATTATTAATTTCCCCATGTTTTCTCATTACTAATTTCCTATGGCACTTCTTGTCCCCTTCTCAGGGCCCTGCAAGCACAGTCTGCTTGATGGCAGAAGCAAAGTATGCAGTGAATCTCACACTCAGCAAGGATGGGCAACTTAAATTCTTCTGCTGGTGCAGGGCACCTATGGTGAGGTGTCCCCCAGGGCAGGGACTTTTTGTGCCACCAGCTGTCCATGGCAAAGCTTCTCTGGAAGGAATGGAGCCACCACAACTGTTCTCCAGCAATGCCATCACTGTGCAGTGCCTATGTCAAAAATCTGAGAGCAGTTGCCACATTGCTCTCATTAAGTGAGCAAAGGACTGTTATCATAGAGTAATGGGCTCCTGCTGGCCCATTAACACTGGAGCAAAGCTGGAGGCATTTATGGAAACAATGTGGAAAGCCTGGTATTTACTCTCAGAGCAAGGCAGAGCTGGTCCTTTCTCCCAGTGTTCTCCTATAATGTCTTTACTCCTGTTCAAATGAGGGGAATATTTATCTAATCATTTCCTCTGCTGGATGCTGGTGCAGGGAAACAACAGATGTTCTTGAATTCAGCATAGCAAATAGTTTAGGAAGACATCTTGGGTGAATCAGCTGTCCAGGTCAATTTATCCACAAGGCTGAGTGGGAGGAACCATTGAAAGATGGCAGAGGTGTTTAATGTCCTGTGATTACCTAGCTCATTAGCACAAATCTAATTGCAAATACTCCTGGTTAAACTCAGGAGCACTTTGCTGGTAAGCACTCCTATGCAAATTCAAATGCATTACACACAAGAAGCAGCTATCTCCTGTATTTTTTTATTTTTCTCCTATCTGGCACCTTAGTTCTTCTTTAGGAAGCAAGTTACCAATTCAGATTGCATTCCTTAGAAGCACCACTTTTACTCAAACAAAAGAAATTCGAATCTTATCCAGGGAGAAAGGTTTGAAAAAATCCTCAAGCAATGACAGCCAACTTTTCCTTGGTGGGTGTTGGAATCTGAATTTCTGCAGTATTAGAACTTCCCTAGCAGAAAAATGTCAGGTTTTCTACATGGAAAAGAAACACTGAACATGAGAGCAAGTGTGCCAAAGTCTTCCTGCTCCTATCAGCTCCAGCAACCACAATAAAAATTAAATGAGTGAGGACATAGCTCCATTAACGACATCACTCCATTTCGGGGTTATGCAAACAAGAGATGGGGGAACTGATTTTATACTGACACTGCTTGGGAATACTCTGGGAAGCCAAATCTCTAGTAAAGTGTGTAGGAGACGGGTTTGGGACTCAAGAGACGACTCAATATGAGTTAGCTGCTTGTTCCAAATTTATTACAATCTTAGCTACATTTTTATAATATTTTGCAAAGGTAACATGCGATCTGTATTCTATTATGATTGGATAATTGCTGTTTTTCACGCATTAACTTCTACATTTCTATTGGTCCAGCTCATAACACCCGAGCTCTATAGGATACTTTTTAGTGAAACTTATTAAGATACATTAAGCAGTTATATAGGATACATTCTGCAGAATTCACATCCTGACAGACTTCATAAGATACATTCACAAGATACATTTAGCAGATTTCTCATCCTAAATTCTTATTCTTCATTGTCTTACTAACAATTAGTCTTCTTCATTTCTTTGATACAATATTTTGCCAAAGACTTATGCTAGCTCAAAGTCAGGGTTGTGCAGGCCTTCCAAGGAGCTATGGCCTCGAGACGCAAGCCATTCTTCAACAAAAGTGCTTCATTTTTATCAACAGAAATGGATAATTAGTTAAAGATTACAATTTAAAAGGTGAGGAACACCGAGAAAGAAGGGCCTGGGACAGGGAGGATGGGGAAGATCTCTTCTGCATAGTTTTTCCACAGCTATTGAGGGGATCATCCAAGAGTGACTCTTCAAGAGACACAGATTAATTAGAAGTTCCAGAGGCTACTGGACAGCAATGCCTTAAATATGCCACAGAGATAATAATGAGAGATTCTGGTCCCAAAGAAGGATGCAGAAAGGTGAATTAATAGTAATCCAAGTTCCTGGCTTCTTCTTCAGAAGAAGCTGCTCCACAAAGCAACTTGGTCTTCTCACAGATACATTTCCCTGCATTTTCTAGCATATACCAAACCTATCACCCATCAGTGGGGATGATCTGGTTAGCTAGTAATTTCTCATGTTTTCTCTGGTTTTCTGTGACTCCTCCATTGGGTCTGCAAAAATACAAAGCATCTGTCTCATGCATGCAAAAAAACCCAAAAAACTAAAATCACAAACAAATAAACAAGAATTCATCCTCTTCGCTGTGTGCAAGTGTCCCCACATTACATGCAGGACTTTGAAATGGATGCTTATTGTGGAGCTGTTGTTTATACCAGTTCCACTGTGGGAGCCACTCATTTAAGTCATTGTTAGAGTTTGGAGAACATCTAAATTCAAAGATGGGGCAAATCCATCAGAAACAATGACAGATGGGGCTAACCCTTCAAAGCAAGGATGACTGTGATTGATAAAAAGAAGAAAAGAAGAGAAGAGAAGAGAAGAGAAGAGAAGAGAAGAGAGGAGAGGAGAGGAGAGGAGAGGAGAGGAGAGGAGAGGAGAGGAGAGGAGAGGAGAGGAGAGGGGAGGAGAGGAGAGGAGAGGAGAGAGGAGAGGAGAGGAGAGGAGAGGAGAGGAGAGGAGGGGAGAGGAGAGGAGAGGAGAGGAGAGGAGAGGAGAGGAGAGGAGAGGAGAGGAGAGGAGAGGAGAGGAGAGGAGAGGAGAGGAGAGGAGAGGAGAGGAGAGGAGAGGAGAGGAGAGGAGAGGAGAGGAGAGGAGAGGAGAGGAGAGGAGAGGAGAGGAGAGGAGAGGAGAGGCCAGAGGAGGGGAGAGGAGAGGAGACGCGAGGAGAGGAGAGAGGAGGAGAGGAGAGGAGACGCGAGGAGAGGAGAGGAGAGGAGAGGAGAGGAGAGGAGAGGAGAGGAGAGGAGAGGAGAGGAGAGGAGAGGAGAGGAGAGGAGGGGAGAGGAGGGGAGAGGAGAGGAGAGGAGAGGAGAGGAGAGGGGAGGGGAGGAGAGGAGAGGAAAGGAAAGGAAAGGAAAGGAAAGGAAAGGAAAGGAAAGGAAAGGAAAGGAAAGGAAAGGAAAGGAAAGGAAAGGAAAGGAAAGGAAAGAAAAGAAAAGAAAAGAAAAGAAAAGAAAAGGAAAGAAAAGAAAAGAAAAGAAAAGAAAAGAAAAGAAAAGAAAAGAAAAGAAAAGAAAAGAAAAGAAAAGAAAAGAAAAGAGAAGAAAAGAGAAGAAAAGAGAAGAAAAGAGAAGAAAAAAGCTCTTTGTTTTCCATAAATGACTCAAGGTATTTCTGCCTCTCAGGAATTCAACAGCCCTTGGATTGTTTGAAAGCAGAAAGTTGCTGCATGCAAGTGATCCTGGGTGGTGTTAAATTGTGTGAGGGCAGTGGTTGCCTCTGCCAGGTGAGGTTGTGTGGATGGTGCTGGGTGGGGGAATCAGCACCTCTGGAATCTCAGACAGGAGTTATCACCCTGGGGGAAATTCAGTGGGAATCACAACCTGACCTCTCAGCTCATCGCTGCCAAGCCCACCACTAAACCATGTCCCACATCCAAGTGTCTTTTAAACACCTCCTAGAAAA
Organism: Pseudopodoces humilis; assembly: GCF_049639895.1. Taxonomy (NCBI): domain Eukaryota; kingdom Metazoa; phylum Chordata; class Aves; order Passeriformes; family Paridae; genus Pseudopodoces; species Pseudopodoces humilis. The sequence goes on from NC_142203.1 coordinate 4,299,829, forward strand.
GTAAAATAGCTATCAACAAGATATGGCCGGGCTTTCAAAAGGCAGGTGAGAACAAGTCTGGCCACGGGCACTGCTGACATTCTCAGCATGAACATTTATGACCCTAAGTGTGCATGTGCCATCTGTGTATGTACGCACTTGCTGCTGCTTGAAACCTGCCTGGAACTGCTCACAATCTTCAGAGCTGTGCCCTTTGCACTGTACTAATCATCTACAAGTATAACTGCCAGCTGAGCAGGGGTTCATTTCTGTTTAACAAAAACAAAGCAACCCATGTAGGAACAGATAAATAAAGCTTGAGCTCAGTTGCACTTGGTGAGGAATATACAATCCATGGCAAAAATCAGATCCCCAAGGACACATGTCCCTTGGAGATAATTTGATGGCCATGGCTCTGGACTGTCTCATCCTCTTTAGTGAGCAGAGATCCTGTGGGAGAAGGATGAATCCTCATCTCTGCATGCCCCTCTCTAGAGCACACTTTGCACTGCAGGAGTATGTTTGAGCTCTCACACCTTCCCTCTCTCCTGGCTGCAGTGCAGCTTATTTGGGTGGGATGGGGACAAGAGAAACCCTCCTGGTGCTGCAATCTCCTCAAATTTCACCTGGTCTCTGGCAACATTGTCAGGGTAAAATGCAGCACAGCACCAAGGATTATGGAATCGCTGCTTTTGATGAATCAGCAACAGGGATTTTATTGGATGTAACCCAGCATCATGGGTTTGTTCCCAGTTCTCCTTTCATTATGTTGTGCCAGGACTGGAGCAGGGGCCCTGGCAGCTCCTGGCCTTGCAGCCAGGCTGCTGCAGCCTGCTGCAGGGACAACACACTGCAATCCCAAAAACGTCAGGGATGCATCTCATTGTCTGACCCCAACGACACTGTGACTCAATCTTTCCCAAAGTCTGCAGTCCTGCCATCAGCTGCTCCTACAGACAACCAAATCAAAGGGGATAAGCTGCACACTGAGGTTCCTGAGAAGGAGTTTGTTGAAAATCAAGTTCCAAACTTAAGCTTTAAAATAAACATATCAAGATAAACAGATTGGTCTTTGTTTCAGGCACAATCGGCTCAACTGTTTTTTCTTCTTGTTGATGTTCTTAATGTTTTTCAGTGTGTGATGCCATTTCCTGAGGACTGTCTCTGCTCCAGAAACCTGTGTTCTTCTTTGGCTTCTTTCTGCCTTTTGTGGTTTATACACACAGGTGACCAGTTTAGCACTGACTCAGGCTGGACACTAAAGCCTTTCACTCGGTCATTTTTACTCTGCTCCACACTTTGGCCACCGATACGAGTTGTCTGCGTCAGGTAATAATTCTTCTGCCAAAATGGGTGAGCAGCACCAGCAGCAAGTCTAGGGCAACCCCACTCCCACAGTGAGATGTGGTAAATGTGGAAGAAACCTCCTCCTTCCACCTGGGGAGGGAGAGAAACACACAGAGGCCACAGCTGTCTGGCACAGCGAGGGCTGCAGCAGACTCCTTTCTGTCCCAGCACAGCATCATCTGGAAAAATGTCATTGTACATCCCAAGGCAAGAGGGACACAAATTCTGTGCAATTCTCTATCTGAGTTAGGCAATACCCAAAGTCGGCTTTGAACAGCACAGAAACATGCTGTGTTCTGAGTTAGTGGAAGGAAAATTTTAGAGAAAATTGGGAAATTCAGACCAAACTGCGACTTGGGAGAAATGGTCAGCTGGAGACAGAAGGCATGTTAAAATAAATCTGTCCTAAGAAAAGAGCATTTAGGTTGTTATGTAGGCTGGGAAAGCATTAGTTGTGAACAGCTGTAAACTTAATGCTTTTAATTTCCACACTCAGGACCATTAAATCTCAGTCCTTATCATTTAAGGGAGGAAATCAGTAGTTTGCTTCATTAGTGAAAAAAAAAAAAAAATGTGATGATCTTTATGTGGGATGTTCAAATGCAGGTGTCATTTGACATACCAATGCCTTCAAACATCCATTTTTTTAAGCACCCTGCCAACATTTACACAACTGAAAATCAAGACTCAGATGAAAGTGGGCCACATCTTTTTAACATGAAATTTACACATACCTCACACATATCTGCCTGAATTATCCAGAAACATGGCAATCAAATCTATTTTAATGAAAGATTGTGAAAGCAAACCTGTTTTATTTCAGTCCGCAATATTCAAATTCTTTTCCTGGAACCCGTAAAGTTCTGGCATTTATTTCAAAGATATCAGATCACTTATCTGCTTCTGAAGCATTCTTGTTCTCCTATTTCTAATAATGGATGTGATTTTAATTTTGATGTTGGCCTCAAATGATCCTGAATTTGAAATTTGGACCAGGAAAATGCTGCATTGCTCGGGAGATCTGTAAATTAACAAATCTACAGTGAGAGCAAACAAACGAAAAATAACTGATGGGGAAAAATGTTCAGGGAGCTGCAAACCTCCACATCAGGGTCTTTCTCCTGAGACTAAGCTAGAAGGGAGGTTTGGTCCTGAAACCATTTGTATTCAGTTTGGATGCTCAGAGTGGTTTTCAGAGAGTCTTAGAGCACAGGACCTGCATGGGAGTCACAGCTGGGACGTGCTCCGAGGAGGCTGTGCAGACCCCCAGCCCTGCCCCTCCAAATGGGGAAGGTTCCTCCCTCCCCTTTTTGGGCATCGTCCTATATTTCACCAGCCTTCATCACCCCACGCTTTTTGTACCTGCGGATCCTGGCACATCCTCTGCCAAGACACGGACTTTGAGAAAAAAACAAAACAAAACAAAAAAAAAAATCCAAAAAAACACAAAACAACGCTCTGCTTTTTAGTGCCAAAGTTATTAATAATTAACATTCATAACACAAAACCGGTAAAACCGGTTCAGCAGACTAAAGCCCGGCATTTTATTATTATTTTAGGGTTTAATTTAGTCATCGTAAGTTACTCAGGCTCATGTTTGCAAATCACGCAGAGCTGGGACTTCACCCCTCCGGCCCGACTAGTTCTGGAGAGCGGGCGGGGGACAGGGGGCCCCGGGGGACAGGGGGCCCCGGGGGACAGGGGGCCCCGGGGACGCCGCTGCACAGATGGGGACAGCGCCGGGGGAGCCGGGACACGGCGGGCAGGACGGAGCCCATCGGGGAGCACCGGGACACGGCCCGTCGGGGCTGCGCGGCGCCGGCTCGCCATTGCCCTCTGGAGGAGCCCGGGCCGTTCTTACGGCTCCCCGCGGAACTGCGCTAAATTTGGGGATTGTTCTGTAATTTTCTTATTTTCTTTAATTTCTTTCTTTTATTTTTTTTTTATTATTATTTTATTTTATTTTATTTTACGGACTGTTTCCAGCCTGGCACCCACGCGAGTGAGGGCTGCCCGACCGCGGCTCCCTGGACCGCTGGGTCCCGGTGATGGAGAAGTCGAGAATAACCCAGTGCTGGTACGGGCTGTGTGAAGGGACCGCGCCGTCGGGGCGGTTCGGAAAATGAACAAAAAGAGAAAAAAAAAACCAAAAAACAAACAACGAAAAATAAAATTAATAAAAAGGGAAAAAGGGAACAGGGAAAAGGAAAAAGAGAAAGTAGGGAAGATACAAAGGAAAAAAAAAAGTTTAAACAAAAATTTAAAGCAAAAAAAACAAACTAAAGAGAACGAAAAGCAGTAAGAAAATGCAAAGCCAGGGGGAAGGAGGAGAGGCAGAGCGGCCCCGCCGTTCCACCTCCTTCCCCTCCACGCGGGGCCGGCCATTCCCGACGGGAGTTCCCAGCCCGCCGCCGGTGCGGGAGCCCCCGGGGCGGGGGGGGATCCCCCGCGCGTGGGTCGCCCCGTCCCGCCCCCCGCGTCACCGCCCGCGTCCGCCTCAGGGGGCGGAGCCCCCGCTCTTTCTGCGCGCTCCCCGGGCCCGTCCCGCCCCGTTCCCCCCCCGTGTTCCCCACATGTCCGTTTGTTGTCGCCGTCGCCATGGCGGCGGGGGCGGCGCGCCCGCCAAGTGAGGTGATAAGAGGGAGCGGCGGCGACAGGACCGCGCAGTGCCGAGCGGGGCGCGGCGGCGGCGGCGGCGGAGCGCGCCCGGCGCATCCCTCCTTCCATCCATCCCTCCTTTCCCCACTGGCACCACCGCGCCCCGTCCGTCCTGCCCGGCTCCCCACATGGCCGCGGCTCCTCGGGAAACGCCTCGCGCCGCCGCCCTGCCGGTGCCGGAGCCGCGTTGCCGGGCGGGGGGCGCCGCCCCCTCCTCCCCCTCCTCCTCATCCCCGCGGCGCCGCTAGCGCCCCGCGCCCCGCTCCGCGCAGCGCCGAACAAGAAGAAGCAGCAGCAGAAGAAGCAGCAGCAGCAGCAGCAGCAGCAGGGCGCTCCCGCGGCACCGCCCCGGCGGCGGCGCTGCGCCGGCTCCGAGCGGCTGGGCGGCGCGGCCGTGCCGCCTCCCCCCCCTCTGCTCCGCGGCGGCGCTCGGGACCCCGGCGGGGGCGGCGGCTCGGCGGGACGCCCCGGCACGGATGCGGTGGGTGCCGGGGGCGGCTGCCGCCTTAACCCCCTGCGTGCCCTCCCTGCCCGGCCGCCGGCTGACCCCGCTGTGTCTCCCCACCGCAGGCAGCCCCCCGGCGAGTGCGAGATGGCGCTCAGCGGCACGCTCCTTCCCTCCATCGCCACCTTCGCGGCGGGCGCCGCGGGGCGCGGGGAAGCGGCGCGCCCCCCGGGCCCCGGCAACGTGAGTATCGGCGCCGCGGCACGGACGGGGCCGGACGGGACGGGACGGGACGGGGCCGGGCGGGGCGGGGGCCGTGGGGGCGGGGGCGGAGCCGTGCGGCCGGGGCTGAGCCGTGCCAATGTCCCCGCAGCGCTGGCGGGAGGAGCTGTCGCAGCTGAAGCGGCCGCCGCCGGTGCTGTCGGCGCGGCCGGTGGAGACGCCGCCGTCGGAGCTGGAAGGCGCCGCGGCTCTAGGGCCCCGCCGTGATGCCGAGGAGTTCAATGAGCTGCTGGATTTCGATTTCATCCTCTCCAACTCGCTCATGCACCAGGAGCCCGCCGCCGCCGCCGTGGTGGTGGGCCCCCCCGCCACCCCCGCCCCCACCGCCAGCCCCTGCCCCGCCGGGCCCTTCGCCTACCCGCTGCCCCGGCCCGAGCCCGCCGGTCTCCTCTACGGCGGCGGCGGCAGCTGCGACGGGGCGCCCGCCGCCGGCTCCGCCGCGCCCTTCAACCTGGCCGACATCACCGACGTGTCCCCCTCGGGAGGTTTCGTGGCCGAGCTGATGCGGCCAGACCTGGACGCGGTGTACCTGCCAGCGCCGGCCGCGCTGCCGCCCCTGGGCAGCCTGCAGGGCAAGTTCGTGGTGAAGGCGGTGGGCGACTACAGCCACCCAGGGCTTAGCCCCAAGAGCGGCCCCGCCGCCCCGCCGCCCGGCGCCGACGGCCCCGGCGCGCCCTACACCTCCCTGCCGCGAATGTGCCCCAAAATCAAGCAGGAGGGCGCGCCGCCGTGCACCCTGGCCCCGCCGCCGCCGCACGGGAGCAGCCCCCGTGGAGCTCCCCAGCACGACTTCGCCCTGGGCAGCCGCCCGCTGCCCGCCCGGAGTACGCCTTCGCTGGGGCCCGAGGAGATGCTGGGCGGCAGAGACTGTCTCCCTGCCACGCCGGGGCTGGGCCACCCGCCACTGCCCCCGGGCTACCCCCCGGCTCCGGGCTACCCCACCTTCCTGCCCGAGCAGCTCTCTCCCGGCGCGCTGCAGTACCAAGGTGAGTCCCCGCCGTGCTGGGGCAGCGGATGTCCCGGCTTGGGCGCTGGCCGTGCTCACTCCTCCCTGTCCGCCCCTAGAGCTGATGCCGCCGGGGAGCTGCCTGCCTGAGGAGACCAAGCCCAAGAGGGGACGCCGGTCATGGCCTAGGAAAAGGACGGCCACACACACCTGTGACTATGCGGGCTGCGGCAAAACCTACACCAAAAGCTCTCATCTGAAGGCGCATCTGAGAACCCACACAGGTTAGTCCCAGTGCCGGGGTCGGGGGACTGAGGGGCACGGGGTGAGCTCCTCAGACAGTGGAAAGGCGTGAGCACAGGAGGAGGGTTAAAAGCAACAAGACCTTTCCATGCTGGGTTTCTGGGCTTTTTTTTTTCCTCCCCCCTTGGCTACGTGAAGTCCTTTACAGTCTTTGCTTACTGGCTTGACGTTTTGCTTAATGGTTCAGAGTGACTCAGATGTGGGAGCGGGTGGGTTTCTTGCCAAGTCAGAGTTTGTTACTTCTCTCTTGCTATGTGGCTAGCTAATTACCAGGTAGTTTGAAGCCAACTGGGATTTGTTGTTCTGGATTTTGTTTGCCCGCTTCAGAGAAGGCAGCAGACCTCTGTCGAAGATAACTGCTTTCTTTGCTGGTGGTTAAGTGCTTCGAACATGCACCCTTCTCTTGGATGACTGTAGGACTAAATGTTGTGCACCTCTGCAAGCTGTTGCTCCCTTTTTGGGGAAAGCAAAATAGATTCCCTGAAGAGACTGGGCTTTCAGATGAGCTGGCAGCTCATGGGGTGCCTTGCCTGCCTGTCGGACATCTCCCCCTGCACCAGCAGAGTTTAACTGTCGATTGTCCACTCCTACAATAGGGATAAAATCTGCCCGAAGTGTGTATCTGAGCCCAGTCTCAAACTTCAACCTTGCAGCTGAGTGCAGAGTTGCAGTAACTGAGCTTGTGAAAGCAAGTACAGCACACGGGTTTCACCAGCCTGGGCATTCCGTAACAGTGACTAAATTACCTGGGAATTTGCATAATTTGAATCCCTGGGTTGTGAACCTGATCCAAAACTTTCTCCTGAAGAGGAGATGGGAAAGGGAAAATATCTTGGCTCTGCAGTAGTTAGGCTACATCTTCAGGTAAGCAGCAGGGAGGAAAAAAAACAGGAAAGTAATCAGTGAACATCTGCCCCAAGCCAGTCAGCACCATCCCCAGGATGTGTAGGACAGGGAGTTTGTAATTGTTGGGGAAGCTCATCTTGCCATCAACAGTGGTTTTTGTATAATGAAGGCACTAGTAAGACTGAGTCCTTAATCAGGCTGAGCTAATGAAAACAGTTTCCGGCTGTTTTCAAATTCTTGAGACCTACAATTATCTAAATACATTGTCTGCTGAGCTATTTCTGGTTGCTATTTGATTGTGTAACAGCACCAGCAAAAATACACGCTCAGGTGCTCTGAAGTCTTATGTGCAAGGCAGTGAAAACAAGCATTTTAGTGAAGATTTAAGTGACACCAGCATTTCATAGCACATCTTTTGCATCTGTACATCCTAAAAAGCCTTGCTCTTTTACTCTTTGTTGTTTGTAACTGCTTCATGAAGTTTGACCACCCTTTCTCTTATGTAGGACAAGTGCTTGAAAGAAGGTGCTGCAAGTGGTAGGCATAAAAAAAAACCCCAAAAATCCTAACGGGTTAGTTTCACTGTCTGTGTTTTTTCTACAGGTGAGAAGCCTTATCACTGTGACTGGGAAGGCTGCGGGTGGAAGTTTGCCCGATCCGATGAACTCACTCGTCACTACAGAAAACACACAGGCCACCGCCCTTTCCAGTGCCAGCGCTGCGACAGAGCGTTCTCCAGGTCGGACCACCTTGCCTTACACATGAAGAGGCACTTCTGATTTGGGAAAGCTGTGGATCTTTCCCCCAACTGCCACAGAGATTCAGTATTTACAGCACAAGGACTGTCTTCCACAAGACGGGGAGAACTCATTTTAAGCACTACAGATAATCGAGGTGAAGTCTTCCAAAGAGTGGAAAAGAGGGATAACTGCATATGGACATTGCAACTTTTTTTTTTTTTTTTATAGTTAAACACTTAAGAAAACCAAAGACATTGGGGTCAATGACTGGATCTTCTATCATTCCATTTGTAAATCCAACTTGAATTATTTCTGGACTACAGAATGCCAAGGAGTGACTGGAAGTCACGGATATCAGGGTTAAACAGACTGCATGTAGTTCGGAGGGTGGGGATATTACACAGGGAAATGACATTCCCTTAATTTCCTTTCAATGCAATATTAGATGTACATGTCATCTTGTACTTTCTTTTTTTTTTTTTTTTTTTTTTTTTTTTCCTTCTAAAAGCCATTACAATGTTAGAAGAGGAGGAAAAATTCAGGTACAGAATTATATTTTAAAAGCCTATTTCATGGTGCTTAGTGACTGTTGGTTCTAGAGGTACCAAAACCAGGAAGCCAAAGTTCTCAAACTGCTGCATATCTGACAAGGAACTATTTTTTATCTTCCGATTGCCAATTATGACCTAAATCAGGTGAATAACCCTGGTTTATCTTTTTTATTAAGAAAATGACTTTATGCAGACAGTCTGTAATGCACTGTGGTTTCGATGTGCAATAGTTTGTACAATGGTTTATTCCCAAATATGCCTTAAGCAGAACAAATGTTTTCTATATAGTTCTTTACATAATAAATATGTAATATAAATTTAAGCAAACTTCTATTTTGTATATTTGTAAACTACGAAGTAATAATGAACATTTTGTTGGAATTTGTATTTTGCATATTCAAGGTGAAAATAAGTTTTAAATAAACCTATAATATTTTATCTGAATGGTTGCTCTAGGTTTTTTTTCCTGTGTATGGAGATGGCCAAAGAAAGTTTGTTAGGTATTTGTTGGTGGTTGAGTTTACCAAGGCAGGGATGGGGGTAGTGGCAAACATTTGTAGTCTCAATACTCCAAAAGAGAGGACTGTGTAAGTGCAGTGCTAGTGTAACATCTCTTTTTAGGGAAAAAGCTGTATGGAAAGTTTTTGCTCTGGATGTCAAGTTACCACTTATCTCACCTGTGTGGGTGGAACTGTAATTTGCCATTTTTAAAGTAACTAAATTTAAATTATTTTTTAGAGGACATACTTCTATTGAGGACATAAGACCTTGTGCGTCTGATGATAACAAACCCTAGAAATTTTTTATTTTTGATTTTAGCAGTCTTTTCAGCAGTGGAGGATTCCCATCATCATTGCCTTGGATTTCTTAGGCAAGCTAGTGTAACCACTTTAGAGTGAGCAAAGGAAAACCCAGAGTAATGTCGAGCAAAAATTAAACCTGGCTCAGAGAATAAAGGGTGCATACACAAAACGCCGCGTAACCATCACCCGCACGGAGTTTTCTTTTGAAACCTGCTCTGACCTGGGAATCCAGTCACTCAGCGAAGAGCCAGGATTCCTGCAGGAATTCAGATGCAGCCAGGGAAGGCTGACCATGCAGGGGCTGAGGATGTGTTGCTGCGAGGTCCCCGGCGTCCCTCCAGCGGCGCGTGCCGCGCCGCAGCTCTGGGGGCGGCAAGCCCGCCCCAGGTCATCGCCAGCCTCGTGGTGCTTCTCCTCTGGGACCTCATTGTTCCAGCTGCTTACAGAATGTGTAGCGAACAGATGATTTCCACATTAGCACTGGCTGAATAGGACCTGTTTTTCTCACTACTCTTCATTAAAAGGGAAGAAGCAATTCCTCTTCAGCTGATTTGAAGTGTCTGTCAGCTAGGAATTTGGGTGTATGCGGTGCCCACTAAAGCTGAGGGAAAAAAATAGCAGGCAAGGGGCTTTAGTGTCTTTGTGGTAGTTAAAACAAAAATGGCAATATCAAATTTTTATGTCCGAGTGTGCCTTTGGAATGCTACTAAAGCTCACGTTTTGATGTGGTGTTTGTGTGGAGACCAGTCCCATTTCCTCCCTCAGTTTTTATAAGTAATATAACGATGCAGAAAATACTTCTCACCCCTTATCGCCTAGGCATGCTTTGTTCAACTGAAAGCTATCTTTGTTGATTTGCTTTATAGGTAACACAGGGAGTAAGGAATGTCTTGTTTGGTTTGCAAATAGCAAGTATTTAAAGCTAAATTAAAGTTATGAGTCACCCTTTATCTAAAGTTTTTCCATGTGAAAACTTTTTACAATTAAACCAAGCATTTTTTTACCTCCTCTGTTGCTCTGCCTGTGAGTTCTGGATGAGAGACCCAAGGTCAGCACTGAAGCTGAGGGCCTGAAATGTTATTGTCCCATCCAATAACACCAGGGCACGCTTAGTAGGTGTAAGATCTCCTTTGTATGGCTGCCATTCAAAACCTCTTACATACGTGCAAAGTCTATGTTCTGGCACATCTGTAACTACTGGAATCTGAAGATTTCTGAGAATCTGAGAAACTGGTTTCTTTTGCTTTTCCAGTGTAGTGTCATTATGCACCCTTGAGAATTTTGTAAGACACTGTAGCACTCAGTAAGGCATTATCCTCTTCCGCCAGCTTCAGTTTCTGCTTGATGTTTTTATGGACCCTAGGTTCCTACTTGCATGAACAATGGCATTCTTGAAACAGGGCACTGCTCCTTATTCCATTTTATTTTTTTTTAATTCTCATTTATTTCCCTGATCCTCACCAAACTGTCCTCTTGTATGAATTTCCAGACTGAAAGGGACAAGACTGAAACTTTGTATTTAAAAGAAAATGCTGCTATGTCTTTAACCGTTGTTTCCAAATTGCTGCTCCTATACTTTTTTTGGGACAGGAGCCAACTGCTCACTTTTTGCCATACAGCATGAAACCCGTGAGAGGCAGTCCTTACTCTTAAGGAGGTCTCTGGGGGTAATACTGAAATGAGCAGCGCTCTGCTAAATAGAGCTGGAAACAGCATGTTGTGTTTGCCACCTGTTTCATTGTGTCTGGAATCCTGGAGTTGCACTTAGGTGCCGGATTGCACATGGATGCAGTGAAACAACACATGTATCAAAAAGCGTATCTCGTAAAAACATATGTAAAACAACGAGAAGTCTTGTAAGTATGTCTTGAAAAACAAGATTTGTTTAGCGTTGCTAAAGCTGTACTCATGTGCTGCTTTGCTGGGGCATCTAAAAGTCAGGGTATGAGGTTATTAGGGGTGGCCTCTCTGACATGGGGTGAGCACCTCCAGAGCTGCCCCAGAGCAGTATTTCAGCTACTGAAGGTAAATTCTCTTGCGGCAGGGAGTTATCTCTGCAGTCAAACTACAGCCGTCCTTAATCCTGCTCACCCCTAGCCCAAATCTCTCTGGAGCACACTTAGCATGTATAGATGGAGCTGCTTAAAACAAGATGGCACATGCCTGACTACTGAGTGCCAAGTATTCAAAAGTGGCACCAGAGTGAAAATCTTCTCAGAGCTGCAACTGCTGTGCACTTGTCTGCTGCACACCATGGCCTGGGAGTCCAGGTGTGACTGTGACCCAGCACGAGTGGCCTCAGACACCCCCTGTCACACGGAGGGGTACTTGCAAGAGAGTTTTCTTATCCCTCGTGGTGGTTACCAGATCCTGCCACAGCTGAACTCAACTGCAAATCTCACAAGGATTTATATTAAGCTGATATGAATCAGTGAATTTCATTCTCCTTCTCTTTAATAAGGGAAGATCAGAGGCTGCTGCGGTTAATCACCCCGAGTGCTAACGGTTCAACAGAATTAGTTTACACAGGTTTCCTATGGGAGTCTGCTGGATCTTGGAGCTAGCCTGCTTTCACTGGAGTCCCTGGCAGGCACTTTTAACGGCATTTGAGTGTAAGATTTACCAAATTAACCTCTGTCTGTCCCTGGGCTTTGCTCCCCTGAGTGCAATTGGGTCGCGTGCTCTAAGGCAGCAGGAGAATAGGAATGGTTTGCAAGCTGGGGACAGGCAGAGAGAGCAGTGCTTACACTGTAGGACTTGGGCAGGAGTCTGGATGTGGTAGAAGAGATGGTAGGAGGAAGCAAACTCAAGGTATGGTGAGCAAAACTGATACGGAGAGGAAGAGGAGCACCACCACCACCGTCGCCGCCATGTGTTGACTGAGGCTTGCAAGGAGAGCTCCCCAGATTAAACAGCTGTATTTAAGCTCAGTAGATATATTTGTGGACACCAAGAAAGACGAGTGTGTACTTAAAAGAGGGGAAGGCCCATCATTCACCGAAATTTAATTGAGGTCACATTGGCTTGGAGCCACAGGGTAACACACCCACATTCCCCTGTCTGCCGTACACCTGGATGACTCACGTTTCGTCTGCCCTTCGCTCTTGCCGTGACTTTACCAGGGGAACATTTTCATTACTGCTGAAGGCATTGCCACCGAGCGCAGAAATTGTCTCTGCGGCGTGGAAGTGGGCGGTGGTAGTGTTTCTGCAGCCTTGTTCTCCACCCTGGATGCATATGGGTATCTGTTAGTCTCTTTTTCACCTTTGGATGCATACCTGTGGGCCCTCAAGGCTAGAACCTTAATGGTGTGAAAGACAGGAGGGGGGAAAAGTGGCTTGTGCTTTATTAATGTTTATTCTATATTTAGAGCACGCGTTCCCAGAGTTTTACAGGAGACTGGCGGCCCTAATAGCTACTCACAAGAGGCATTAGGCAGCTGCACCTTTTCCCTTCAGTAATGTTTTCCGTTCTCTTGGAGCTGCGACTTCTTTTGTAACTGAGATAGTGATTTTCACACAGACCTGGCTAGCTTGGGGTCAACCTCATGACTTGCTAATTAAGAAGAAAAGGTTTTAGGGAACACGGAACACGCCAAGCTGCTTTCACTGTGAAACCTGGGTGAGCAGAAGGGTAATCATGTGCTGCTATCACCGCAGCCATCTTGCTACAACCCTGAAAAGTTTTGCATGGTTTTGCTTTGGGTACAGCGTGCTTGTTTATCAAGCACAAGCTAGGGCCTGCTTGAATCTTGCCATTCAAGTTCTCCACTGTTAAACTTTCAGGCTTTATTCAACAAAATAACCCAGCTTCCCTATGTTATTTGGTTTAAGGCCTTTAATTTTAAAAACAGGTATCCCACAGTTATCCAGAATGATTTACCCCACTACTGCCACAGCAGTTAGGAAGGATCTGACAGGAAATGCCACACCACCAGCACACAGGGGTTCATTTACTGGGAGCTTCCTCGATGGTGCCCAGAGTCTGTGCATGTCTCAGTGTCACAGAAATCACAGAATCACAGAATAAGCTGAATTGAAAGAGACCCTCAAGGATCATCAAGTCCAACTCCTGGCCCTGCACAGAACCATCCCTGAATCCTACCATGTGCACAAAAGCATTGTCCAAATGCTTCTTGAACTCTGTCAGGCTTGGGGCTGTGCCCCGTCCCTGGGGAGCCAGTTCCAGTGCCCAAATACCCTCTGGGGGAAGATCCTTCTCTGAATATCCAACCTAAACCTCTCTGACACAGCTTCAGGCCATTCCCTGGGCCCTGTCCCTGGTCACAGAGCAGAGGTCGGTGCCTGCCCCTCCTCTTCCCCTCAGCAGGAAGCTGCAGAACTGCAGTGAGGTCTCCCCTCACTCTCCTCCATCTCAATAGACCAAGTGCCCTCAGCTGCTCCTCACGCGGCCCCTCCAGGCCCTTCTCCATCCCCACGGCCCTCCTTTGCACATCTCTGACAGTTTAATGTCATTTTTATTCTGTCAGGCCCAGAACTGCACGCACCATTCCAGGTGAGGCCGCCCCAGCCCAGAGCAGAGCGGGACAATCCCTCCCTGGCCGGGCCGGCCCTGCTGGGCCTGGTGCCCCAGGACAGGGATGTCCCTCCTTGCTCCAGGACACTGCTGGCTTGTGTCCAGCTGGCCATTCACCAGGACCCCCAGGACTATCCCAGGTGGAGAATCCAGCACTTTCCCCCATTAAGCTCCATACAGTTGGTGATTGCCCAGCCTCTCATTTGTCAAGGTCTCTCTGCAGGGCCTCACGGCCCTCAAAGGACTCAACAGCTCCTCTTGGTTTTGTATCATCTGTGAGCTTGCTGGTCCCTTCCAGTCCTGTGTCCAGGCCATTTATGAAGATGTTGAGGAGCACAGGGCTGAGGATGGAGCCCTGTGGAGCCCTGCAAGGATGGCAGGAGCAGAGTCCTGGGTGTTCTTTGCCCTTGCAGCCCTGGAAAGGCATGGGAAGGCTCTCTGATTTTGCTGTCCTGAGGAACCAGACCTGCAGTCGCCACATGGGAAAACCTGACTCCCTAGGCTTTTGCCACTGAGTCCACCTTGTGCTTCCTGAAGAAGAAATTCTGCAGAGAGGGCCTTTCTTACGTGTGGAAAACTACTCCTTGAGGCTCCTGCATGAGTCTGATTTCACACACTAGGTTTCTGGGAGGCTGCCATGGTGTCAGCACTGTTTGGTGTCCAAATGTCATCTAGAGTCTTCCTCTTTGGGGGCTTAGCACCCATTGTTGTTACGTTTCTCTTCTCTGATAAAAATTAATATTGTGAATTAGTATGTTGATAAAATACTAGGGGCAACACTGATGGTAATTACTGAAGCAGGTTGGAATTTACTCTGCAAGCTCTGGATGAGGTTTTATCCTGTGTTTAGGCTCAAAACATACTGATTCAGTAATGCTGTTGGCAATGTAAGGGGGCTGCCCAAAGGGATACATTTGTCATTGTACTGGGATGTACAAGGCTTGGCTGTCCATTCTCAGTTCCCACATCACACCCTTTCAGCAACAGACTGCCCTGGCTGACATGGGATGGCTCAATTTGCTGGCTGTGCAGTAGAATATTATTTTTGTTTCAAAATATTGAAATGCTTTCCAGTGGAAAGCAGAGCAACTTCACCACTTTCAGCCTTCCTGCCTCCCCAGTAACTGTTTGTGCTCTCTGCAGCTTGAGAGAATATTACAATGCTGCTGTCACCTGTACAAGATGTTTGACTACCTTCCTTCTGCAAACACCTTCTGAACAGCTTTTGATTTGTCAAGGTTCCTGGGTTCACAACGTAAAACTCACTGCCAAGGCTTCCTATGCAAAGAGACCAACTTGTAACCATGGTGCAGAGGAGGAGCAGAGGAGCACACGGCCGGGCAGTGGCCACTTTTGTCTGGCCATGGGTATTTCTTCCCAGTCACTGGCCAGAAATGGGGCTTAAAGGCACAAGTGGCCCTGTGATGGGTGTCTCTGGGGTGATCCCACTTCACTCTCCCTGGAAAAGGCTCCTTTCCAGGGAGCTCTGATGATTACAGGTTTCTTCAAGCTCAGGAGCATGAGGAGATGCCTTTCCAACCTGCGTTTATTTTATGCTGTAGCTTTGCAGATTCCACTTGCTCAATAAATATTTAATCCTTTTTGGTGCCTTCCTGAGCTTCTGGCTTCTGAGGGACCTTGTGGTAAGGAGTTCCATGATTAATTATGAACTACCTTAAAAATATAGGTGGCGGGGGGAGAAGAAAAAAAGTGTTTATTTTCTGTAGTCTCTGAGGCTGCTGCCTTCAAGATTCCTGCTGTTTCCCCTCGTCCTACACACTGCAGAGAAGGAAAATATCTAACCCCTATCTCTAACTCAGTCTTGAATTCATTGTGTACTACCAAAGACTGGAAGGATTTGACTTTGGTTGTGTTTTTTTAATGAATTTGTGAAGAGAAAGTGAATATGAGATTTTTACATATGGATGAGTTAATCTAGTCTACTGTAGACTGGAAGAATGCCAGGATATTTAGCATAATATGATATTTCAGTCTATATTTACATGATGTTTTGGTTTACTGGTTTGTTGGTTTTGGTTTTTTTTTTTATTTCCAGGACACCTGAGAAGTCCCTACCCATCAATCCCCCTTTTTTTAAGGATGGGCGTTTCTTCAAATTTTATTTAAAACAGAAAAAAAGCCCCAACTTTTCACGGGTTTTTTTTGTTACATCTTGCAGAGATTCATGAGTACACTGTTTGCCAAAGTGTTTCCCAGCTCATGTACCTAAACATCCACACAGGTTGGAGTAATTCATTATTTATTTGTACACCTTTATTACTGAGACATTATTAATAATTGTGGGGTTAGTATATTTGCTACTGTTATGTTTACTGTTACATGGAGAGGGAAACTGACCACAGAAATGTTTATTGGCTCAAATCTAACTCCAGGATTTTGTCTTTGAGTACACCTTCAAAACCCTGTTTCTGTACGTCTTTCCCTGTTGTTGTGTCCTAGATCTTGAACAGCAAGTGTCAAAAATGCAGTGTCCTTTTGTACTGGGTACTGAAATTCATTCCAGGTGAGAGAATTCTCTTTCTAAGAAGTGATCAAGGTGTATCAGGGCTGTCTGGGAATCTGACTACTTCATTAACAAACCAAATTCATTTGGTTGCAGGTAAATCCCCTTGGTGAGATGAGGTTAGGGTTTATGCTGATTTTGGGCTATGCAAATGAACTGCATAAGCAAATCCAAAGCATTATATATAAATAGGTAGCACTTTGAAAAAGTTTAAGATCCGAATCTTCAGGGTCCAGCACTGGAAGCTGTGTGTGAACAAGGCAAAGGAGGGGGGAAGGGAGGCAGGGGGAAGGGAGGTATGGGAGAATACAGAGCAAAAGAATGATTTAAACATTGGCCAAACCACTGTGTTAAGTCAGAGGTTTTCTCTAACTGGCTTCTCCCAGCATTTTGTTTTGTGCTAAACATAAGGTGCCACAGTTTACATTTAATAACTCTGTCCAAGTTGAAATAAATTTACATTTAATAACTCTGTCCAATTGAAATAAATACTGACTGTCCATGAACAACATCCCACTAGGCAGCACAGAAGCACAAGACAGAAATCTCTTCCTCTGCAGATGCATATCACAAATAAAACTTGGTGCATGAATTTCCTCAGGGAAAGAAGCATAGGGAAGTCACTCAGCATTTTTTCAGTTCAGATTTGTTCAGTCTTTCCTTGCTTTGCACTGCCTGGCTACTGCGAGCGAGGTGATAGGAGACTGACAAACTTCCAGGATAAATGCTGTGACTCTCTTTTCCCAGCCAGCACTTGGAGGCACACAGAGTCCACTCTGCCACTGCCTGCACAGCTGCCAAGACAGGGATGTGGAAAGAGGAGAGGTTGGTAGGAGGAAAATTTACAGGCACCCAAAATGGCTCATCAATGCTTGATGGAGTAACAGCTGCTCTGATTTCCTCCCCCTTTACATACAAGTGTCTCAGACTCAGAGCTGTTTCAGGCAACAGCTGATGATACTTCTTTAAAGTGTGAAAGTGTGGTAGGTCTGCTCAGCCTCCGTCCCTCCCTCCCTCCCTTCCTCCCTTCCTCCCTCCCTCCCTTCCGCCACTTCCTTCCTTCAGCCACTTCCTTCCTTCCGCCACTTCCTTCCTTCCTTCCCTCCCTCCCTCCCTCCCTCCCCTCCCCTCCCCTCCGTCCCTCCCTCCCTCCCCTCCCCTCCCCTCCCCTCCCTTCCCTCCCTTCCCTTCCCCTCCCTTCCTCCCTCTTTCACAGAATCATTAAGTTTGGAAAAGACCTTTAAGATCCCTGAGTCCAACTTTGCCCTCCTTTCTTCTCTTCCTCCCTCTCTCCCCCACACTGTGCCTGCAATGACACCATTTAACATTACCAGTTTATTGCAAGGGAATTTGAAATTTTGCTGTGGAGCCAAGCTTATCATTTTGTTTGGGAGATGGGGCTCTCACTTTACATCTGGGTGCTGTTCATAAAGATCCAATCCTTGGAGCCCGGTGGTGGGAGTGAAATGACGAAACGCTTTGCGAATGAACAGAGAAATTGAGATGGAAGACTCAAAAACATGACAAAAGGAATCAGAAACCAGGAGACCAAGGGGGCCTCACTCAGCAGCTTGGCAAGTGCTCTTCACGTCTGTGGGATGCAACGAACAAGCAAGCCACACATCACTATTCAGGCCCTGTAGGGCCTCATCTTGTTTCCTTTATTGCAATGAAGAAAATGTATAACGTGGTCAGGGTTTTCAACCTGGGAGGTGTGTGAAAGCTCATTTTTAAAATTTTTTTTCCTCTGAATTCAAATAACATAGAAGTTCACGAGGTTCCCAGCGATGCTCATTATTTAGTATGCACAAAAATGTTCTCAGGTGATGAGCGGGTGATGAGAAGCAGCAGGAAGGAGACACTGGGAAATGCAAATAAAGATTGTGACTTTTGGCTTGAGTGAGCCCAAATAAGCTCTGGGTCCTATGTCAAAAGGAGGTGGTGGTGATCTCTTCTTTCTTTAAAATGAGGGAGTGAGTAGAAAATGCCAGGCGGGGCTTTTTTTGATTCTTTGGGTTTGTTTGGGTTTTTGGGAGGAGGAGGGTTCCCCCTCAAACTCTGTTGAAGATGTCTGGGTTTGCTCTGTGTTTTTATTTATTTATGGGCATTTCTATGGCACTCATCCCCACAGAATCTGGGCAAATCTTTCCTTTCCTGTATCGTGTAATTAAATCTATAGAAAACACATATGTTCTTGGCGGGGAAGTTTAACTCTGCTTTTAGAAGGGATTTGTGCCTTGCAATTAAACACTACTTTTGCAATGCTGTCATGTTTCCATGTACATCTGAGTGGGAAAATAGATTCCTGGTCAGGCTGTACCCTCACACACCTGTTGCCCTGGAGTGTGGGGTCATTGCAGTCCAGTGGCTCTTTTGGAATCTTTGGATTTGACATCTTTTGGGGGTTCCAGAGGCATTCTAATTCCAGGCACCACCTGAAAGGGCACCAACACACGCACACTGACCCTAAATGGGAAAATACAAAGCCCTCTTGCAATAAATAATAGCAAAAAGAGTTTCATCTGTGTGGAAGGGGCTCCTGTAAAGATCAGCTCTTCTCTTCAGCCTGAAGTTTGCAGGAGGAGAAGCAGCAAGTGCTGGGAGAGGCTGGACCTTTCTGAGGAGCCAGCAGCAGCATGAGCTGGCACTGGCTACCTCCCCTCCATGTCTGGCTTGTGCCCCATCCTCTAAAGGAATTTGACTTTAACCTTCACTTCTGTGGAGCATTTCACAGTGAAATGTCCTTCTGGTGTCTGGTGCAATTGTCATGGGTGTCCTGCAGGGCTGCTGTGTGAAGACAAGCTGACAATGTCTCGAGGACAGTTTTGCATGGGAAGTTGGGGCAGAAGTCTGAATGAGAACAGTCAGTTCTGTCTGAATTCAGCGGGCCAGCCTGGATGGCCTTCCACAGCACACAGTGAGGGAAAACTCTGCTTTCTTATAAAAACACAAACAGGTCTGAACTGGCTGTGCACCAGCCCTGGTGATGGTCCTGCAGATGTTCCCTGGCTCAGCTGAGTGACCGGCCAGTGATGCCTGGCATGGCAGGACTTGTCAGGCCATACTCACACTCAGATGAACAGGAGATAATGTTTAAAAATAAACATTTTTAATAATGTATAAATAAATTTATACATGAAAAAATAAAATACAAAAAATATTTTTAATAATTTAATAATTTTTAATAAGAGTTGGCTCTCAGAGACTGCCTGCCTCCAGCAGAGGAGTCAACTGCCCACCCAGAACTGACTGACTGATTCACCTCTTAGGTAAGAATTTGTAAGGTGTCTGGTGGTCTGTGTCCCATGGCAGTGACAACATGAATACATTGGAGGAAAATAATCTGTCCCTTCTCTCTTTGACAGTAGTTTGTTTTGCCCATTTCAGAAAAAAAAAAAACCAAAAAACACAACAACAACAAAAAAAAACCACCAAAAAACCCAAACAAATAAACAAACAAAAACCCATGAAAAAGGTGCACTTATTTATTGCCTGAGGATGATCTTTTACAGAGCCTTGGTTCTCAGAGGGACAGTAACCAGCTGCCCTCATACCTGCACATGCCTTGTTGCATCCTCGGTCACCTGTGAAAACCTCTGGCACTGTTGGTGTACCTCCTTGAATTCTGTTTTTGGCAGGCACACACCTAACACAGGTTTGTTCATCACCTCTCAGGTATTCAGTGTTCATGTGTTTCATGGCCTGGCTGAATCAGACCTTACAGGGACACAGCTGTCCCTGGTTTATCATGGCCACATGAGCAGAATTTGGCTTGCTTGAGCCTCCAGCAACAAATAAGGAAAGATTATTGCCTTTTTTCTTAGGTGGGAAAACCCTTATGCTGATTTTCAGGAGCAAAGAACACCAATACTAATTGAATGCAGAGAATAATTGTGTTTCCAGATTTTGGAATATATATTCCAAATATGAAATACGATTCCAGTCGTATTGGGCTGTGCCTTGGGGTTTTTTATACCCTAACTTTTTAATTCTAGTGTTTTGCAGAAGGCAAACGAGGTGAGGTTTTGCTGCTGGAATGTGAAAGGAGGAGTCAGGAGATATCTCTCGCTGCTGCTTGGAGGCTGGATGAAAAGCCTTTTGCCAAGATCATTAACAGATCAGGAAACATCCATCTCTGTCTGGATGACAAATACTGAGGGTATTCCAGAGGGGTTAAGCGGGTTTTGGTGTAGGTACAGGCTTCACCCTTCAGGTCTTCCTACCAAGGAAGGCGCAGGAGGAGCTCATCGGGCTGCAGCAGCAGCAGCAGCTGGTCCTGTGCAGCCGTGATTAATTGTTTTCTAGTGCCACCCTGAGGATTGCCGGTCCCGGGGTTTTCCTGGGGAGACGAGAGCTCCTGTTCAGCCCGAGCGCCAGCCCGGAGGGAGCTCCGCTGCCCTTGCCAAAATGCTCAGCGAATATCGGGCACCATTGCCAGGGCAGCTCTGCTGACCACCGCCTGCTTCTCCAGGGCAGATTTGCCGGGAGTTTAGGCTGGCAGCATCGGTTTAAGTCAGGATCAACCCGAGTAAATAAATTGATGCGTGGAGCTGGTGGTGCTGAAGGAAATCTCTGAACCATCCCGGCACAGCCATGCCTTGCAGCTTTGGAAACCTAGGAAAGAGGCTCAATGCAGCATCAGACTGCCAAAATAAAACAGGGTCAAAAGCTGCATGGTTTGCTGGTACAGCAGCACGGTGGCTCTGCAGTGCTGTACATCGCAGCCCGCAGTCCTCCGCGAGCACGCACCCAGCTCAGCTGGTTCGTGTGTGTGTGTTTGCTTGTTTGTGTCATATTCAAACATCACTCAGAAGATGAAATGAAAGCTGCATATTTCATCTCACCCTCCAAAGCTGGCCAAAACAAGTGATGGGCTTACAGTCGTGCCAGGGTATCTGGTGTATCTAAGAATGCCCAATGATGTTTTGGGAGGAAGCATGCAGTAAGTTAAAAACAGGTTAAGGCACTAGTTTGGGACTCCAGAGAGCTGGCGTCAGTTCCCAGCTCTGCCACAGACTCCCAGTGTGACCTGAGGCAAGCTATTTCCCTCCTGAAACACTTTCATAGTCAGAGAAGGCAAAATCCCACTTCATGTGAGTTTTGCCTTTGACTTGGTGGAGCCAGCTCCCACCCACGCATTTCAGAGCTTAAAAATTAAATGCAGGCTTAAGCACCTTGATGAAATAGTGCCAGAAGTCACCTGCATTTCAGCTTCCTACACCTAGAAGAGGAACAAAGATCACTTCCCTATTCCCACTCACTTTGCATGCCACGGCTGAAGTCTGTTTGTCGTAGGACTGAGTGTAATTATGGGGCCATGCTGACCTGTTCCCCTGATAAACTGCAGCTTGAGCAAGAACCAGACTTGTTGGAGGCCTTGTGTTTGTCTGCCGTCACTTGCACTCGGATATTTTCATACCTTACCAGCCTCTCTGCACTGAGTGGGGCTTCCTCCAATCTTAAGTGGGAACAAACCATTCGCAGCCCATGCTAATGGAGAAAAATCAGTGTTTCTGCCTAGGTTAGGGGTGAGGATCCCAGTGAAGGTCTCCTGCCTCTCCATTTTTTTTCGGGGAACGTCCTGCTGTGGCAGCATACAGCTAAGTTTATATAACTGGCTCCTCGGAGCGCTGCCCTGAACAGGATATTCCTGTTGGCGAAGGGCTGTGCATTTGCTTAAACCAACAGCTGTAAGTCCCAGCAGCCCTTGACAGGTACAAACAAGGAACCACAGCGAGGGCTGAGGGCAGGAGGGATTACTGTGCTTAGCAAGAAATAGGCTCCGGCATTTACATGCATATCGCGGATGCGCTCTACAAGGTAAACAAATATGGCATAAAAGTATATTTGGCTATTCAAATGGCACCGATTGTTCCTATTATGATGATGTCTCCCAGCATGTATTTAGTAACACGCTAATTGACTTTGCATGCATCAGGAAGAAAACTTTTCACTATCTGTTTCAGGATGGTTTCTGATGACATTTTCTTTTAACGTTTTATTTATTTATTCCGGGGACTGTTTGAAATGAAAATAGATCCTGGCTCCTGCTGACACACCAGGCTGCCTGTGCCAGGGCTGATGTTGGCCAGGGCAGAGCCTGCTGTGAGCATGGATAGATGGAAAGGCATCTGCAGGTCCCTCCTCCAGCTCCAGGTCCTCTTCTTGCCCGGAGAGTGGATGTGCCAGTGGTGGTTTGGCTCGACCAGGCACACAGCAGTGACTCCTGAGCTGCCTTCACTTACAGCCTGAATATGCAAAGCAGTAACCAAAGACAGCCTCAGTGAGATTTGGGTTATTTAAACCTCAGGTACATTTGCACGGCTCCAGCCTGACGGTCACAGACAGCGAGCACAACCGGGGCCCTCCAGGACATTGATCAAACTACTCGCCCTCCACACCAGGGTTTTTATTTCAGCCTTAAATGTGTCAAGTAGCTTGTTTAGCTCTTCTGAAGGGGAAGTTGAAAAGCCCATGGGGGAAGCAGAAAGCAAACAGTCCAATCAGTTCAGCAGCCCTCCATACTGGAGATGTGCATTAGAACAGCAAACATGATTTTTAGACATCTGACTGATAAAATGGTGCTTAATGCTTCTCTAGTTGTGAGGGTAAATTTGTTCTGGTCATACAGCAACAGTTGGCCAGCTGAATCATAAGCAGCAAGATAAACACTTGTGGCAAAGTAACCTTTGCCCCCACATTCGAGTGGATAAAGAGAATCTAATCAGTCATTTTATTTTAGCCTTGTTTCATCCAGAAAAATTCTGGGGTCTGGCACAAAGTTTCCCTTTCCCTGTGCTAATTGTTTAATGTGGTTTGAGGGTTATCTTCATGGGGAGTCAGACAGGGAGGTGATGTGTGAGGGCTCAGAAAGCTTGGAGTCTGTGGGCTGTGGGGTGACAGAGATGCCAGGGCCAGGCTCCTGCAGCTGCCAGACCCTGCCAGCTGTGACAGGGCAGGGGAAACAGCAAACAACTTTCCCTGCTCCACAGATCGCTGCTCAAGTGCCTCACAGAGGGGTGCAGCCTGGAATTCCATCAGCTGCTGCTCCTTCCCCCACAGATGACAATGTTTTGTAGGTGATCGTGCCAGCAAAGCCTGGCAGTTCACAGGCACCCCACAACAAGCAGGTGTCAGAGCCACACAAGCTGAAAACGTGGACAGTACTTGGTGACAAACTCTTCTTTCAGCCCCAGTGTACTCTGAGGAGCACAGGAAAAAAATCAGGCCTGGTTTGCAGGAGTTGGGGGTGTGAGAATACCCTGCATTTTGTGAACAGACCAGAGGTCTTGCGGCCTCTGGAGGAATTACCCATTTTTATCCATGACCAGGGATGCTCCTGAGAGCCCAGAGTGTCCATTTGGGTTAAAGCTGTGCCACAGCTACAGCAGAACAAAAAACCAAAAGCTAGGACCTGACACTGCTCCTCTCCTGCTGCTCCACCACAGGCCTGGAAGTGTGTTCAGGGAAAATGCATTTAAAAAGAAATTGTTGGTGGGGGGAAAAGGAATAAAGGTATGGGGGAAGGAGTGTGTCGGTGTCCCAGAAGCCCAGCTCTAAAACATGCACCAAGCTGGCATTTTTGGAAGCACAGCCCTGACTGTTTTCAGTGGCAAGAGTTGTGCATGGTCAGTGGGACCTCGATTTTTGTCTAGGCTTGAAGGCATGGCCATCATATAAATAACCACCAAACCTTTCAAAGCCTTTGAAAACATTTAGTTTAATTTAACTTTTTAATGCTAGGAATGGGCCAGGGTTTAGGTGTGGTGGTTTCACATATTTTTGGAACCTGTTTATCCGTCTTTTATTAAGACTTTAAGAAGGCAGCTCAAAATACCTCAGTGACTCCAGTGATGCTGTAATTTCTGCTTCTTTGTTTTCTGCATGTGATTAAGTCAAATTTGTGTCTCCATCTCAAGCTGCCTCCTGGAGACACTCAGAGGCCAGCATCACAAGGCTTTGTTTGGTTTCAATTGCTTTCAGATCAATGGTTGAGCTGGTGAGCAAAGACATGAAAACTTTTTTGTACCTGGCATTGTCTTAGACTTACCCTTAGAAGCTACTTCCAGCTAAATTTCAGGTTTTGTCTTCTTTTAATAAAGATGACAAATGAGTACTGCTAATAAAGGGTATCCTGTCCTCACAAAGTTTTCTGTCTTTTCACAGCCTGCCATCCTTCAGTGGTGAAAAATTAGGAGTGGAAACACCACTCCAGCCAGAAAACTCTCAGCTCACATCTCATTGCACAGACAAGGCTTTCCCAAGTGTCTCTGGCCACCTTTTCCCTGTCTGCAGCAGCCTGAAGCACTTTAGCATTGAGATACTTGGGTTTTTTACCCTGCCCTGGTGCCTCTTCCAAAACAAAAGATAAGTGATCTCAGCCTAGCTTTATTTGCCATCTCAGCATCCACAGAATGTGTGATTGAAGGGATGGTGATGTCACACCACATCCCTGACCAGCTGCTAGTAGGGACCAGGATGTTCAGGCTTGCTCCTGAAGCATCAGGAGTGATTTCATGTGCTGCACCACACAGGGAAAGGTTTAAAGAAAATTCTGTGTGCGTGAAGAATTCAGGTCTGGAGAAGTCTCCCTCTACCAAACAATTTTTCTGCAAATATTAGCATAAAACATGAGTATCCAGACATTCCTCAACCATGGAGGCTCCTGCCCACAGCATAGGCTTGATCCTATTTCTAGTCCCAGATACGAACCAGTGCACAGGAATTTAAGGGTTTCAGCTGTCCTGTGCCTCACTGTCTTACAAGAAGTTATCCCAGACCTTGGGTATGGTCCTTTTTGCCATGCACACCACAGACTGGTTTCCACAACATAGGAAATGGCCTTCAAGGATGTTTTTCAACAAAATACTGAACACAGGCTATCACCAGCTCACAGAAACTTTTCCTCCTCTGTGAGGAGGGATATGCACAAAACTGAGAGTTCAGAAGCCAAGCTTGTGTGCTGGTCTGCTATGAACTTGTACCTTTGATTCACTAATTCCTTTAATTCCTTGCCTACCTAAAGGTTTGCCAGTAGAGCCTTGTCTCTTTTCTTTTCTTTTTTATGCAATTTACATCCATTATGCTGAACAGACAGGGCAGCTTGCAGAAGAACCCCTGACTGCAGGTTTGTGCCTCTGAGATGGTGGGATGCTAGAGGATCCAGCAGAGATTATTCTGAACAAGACCTGCCATTTGCAACTGCTGAATGAAGCAGTTCCCTCCACAGAACACAGTGTTTTGCTCCCTGTGTGCATCACCACAATGAGAATTAGTACCAATGCTCTAAACACGTTTGTACTGCATGTTTATTTTTCAGTTTGCCCTCCCTGGGACATGAGCAGACCCAAGCAGAAGGATCTTCTCTTCTGCACCCCTCCTTGGAGCAACAGCCAGTGTCCTGTGAATCTTTGTGGGTCTCCCTCACTTTGCTCCAAAAAGTGACAATTGACTGAATACCCTGGGAGAAGGAGCCCTCAGCACTGCACAGTGGAGATCCTTCTCCCCTGGCATGAGCAGGACATATTTCAGCTCACCAGCACAGCACAGAGTGGCTTCTGCAAGGGCTGTTGATTTTCTCTTGATTATTTCCTGCCCTCTGTTGGTTTTCTTTCCTCCCACCTGCTCATCTCTTCCCGGTCCCTACAGCAAGAAGGCATTTAAACTTTCTCATTTGAAGCTGCAAGCTTGGAGAAGGGAACACTACCACCTTCAGAGGGCTGGTGGAAAAGCAGCTGGAAGTGCACATGCCTGACTGCAAGAGCTGCAATTGAAACATTTACATTTGCTGCTCATTCTTCTGCTCCAGGGGGACTTTATCTGCTCCCCACACCACCTGTGCCACATCCCTCCTGGTCTCTATGTTTAAATGCACTACCAGATACAACCTAGGGATTTTTTGTTAATATCATATTGTTTTGAGGTGCTTCTTTTGTTTGTTTGTTTGGGGTGTTTTTTATTTGCTGACATATAAATGCACAAATTCAGTTTGAGAAGCCTGGGATTTCCACAGAATATAAGAACCAGCCATGAAAAAAGTGTAAGAAAAAGTAGCCCAGCAGCAGTCTTATGAAAATCAGATTCGTCTTTGCAGAACTCTGTTTTCAAGGTGAAATTCCTTGTTCAGCCCAGCCACTTGTTTGCTCTTGCCTGCACGGCAGTGCCTTTGCACCAGGAGGTGCTGGTCCATCACATTTCCTCTGAGCAGAGCACTGACTTGGTCAAGTGTTGTTCCACACGGGTTTTGTCAGAGCTAAAGCTGTAAAGAGAGAGGACTGCAGATGCTGTTACAGCCCCTCAGATGCTGACAGCCCTGGGTTGTGCAGCATCCAATTTTCCAGCCCGTGTGCATCGGGGGTTATCCCATTTTGGTCCAGACATCACAGAAGCTTTTCATGGGCTATCAACCCTACTCATCACCCCCCACTGTCAAACAAAGATGATGTTCCAATGAGACCTTCTTGCAGCACTTTTAACTAAAGGCAAGGCCATGGAGGGTTGTGATTCTGGCACAGAATGCGAGTTCCTTGTCCTGTCACAGGGGGCTGCCCCACAGCTCAGGGATGCCTGCACAGCCGGGAGGAGAGGCACCGCTGAAATCTCCTTGTGCACTGAGGTTTTTGAGAAGCCTTAGCCACTGCCTGCCACAATTACACAGGAGGATTAATGAGGAGAAGACATCCAAATTTGTTTTTCTCTTGCTGGCTGAGCTAAAACACAGACTCAGTGGCAAGAAGGCTACTAAGTTTGCTCTGTAGGCAACCAGGGTCATGGGTGGGTCACCTCACCCACTGCTTGGGGAAACCCTTCCCTGTCTTTGAGGCAAAGTGCACTTTATCACCAGAGTGTGATAACCTGTGGATGAGGTTCCAACAGCTGCAAAAAGACAAGGATGGCATGGTCAGCCCACAGCTGGGCTCAGAGCAGCAGCCTAGCTGGAAATGTGGCTGTTCCAAGGCACACCTGCTATTTCAAGAACATGGACCTGCCAGCCAAGAAGGGATGAGCTTTCTTGTGCATGCCCCGTTCACTGATCCAATAGCACTTCTAGAAAAGAACTGTTAGTCTAATGCACAGTATGCCCTGGAGCAAAGGTCTCGCACCAAATCACTGCCTCGTGCCTGCTGCAGCAGGGATTTCTGTAGGAAAACCACAGGAGGGCTGTTAATCAAGGAAAACCAGTGCCAGCCTGGCTCCAGTGGAATGGTGCCAGTGTGATGTCAGTGCCCCCGAGCCCCATTCCAGGAGGGGTGGCCTGTTTTGGATGCTGCTGTGTGTAATTTGGACACGCCTGATCTGGGCAGGCTCTCCAAGACCCTGGTGAGATCTGCAAATTAATTTGGCAAAAAGCATGCCAGGAGGAGCTGCTGAGCCAAAATACCCTGGAAGTTTCACCTCTTCTTGGAAATCTTTCTCTGGAGTGTGAAAGAGCCCCCTGAGTCAGAGGGTAGTGGGTGGGAAAGGGCAGCAAATCTTACATTTGCTTCTTAAGAGGTGCTTCTGGGAGATGAAGCAAACAAAATTCCTGAATCCAATGCCATTTGAATCAATAGCTTTCATGTGTCGGTGCAAGGAATAAATCACCATCAATCTAGAGGTAATTTTAGGTGCAGAATGATGGCTTCATCTTCTCAGCCCCTGGACAAGAGAGCCTGATTTCTCATTAGAGTCATGACTAGCTGATGACTAGACATCCAGGAGAGAGACATCTAAGAATGCATTGTCTCCCAGCTTCTGACCCCTACTTTTCTTAGAAAGGTAAAAAACAGCTGTGCAGCAGTGACTCAGCCTGGTCATTTCTCCCCTAAGGGTTATCTGGTTGTTCCCATCACTTTGCTTCAAACACTGAGGAGATTTACACTTTCTAAAAATGAAAAATGTCATAACAGGTTCCTGTTGCCAACAGAAGTCTCTGCTTTTATGCAATTCACTTTGTTTATACCAGCCAGGCAGACCCCAAGCACAAACATTCCTGCCCCCTCTTTATTTAAACAACCAAAATGCTTTATAATCCTCCCTTGGAAATGTACAAGCCACCCTAGAGCTGAAAGAGAAACTTTTCTCTCCAGACCAGAGCCAAATCAAAACCAAAAGTTATCAGTGTGGGAGCCCTGATTAGAAAATTTGAATATCCACATTTGCCAGGAGGTTTGTGTCTCACCTTATGTGAGCTGGGAAGTTTTTTAAAGTTAGCTGCAAACCTTTTGGTTCTAGATTTGATCCTGAAGGTTCTACATCCTGGAATTTGATTCAATAAAGGTCCACCTTTGGCTGTGAAACTGGGTACCTCCCAGATGGCTCCTTTTTGCTTAGTGTTTGAGCGTGGTCCAGCATGTTATTTAGCATTTGGGGAGGGCACAACAAAAAAAAAAACATACCCACTGCTTCTTCAGAGGTACCTGAAGTCTGTATCCAGGATCTCTGAACAAAAAAAAAGCTGAGTTTTTCACAACAAAATATGGCAGGTGACCAAGTGAGCTGGGGCTTCTGGTGCTGCCCTCATGGAAGGGCTGACAGATGGGTCTTAGACCAGCATGAGCAGCAGAGCTGATGTGCTCTGGTATGTCATGCTGGTTCACTTGTGACTGGGTTCTTTTTGCCTCTTGGACTGAGACTGATGAGAGAGAGGCAGTTTTCTCTTGTTCAGACTTGGTTGTTTATTTTTCTTTTATCTGCATTACATGTATACAAGGTACAAGGAGCTACGTGCACTAAGATAGAAAGGTGCAAAATGGCCAACAAAGATCTTTTTCAAGGTCTTTTATATGTCTATTTATCCAATTAACAAATGCCAAGTTAATTATTTTTCTTAGTGACCCAATGACCCAACACCTGTGTTCTGCACTGCAGCACTTTTTATCCAATCGCTCATTACTACCCAAAAGCTTCTAGAAGAAGATGAAGAAGAAAGAAGAAGGAAGAAGAGACAACACCCTAAATCTTCCATCTTGCCTCTTGTTTTCTAAACTAGCTTAAAATTTAAATTTTAGCTTTTCCACCCAGTAACATAAGAAAATTCTCTAACTTACGCATTCGCACTCCTAGTTTTTCTATTTAACTTTAACAGTTGTTTCCATGGTGTTATATGAAATTCAGTGCTTTCTTGGATGTCAGAGGCAGGTATTAGAGATAAGGGCACACACTCTGTGCCTCTGACTCCAACACTGGAGCAATGCAGAGTGTGAGTAAAAACACAAATGAAAATCTAGCGGTGAGCAAAGAACCCTGCTGGCCAGCTGTTCTTTGTCACTGTCCTGTTGTTATTCATATGCTGCTGAAATCCTCACACATATCAGTCTCCAGTCAAGGAAGCCTATGCAGAAATGCATCAAAATGATGTTCACTTCTTTTCATCTTCATAGTGGCATGCCACACTTCTGATCTGTCTTCTAAAACATGTGGAAGGGGAGAAGGACCTGTTTCTTATTTGCTTTCTTGAACTGTTTATATTTATTTAGGATAAAATCTTGAGTTTCAAAGGCTTGGGGCACCCACCCCTCCAGCCTGTGGGCTGCAGTGGGAGCTCAGAGCAAGTTCTGCACCAGGCTCACCCCCTCCATCCTCCCTGGATGTCAGGATTGTGCAAGCCCTGAGGAAGGATGCTCAACCAGCAGGGCTGATTAATTTCCTATTCCCCCCCTGGCCCAGCAGAGATTTGTCACAGGGCCTGTACCTTGTTTTTTATTTAAACTCACCTCTCCCAGGGCATTTGGAGAGCAGCTGTGGCCTAAAGCAGAGCTCCTGTAAAGCCATCAGCCCTTCCCATGGCCAGAATTAAAACAGAGGTGCTGCCTAAATCTTCTCTGGGGTGCAGGTGGTTCAAGACACCCCACTACAGCAGAACAAAACGGCCCAAGATGGTTTTCCCAAGCCTCAGCCCACTGGGAGATATCTGAGAGCCTGTTTGTGAGCAGACCATTGGAAGTCACAATTTCTCACAGATTTGCACGAGCTCCCCACAGAAATTGGACCCATCCAATGATTGCAAAGGGTGGGCAGTCTTCAAGAAGGAACAACCACCAAAGTACTCAGTAGAGACAGCAGGGCATGGGACAACACAAATGCAAGAGCCAGACAAACCTAAGCTTTCTTAGGAGAAGTCCAGGCTGGTTTTTTGCAGTGCAGGACACAAAGATGGAGAGACTCTCATGGACAGCACATTCCTAGAAGGAAGACAGAAACCAGGCTCATTCTCCAAGTGCCCAACACGAGCTCCATGGTGCTGCTGGAGTCACAGTGGGGTCACAGCAGCTCAGGACAGGCATATGGTGTGGCAGCCAGGGCCACACAAATCTGAGGAAAGCCAAGCCAGGTATTTCACACTGCACAGTGACCATTTAAAGGGCCATTTTACAAAGCACTTCAGGGTTCTTGCGGCTGGTCTGGCAATCCACAGGATTTTATGTCACATCTTTGGAAATATGGAGAAAAAGGGACAAAGGATGTCACTTAAGGTTGACATCCTCACTTGACACTCAAGGAGGTCCCTGAAAAGTCACAGCATTCCTGTGTAATTTGAGAGAAAACCACTGAATCCAGTTCTACAGCCAGGACGCCAAGATAGAAAAATGTACTATTTAATTACATTGTAAGGCAGTGATTGGGAAAAATCCAACCCAGCACACAAGAATAAGTCAGCCCAAAAGCACATGTTATTCCCCATGTGCTTTCTTCCACTGTGACCAACACCATCTGCTTCAAAAAAAAAGGCATATGCTGCTATATTGAGACTTCTCTGAAACCCAAATTTGCTCATTTAGAGTCTTTGGGTATCTGCACTAAAGCAGAATGCAGGAAGGATACATTTTAAAGAGGAGGGCGTGCTGCAGTGTTGAACACCTTGCAGAGCAAGGTTTAGGAGGAGCTAACAGGAGCTGAAGGCTGGAAGAAGACACTTTCAAACTGGGATTGAGGGCTGCCTTTTAAAGGGAAGGGCAGTGACCTTGTCGCCAACAGCAGAGGGAGGCACAGAGTCACCGTCTCTGGACACAGGGAAAGAACGAGAGCACGTTTTAAAACTGGTTATTGATCGCAGCACAGCAGCAGCTGCAAAATAGCTGGTTATGAAGATCAGGGACAGAAGATCTGTGGGTCCTCCATTCTAAATTCGGTGGAAGGGTGATCCCTATTGGAAGCACATCCTCTCTCTTGCCTTATTTTTTAAGTTTACCTTCCAGCTGGACCTCCACTCCGTGTAATGTGTTATTTTGCTGCAGATGCAGTCCAGGAGAGGGAGGCTGGCGTGCCTTCAGTGTGCCACACAGTCTGGAGCTGTGCAGGACACTGTCCCTTCAAGGAAGGCTCAGGATTGCAGCACTCCATTCCCACCCGGATCCTCCGTCACAGACTTTTTGGGGTTTAATTTCCCTTTTGTGCCAGGTGTGAAGAGTGCTGAAAGGCACAGAGAGTCTCCATGGCAGCCCAAGGTGATGCCCGTGCCTGCCCCAGCCCTTCAGAGGCTACATGTGGCAGCTCAGGCTCCGGGGGAAGCTGGGAGGTCCCAACACACTGGTGGTGCTGTCACCTCACCGGTGAAGGAAACAGTGAGAATTCTTCCCTAATTTTGTGCCTCAGCACTGCCTTTGATGATGCACGGCTGAGCAAAGCACCAGAGTCGTGCAGAGTGGAAAAGGCCTCCGAGATCATGGAGCCCACGGCCTGCGACTGTCACCACCTTGTCACCAGCCCAGAGCACTGAGTGCCACATCCAGGCAGCCTTTGGACACCTCCAGGGCTGGGGACGCCACAACCTCCCTGGGCAGCCCCTTCCAGTGTTTAACAACCCTTTCCACGGGGAAATTCCTGCTGATGTCCACCCTGGGCCTCCCCTGGCCCAGCCTGAGGCCGTTCCCTCTCCTGCTGTCCCTGTTCCCTGGGATAACATCCCAAATCCCCCCCAGCTGTCCCCTCCTGGCAGGGACTTGTGCAGAGCCAGAAGGGCCCCCTGAGCCTCCTTTTCTCCAGGTTCTGTCCCCACACCCTCTGCAATCAGATGTCCCCCTGAGCAGTGTGAACTTGGGCACCTATTCTTCAAATCATCCTAGTATGTGAAGCTCATCTGAAGTAGAATTTTTTTGTTGGCGTTGAAAAAAACAGAATTATTTCACTGTTCTCTGTCTGTGAGGAGTGCAGCCTGTCACACGTGCATGAAGGGATTCAGGTCTCTCACAGCAGAGGCACAGCTGCCACCAGCACCGAGCTCCTGGATTATGCTCCCAGCTGTTACAGCCGTGCAAGCACACAGCTGGCTGCTGTGGCATTTCATTTTCATTTATTCATGTCTCACAGAGGGTATCAGTGCTTTGGATGAGGAGACCTCTTGCAAGGTTTGGGATTCCGTCAGGGAAACCTTTCTGCTGCCATTTATCACACATTCTACAGCCAGGAAAAAACATCAGGTAAAGGGTACTCAACCTGGCATGGGTGTGGAAAGACAGGGTTTGTGAGAGCAGGTAGAAATACAAGGTCAGGAAATGCTCTTTTATGGCAAAATATGTAGAACAATGCTATTTTTATTGTATTTATTATGGCAAGACCCTCCTTGGGGATTACCAGACTCTTTACCAGCAAACACATCAAAAGCCACATAAGTACCAGAACCCAGGCCACTTCAATTTCATCTTTTGTATATTCAAAGTGGGGGGCGCAAAAAAAGTTTAATTTGTATTTTTACAGCTTTGGCCAAATTCTTGCCTACTGTAACAAAGATATGGGATGTATTCAGAAGTGTATTCAGCTTAAAATATATCCTCTAACTGCACATGTCCTCAGTGAAACTTGAGAGCAGGAATTCATTGAAGGGAGCAGGACCTGTGAGAAGTTTCACCCATGCCATACAGTCTCTCTTGTTCCTCCCAGTGCAGATCCAGTGTCACAGCACGAGTGTCCACATCTGTTGTTGTAATAAAAACTGATTTTGACAACAAATTTCTGAAAGGGGCCACTGATGTACAACCAAAACTTAAGCTCACATTAAAAAAAAAAAATCAAACCAAAACAAACAAAAAAATCCCTAAAAAACCCACAAAAATTAATCAAAAACCAATTAAATCTAAAAAATATAATTTCTTCTACAAACCCATAGAACACCCCAGTATTTATGATTTTTAAAAAAATAACAAAAAGTTTTACAAAATCTATAAACTATCAACATAGTAATGATCCAATGAATGCACAAGAACACAAAATTCCTACTCCAACAATGATTCTTAAAAAATGAAAATTGTTAATTGTTAACTTAAAAGATTGGGTTTTTACAATTGCATTATACCCTAATGATACACCTCATTTTACTTCTTTATGAGTGTCCACTTCTGATTTTATAGAAGATGTAAAATTCCCACAGATATCCCTTTATCCTTTTGGGCTGCTGTTTTATTTAGAATCTCCTCACCGCTGAGGGTGTTAAAGCTCCCACCAGCCTTGGACCACAAATGAGACCAGTGGTGTGAGCTGAGCTGACCTGAATGATTCCTTCCCTGCCTCCTGGTCCCTTTTGCTGTGACCATGCCTTAAGATTTTAGCTTTTATATTTTCCATACATTTGTAATCCTGTGATTCTTTAGTGTGTGACTCTAAACTCCACATACAGTGTTGGATACTGCTTTCCCATTTTGGTCAGACACAGCAATTCCTCTTCAGGCCTGGGAATCAGGGACACCTCACTGCCTCAGGTCCCAGAAACACAAACAAAAGGGAGTTGGGGGCAGCAAACTTGGGGTAAATGACTTCATTACCCTAAACTGGAATTGGGAGATTAACCACCCCCCTCCAATATGCAAATGGACCAAACTTATAAAAGTATGAAAATCCATGACCTGTCATCCATTTTGGGTGCAGCCCCTGGGGGTCTTTGTCTGCCCTAAAGGTACCTGAAGGCCCTTCAATAAATATAACCACTTTTTGTTCCCTTGATTTTGCCTGGCCTCTGTTTTTAAGTAGCCCCGATAAGGCATCAGTGACACCACTCCCTTTTTCACACTCCCTCACCCCTGGGGTTGAGCAAACAGCAGCTGATTCACACCAGGAGTGTTGATTCACTCTCCAGGGGTTAAGGGACTGTTTCACCAGCCCCTCCACCTTGCTGTGTGAAAAGCCAGAGTTCACACGCTGCGGGGCTGTTTGCTGCTGGGTCACCTGTGTGGTAGCAAATGGATTCAGGAATTATCCAGGGGTGAGCCCCCAAGGACAGAGACAGCCAGAAAGGGACTGCCTGGTCCCTGATTTCCTTTGGAAACCAGTTTCAAAGCAACTTTGCATCTAAATCAGTGCTTTGGTTTTCCAAACAGCTGAGGTCCTGGGAGAATCTGTCCCAGGGTGCTGCCAGATGCTGATCTCTGCAAGAAATCACAAAGGAGATACTGGAAGTCCCTGGGTATCACCACCTACCTTTGGCCTTAATTATGTATTTTACATCACCTACTCCTTGATGGGGTCATTATGGGTTAAAGGAAGTGTGTAAAAAGTGCTCATTTACCTTATGCAGACTCCTTTCTCTGTAGTTTGGCCAACTGATGTGTGTCATGTGTAGATATCTCGCAGGACTGCCAAAGGGGTTCACCAAACGTTAGCTATGAGTCACATTCCAGCTTTTCTTTCCCCTACAGTGGAGCTGGAGAGGCAAAATTACAGCTGGAGGAAACTGGGAAACAAAGCAGCACAAAAAGCAGCGCAGGGCGTGCAGCAGAGGAGCCCGGGGTCTGTTTGCCCGGTGGATTTCAGATGTGGCAGCACTGACAGAATTAAGCAGGGTTTAGCACCTCCTGTGACCCTGCACACACACACACAGAGGCAGAGACAGACAACCCCGCAGCCAGGCACGCTGGGGAACGCATCCAAGAGCCTGCCACTGGTAATCCTACACATTCCACAGGCAGAACTTGGGACCGACAAGGCCCTTCTCATGCAAGGACAGTGCCGTGCCAGCCTAGGAGGTGGATGGGAAATGGGATGTCCTCCCCCAGTCAGCTGTAGCTGATCCAGGGGCATCTGCAGCAGAAGGGAAGCGCCTGGTGTGGGGATATTTGTGCTCGAAAGGAGTTACAAATGTGGAAAACTCCTTTCATGGAATTCTCCAAAGCAGTGCCTCCTTCAGGGGGTGAAGCAACAGTGATGTCTGGGCCTAAACTGGTGAAATTAAAACCGGCCAGCACACCTTATGAAACAAACATTTTATTTCAATAAGGCTGCCGCTCTGTCTTGACGCACTTGAATTTTCCGAGGTGTTTTTACCGCACAGCCTGCTGCAAGAGCTTTCATCATGTAATTTTCAGAGGGGGAAGATGTGATGTGAATAAACACTCTCCCTGGGAGGTGGCAGGTCCTCCAGGTTCTGCAGCTGCTGATGAGATCATGAGAAATGTGTGGGTCTGTTTTACCAACGCCCCCAGACGGGATCCGCGCCGCGGCGCTGCTTGGTTTGACTGCCCGCTATCTGAACCAGGTATCAGGGCTCCACAGGCAAACCCAGGACATGGCTCACAGGCTGTAGGGTAGGAAAACCTGAGGAGCACGGGTCAGCTTTAGGGGATGGGCTGAAGAAACTGGCTGATGGTCACAAGGTGATAAAATGTGTTTTTGTGGAGCTGAAAAATGGGAAGAGAGTGTAAGTCAGTGTGGGGTCCTGCCTGGTGCCTCCTCACAGCTAATCCACACTCCAAGGAGCACAAGAGACAAAGGGAGATGAGCAGAGAGGGTTTGGGAGTTACAGGAAAGCTGTGGGAAAAGGGTGCAGGGGGAGAAGAGGAGCCACTGTGTCTGAGACACAGCTCAGCCCAGACACTGGCACATGAAAGAGGCATCAGATGCCATAAAACATCTCATGCCTGCCAACAGGGACAGCTGCTGAAGTGCCTAGCAGGCAAAACTGGGCAATTCATATGATTTGCATGCTGTCATCTAAAGATACCAGCCTATTTTACCCCAGAATTCTGAATAAACAACACCATTTTTTTTTCTTTTCTTTCCATTTATGCCTTCCAATTATTTAACAAGCATTTAGTGCTTGAGTTCAGACAAGCACAGATGAAATTAACACCAGCCAGGACTTGGTGCTGAGAATAAATATGCTTTCTTTATACTTTGAGAAGTTAAAAAAATTCCACAGACTACTTATACATATGAAGAGGAAGAAATTACCTCCCTTTGTCAAGGCAGGTTGGCATGGACACAGTAAATGGGATGTTTGACTTCTGCAATAAATTAGAAGTACTGCCAGCAAGGATCCCCTGTCTAAATCTCAAAAATCAAGTACCTTCATTCATGGTACGTGCCATAATTTATCTTCTTGAGAAAGGTAATACCTTTACTCAGCCTAAAATTCTTGGCAGGAGAGCAGAAAGTCTGTTATTGTAATGCTGATCAGTTTCTCTGATTTTCAGCTCCGTATGTGGCAGGGCTGCTGTGTGGGCCTGGGGATTCTGAAGCCCTAATCCTACATTTTCAAAAGTGATACATGATTTTCAGGAAGCTGCATACACGTGGCTTAACGTTTTCCAGAAGTGTGTGTCTGGTGCCTCCTGGTAAAGTTCATCCAATTTTCTAAATTCCTGCTCCATAGTGAAAATATGGCTCACTAAATTCTTATTTACAGACTTCACCCTCTCATTGCAAAATGCTGTCCACTTTCCCATTGTGTGTTCTAAATTGTAACCCCAGCTACAAATTGTAAATTAATGCATGTAGGATGCCTCTTTTCTGGAAAAAGAAAAAAATATATAAAAGAAACAAATTTTTTTTAAAAAATAACCCTTCAGACTTCCATAGGAAGCTCCATTTCCCCAGAAACCTCTCCCCAGCAAACAAGTCACAGAAGTCTGGGTGTCTGTGGTCAGGGTATTTTCATGGTGCCATAAAGTCCAACCCCCTCTGCTGCACAGCAGAAAAAAAAAATAAATCTCAGGCTGCCTGGAAATGTTTCACTGGCTCAGCTCTGGAAACACCTCACAGATTTCATTTTTTATTCAGCACCACCTGGCTTTGCAATTGTTTGGAGACTTTAATGGCCATTGGGCAGTAGGCACAGGACTATTCATTCTTCTGAGGATTATATCTCGCCCACACAACAAAATTAAAATAGCACAGCTTTCCACTTTAAAGGATTTTACCCCAGGCCCAGAAACACAACAACATCAGTCCTTGTTCTAGAAAGGCCCCAAAATACACAGGAAACGAGTGGTGAAGGTAAGCACTGATACCATCCAACTTCTGCACCTGATGTATGTGTGAATCATGGAATGGTTTGGGTTGGAAGAGACCTTAAAGATGATCCCATTCCACCCCCAGCCATGGGCAAGGGCACCTTCCACTATCCCAGGTTGCTCCAAGCCCTGTCCAGCCTGGTCTTGGACACTTCCAGGGATCCAGGACCTCCCCACCCTCACAGGGAAGAATTGACTCCTAATATCCGATTTAAACCTGCCCTCTCTCAAACCTGCCCTTTCTCAAACCATCCCCCACCCTGCCCCATCCTGTCCCTCCAGGCCCTTGTAAAAACAATTCCTCTCCAGCTCTCTTGGAACCCATTTAGGCACTGGAAGGGGCTCTAGGGTCTCCCTGGTGCCCTCTTTTCTCCAGCTGAACAGCCCCACCTCTCTCAGTCTGTGTTCATAGCACAGCTGCTCCAGCCTGGAGCACCTGTGTGTGTTGCACAAGCCACAGGAGAGAGCAGTCAAAACCATCTCCATGTGCATGCTTTGTTCCCTCTGTCTCTGGGCTCTTGCAGGGGAAAATTCAGGAAGAACCTTTCTGGATCAAAACCCCTTTTCTGCTCTTGACTTTTGTCCTGGAAAGAGTGGGTTATCTGGCATTAAGACCCCGCTCTCCTTTCCCACTCCTCTGCTCCCCTGTCCATCAAAGTCAACAAACAAGGAGCACATGGAAAGGACATCACACCACAGCTGCTTGCCACAGCTCATTAAGCATCATTTTGGTCTCAGCTCTGTATAACAACCTTACTGTCCCCATCTTAGAGGGCTGTTAAAGCAGTAAATTTGCCACCTAGCAGAACTTGGGGGTGTCTGACTGGTAGCTTCCAATTGTTTCTTTTGGGAAAGCTCAAAACTTTACCTTTTTCCCTTGTGCCAGTGCCACATCAGTATCATTTGATGAAGGGCATAACACCTTCTGCAGATGGCTTTGTTAAGGCTCAGCAATAATTAATTGTCAGCTGGAAAAGATCTTCAGAATGGCAGTGTTCCTCTTGATACTGTGTTTGCTCAAAATGTCCTTTGCTTTATGAGCCAGAAACTCTCTTTGAGCAATGGCAGTTCCTGGGTTGTTGTGTTTTTTTTTTTAATTTCAGTCTCTTCCATAAGACAGCAGTTTGTGGAGCCAAGCCTGGTCATTGCCATATTGCAGAGTTTATTTTAATGATCTCTTCCTACCTGTCAGCCAAGGTGGTAGGGATATAATTTTGTGAACCTTTCAAGCAATCATTCAGCAACACTTTAGTACAAAGGGTATCATTAAATGACCAGTCACATGCCCACCCCAGGGAACACCAGTCCTGCTCTGTAATCTGAGTGACTCAGTCACTCTACCAAGTGCCACGAATGTGTGCCAGAGTAACTGGGAAAAAAAAAAATATCAGTCAAAGGCACACCATTTCTATTAAAATAATGATGTTTATTACAAAGATGTGCAGTCAGAATCTTCAAACTTTTGTCCTGCTGCTTCTTGCAGCCTCACCAACACGCTTCAGTCTGCCCTTCATGTGGTTGTGACATCCTAGGGAAGCATTTGTGTGTTTACACATTATTACTGTTAGACTTTCAACATCCAAAGACTTCAAAGATTCCAGGTTAACTGCGGGGTTCTGACATCTTGGGCCAGGTCTTAATGAAGGACTGCGTTTTTTGGAGGCACAAATAATTGCTGGCAGAACTAATTGCTGTAGTGTGCATATCTGATCACCTCAGAGCAGCCAGAAAAGCAGACAATTTTCTGGGTTGAAATTGAGCTGTGTTGTGTCAACAAGGCAGTAGTTTGCAGATGTGTTGTGGTTTGGTTTGTTCTGTTTTCTTTGCCTCTGTCACATCCCTGTATCAAAGGAACAAGTCCCTGAGTTGCTCTTTGCCTCTGAAACCTTAAGCCAGTCCCACAGTGCCCGCCTGGTGATGTTTTGGGCCTTCGAAATATTACTTTGTTTAGAAGTCCTTAGTTCATGGACCCTTAGATTATGAAAAATGGTGACTAAGGAAAGGCAGGGAAGCCTTTGAAGGCTGAAATCAGCCCACACCCACCATCAGGTGCTTCAGGAGAGTGGCTTTTCCAGGTAGGATCCTTCTCTGGTGGCACTCTGCCTTTAGAGCCACTGTGTGCTGAAGCCCAAGGCTGGGAGGTGTCCAGGTTTTAGAAGAGGGAACTTTCAGAGGCAGATGTGGAACTGGTGCTTCTCCAGCCCCCTCTGCATCTGCCCTGTGACCTTTTCTGACCCATTTAATGCTGGGTCTTCTCAGGACAGTTAAAGGAACAGGAACAAAGTGGTGGTTTCTGAAGCTTCTAAATGTCTTTGAAAAACTGCAGCAGACTCTCATCCACATCTTGAAAATCTGTCCTTTCATCTTTGCCACTTAGCCTCAGTTAAAGATGGGGACATGCAGAACACTCCAGACTCTATTATTCCCCAAAAGAGAATAAGAGTACCAGAACAAGACAGAGCAATCTACTGCTGACTGAAGTGCTCAGAGATGATGGGGACAAAGGCCAGCACAAGAAGAACAAAAAGGGACCTTGACCAACAAGTTTCCGAGAAGGAAAGATGAAAGAAGTGCTCCAGCTACCATTGAAGTGAGAGGAAAGATTCTCATTAAGCTAAATGGCAGTCAGATGAAGGACTTGTTTGCTGTGTACCTCTGTGAAGCAGGAGGAATGGATGCAAACCTGCAGGGAGGCCTGGAAAGTGTCAGAAGCAGACAGAAAGAGGGGCCCACTGCAGAAGGAGGGGGCAACAACAGGATTTCTAATCTGGCTTAGAAAGCAGAACGCTGCACCCCCCAGCACGGCACACAAAGCCACACACAAAACTTCAGTGGGAAGCAGTGGAAGCAACTCCCCCTCTCACAACAGCTTTGCTGGAATCTGGTGCTTTTTGATATTCAGGACTAATTGGGCTGAATCAGCCAAGCTGTAACGTGCCTTGGCTGGGTCACACGAACCTACCCCTAGAGCCGTGTTGGTCTTCTGAATACAGAACACGGCAGCGACTGAAGCTGTACAAACAAGCCCAGCCCGGACAGGTTTGGTCAGCTGCCAGCCCAGGGCACAATTCCCCTGACCCCTCGTCCCTGCACTGCCCCAGCTCAGCCCCACAGAGCTGGGCTGGAGCATCAGTGAGGAGGAACTGAGAGAGGGAGGTCCCTGTCCACCCCAGCTGTGGGGACACACGCTGCCCCTCGCAGCCTCTGATGTCCCCTGCACCTGTTTGGGGATGACATTGCACCCCTAATTATTTTTTTTCTCATTAGCTGTTTTAATTAAGTTTTAATTAATTGCTGCACTTAATCCTGTTTTTATCCACCAGCAGCTAGGCAGTGGAATCTTCCACTTTAGGCAGAACATAGCTTTTTTCTCACAGATTGTTGATTTTTAGAGGGACTTCATGAGACCACCAAAACTTTTTAAGTTTTACTAAACTAACCCTGATAGGCTTCAGTGAAGAAGGCCTGGGGGAGCTAAACCCTGGACACCTGGAATCCAGAATTTATAGCCCTCAAAGGACATGCTGGAGTGACCAGAAAATAAAGAAAAGACTATCAAAGGCAATTCAACATATGCTGGAAACTCCCTGCCTGTGAACGACAGATAATGAAAAGACAGAAAAATGTGGACAAGTTAGCATGAGAAACGAGAAAACAACAACCAGCAGAAGAGAGAACACTAATTAATGAGGAGGAAAATGTAATTTAGAAGCAATGAATGATAATTTGCTTGCCTGAAGTTCGTAAGAAAGCGGGAAGTTTGGGAAGCCGTGTGCACCTAGGTGGAGCTATTCCCTCATGCTCCCCAGGCTGGGATAGGGGAATGCCAGCTCCCAAAAAATAGAGTTAGGGAGTTTCACTTACCCCCACGTTTTGGGTGACACACCTACGACAGGATGAGCAAAACCACGCCTGTCACATCTGTGACTTTGATGCCTGACCAGGCTGCCTGTCAGCTGGCCAGAATTACACAAGCCTTTTGTGAAGCCTTTCACAAACAGAAAAATAAAATTAAATAAATATTTTATTTTATTTTTTTTAAAAAAAAAAGCAAAGAAATCTACTGTGTGGACAGAAGGAGGGAGGAGAATGGGAAGGTGGGGGACGGGGAGAAGGAAGGAAAAAAA
This sequence comes from Pseudopodoces humilis, assembly GCF_049639895.1. NCBI lineage: Eukaryota > Metazoa > Chordata > Aves > Passeriformes > Paridae > Pseudopodoces > Pseudopodoces humilis. Next base: position 4,341,113 of record NC_142203.1, read on the forward strand.
AAAAAAAGCTGTTTATTAGCAGTTAATTAGATTAGCCTAGGAATTTCCAGATGTCCTTGGTCTGGTTTTCAAAATGAAGCACCCCAAGTTGCACCAGGAGGAAACAATTCAGGAAAACAGAGAATTGAAACACATAAATTCTGCATTTCCCATTGCTTACATAAGGACCTTAGGCCCCTTTGAACTCTAAGGTCCTACTCATAAGGACACTTGAGCATTTGCAGGAGCAGGGCACTAGTTTGTGCTATTTTTAACTTTATTTCATCTGTAAAGCCAGTAATTACAAACAAAAAGCCTCAGGTTTAAAAAGGCCACCTGACCATAAGATCACACTACTAGGAAAACCCATTTCCAAGCTAGCAACAAAGTAAAAGCTTCTTCTAATTATTTATTTTTTCTTTTTTTTAATGTAGGCCTTCAATGCCCCACACATTGACGTAAGCATATTGCTTTTTTAATGTTGCTTTTTCATCTGCCTCCATGTTGATGGTGTAAATCATTAAACTATCTCCCAGGGACACATTCCCAGCTGGGTTAATGGGATATGAACCCCATGACCAGTAAAACTCTGGTAATTTACATCAGCAGATGCTCTGGCCCTCTCAATATCCTTTGTTTTTCTACAGCCAAAGGAAAATTATTGTCTCCTTTTGCCAGCCCTCAGCACTCTGAACAGTGATTGAGTCTTATTTACTCTCAGGCTTCCTTACAGGGCACTGGCTTTGGAAAGAGGTGTCCAAGAGAAGTGCAAGGTTCATTGTCTTTGTTTCAGTTCCTCCTGAACCTGCCCTGCTTCACCTTAAAGCCATTCCTCCTTATCCTGTCCCTCCATGCCCTTGAGGAAAATCCCTTTTCCAGCCCTTCCTTTAAGCCCTCTTTAGGGAAACCTGGAATTATTTTTTAAAAAAAAAATACAAATTTTAAAAATCTGAAATGCAATTGTTCAGTACAAATTACTCCCTGCTTTGGCATGAGGGTCACTGCGTCTTTAAAACTTTAAAAATAATCAGGACCTCTTAGGAAAGGCCTGCTTGGAAAGACACTTGGGAAAACCACAGCAGCTGAGATATCCATCAGCAAATAAAAGAACAGTTCAGTAATGGCTATTCTAAATCTTGGATGGGCTCAGGCATTCAGTGTGGAGGAAGGTGCCCAAAATAACACACAGGGAACAGATACCACTGGGGATTTAGAGCTTAATTCCAAGGGTTTGAGGTTTTCCTCCAAGTTTTTGAAGAGAACCTCGTTTCCTAACAAGTTGTATCAATGGCATTGATATATTGAGGTGTGTTGTGGTCACTCAGATCTCTTTAGCCACCTCCCCTCCCTCCCCAAACCTGTTCAGCAGATTTAACTGGGACAGAGGTTTGGGATCCCTGGGAGGTTAAGCAGCCAAAGACAGATCCATCACGCTGAAGAGAAGCAGGCTGTCCTGCAAACTCCTCCATGTGCAGTTAGAAATCAAAAAAATTCACAGGAGGGGAAAGAAAAAGTTTTATAAGCATCTCAACATAGGGAAAAGTTCTCTGAGGGCTCAGTGTACACTAAGAGCCACAAACCCACACGTAAACCAGGCTTTTATTATTTCTGTCACTCAGGGGACTTACTGGCAGGAGCTGTCAGTCAAAACCCCCATAAAGCCAATTCCTATCTACAATTTTATCTCTATTTGCCAATGACAAATGGCCCAGCTGCCCAAAATTCAAAATTTCATCTATCAAAAAAAAGTTTTGCAGAGAACTGAAAACTTTCTGAAGAAACCAAACCCTCACCAAGATCCCCACAAAGACTCTGCTGTCATTTGGTCACTGAAAGCCCTCCAGCTTTTCATGAAACAAACTGCTCAAACCCCCCATTCAGGCTGAGAAGTCTGACCAAAAGCCCCACTTTGGCCAGTGCCATGCAGGTAATGGTTCCTCCTTCAGCTGGAAAAACAGCTTGTTCATCCTGGGAACAAGATTTCCATTGTGATCACAGGAGACTTGCAGGGACAAGAGGAGGCCTGGGGTAACAATGTCCTTTACACTGTCTTGGACCAGCTGATGTGAATCATACCCCCATTTCTACGTAGGCACCACTTTCCTTTTCAAGGCTAGACCGTGATGAGACAGATTTTGGGAGATTTGGGAGGCACCGGGGTTATTTTGAGCAGTGAGCTTGAGAAAAACATCCTTCTTTGCCTCATGACATCACTTATACCTGCAAGTCACCATGGAGACTCCAATTATTATCAGAGTGATTGCTTCAAAGGTGATCTTCAACACCGGGTCCAGGATGGAAGAAAAAGAAAACAGATCCAAGGTTTTTAATTTGCCCATACAATTGGAGAGCTGTAGAGAAAACAGGCACCATGGAAACAAGCCGCTGCATTATGTTGTACAAAAGTCTAAAAAGCAAGCAAGTTAATTTTCAGCCTCTCAGGTTATTTTCAGGTGTCTCAGGCTCAGCTTTGGACAGACAGTGGGCAAGCAGGCACTTGAAATGCAGGCCTCCATTCGGGAGCGGAGCAAAGTGCCCTCTTGGCCAGAATATTTCTTTCCACATCCAGCACTGCTCACTCTCACTGGTTTGTCGAGACCCTTTTAGCACTCTGAAATGAGCTCAGGGCTGTGCAGGCTTGAGACAGCCCAGCCTGTGCCACTAGAAGGGAGACAGGACTGAGGAGCACACGCTCCTTTCTACCCCTCAGTTTCCTCTCAGCTAAAAAGGTGCATTGCTCACTTCAGGGCTGGTGGTGAGGGGGTCCTTTGAGGTCAAACAGAGTTATGGGTACCTCATGTGGTGCTGTGGCCTGCCCTGCCACCCCAGAATGGGAATTCCCACCCCTGCTCTTAATTGCTCAGACACAGCAAGGTGGCAAATCCTCAGAGAAGCTTCCACGTGGACGTTCCTTGTTGTCATTTATCAGTGAACAAAGTGCTTTAGTGGCACGGAGACCAAAGCAGCTCTGCCTTGAAGGGTCAGGGGGATATTTTAGCAAGCATGTCCCAAGAAGCTAAATGCATCATTTTCATGGATGAAAGGCAGCTTTGACCTTCTGGCTCCTAAAAGTCTTGATAAACACGACTGCTTTACACCTTGTGGTGTGACAGACTGGCTGAGGATAACAAGAGCCTCATTTTTCATTTCAGACAGCTGGAATGTGCAAGTTCTAAAGCATAAAAGCCTGAGAAGATGTGACAGAAATAGTCAGTACACATTTGTTACTGGTGAAAAACTAGTTTTGTTGCTAAATTTTCAGTACCAGCTGTTAAAAGCAGCAGGAGAGATTTCCACCTCTTGCTAACTTCCACCCAAAGATAAAACTTCATAACCAAGAAAATCAGCTCTGTTTAGAAATGCCAGGGTGCAACTTCCCCCTTAATCACCCATGTTAATAGCTGAACTTGGGTGCCCCAACAAATTTATCCCAGCAAAGTAGATGAACCCATCCTGCTCATCCATCACAGCTGTTCCAGAGTGAAAGGAAATAGCAGCTAGCAGGCGACCAACCCCAAGCAGAAGACAGGAGGAGAAAGCTTGTGCATCTGCTTTGTTCCACACCCAACACACTCTGAAAAAAAAGAGATTTCCCTGCTTCTCCCAGCAGGATGATTTCAGCACATGGTTTTTCAGGTGCTCCCTGTCACAGCCTGCAGGGAGCTCACTGTGAGATTTCTCTAACTACTCACCCAAGGGGCTCTGCTGGTTTTCTCTTCAAGGCAAGCCTGGGAGTCCAGGTCACTGAAATCTGTTTGGTATTTATGATTTATTCTACTCACTTCTTCCCAACCCTGGAAGATTGAACAGGATCCCTGAGCTATATGTTTGACATGAGAAAAATAATGGCTTTCCAGTCACATTTTCTATTCAGTTTACACTTTTAAAAACCCATGTTCTTATTCATCTGGATAATGTTAAAGTAAAGACAAAGAGGAAAAAAAAAAAAAAACCAAAACCATGCAATTAGGGGTTTTTTTTTGGGGGGGAGAACTTTTGCCTCTTGAAAATTTTTCAGAAACACTAATAGATGGTTTTAGCTGGAGGGGTGAGGGGGGAAGTTAGCCCACTGTGAAAGCAATGTTTTTGAAATAAACAAATGGGCAGCTGCTTCCACAACAATAAAGGACGTCAGAAATTTTCACAGTAAATAATCCAGAGCATTTATTTTATATGCCAGCTCAGAAAATCCTTCTTTCCTATTTATCATTGGATAAGTCAGCTAACTCTTCCTGATTCTGCAAATTCTTTCATTTTCCTATCAGAACCTAAGAAAAAAAATAATGTAGGCCTAATTTAATTTGTCTGATGGATTTTTAAAGAACTAACAATGTCAGACAAGCTTGCTTTGTTAATTTCTATGGGTCTGCTTAAAATATGAAGGGAAGGTGGCAGAATTCAGTATTCAAATGGTGTTTGGGCAGCTTCTACACTTCAAAAAGAGGAATAAAAAAATACAAAAGGAAGGGCAGGATATGGAAATTGAGGCTAAGCTTTCACAGAACATAAATCCCCACTGGAATGGTAAAGCTGCATGAAAAAAATAATTAATTTTGAGAGCCTGGATCAGCCAGAGGCCTCTGGAGATCCTCAGTCATCCTGGGTGAGCTACAGGATTATATCAGAACACTCAGGGCTTCAACCAGGCTGGACTTGGAAACCTCCAAAGATGGAGACAGTAAAACCTGCTCCAATATGTGCCTCCAATCTTATTTCATTATATAAATAATGATGTCCTCCATTACTCAGGAAAGCTTAGACACCACTGAAACCTGAAAAAACTCTGTGTGAACAGCACATCCCCCTGCCAAGCTGAGCATGAAGTCAAGGCTGCCCGTATGAAAAACCCATCAGATTCCACCCCTTTGTGGTTCACAGATGATGGTCAAAGCCACACAACCTTTCCACTCCATCTAAAGCCACAGCTAATAACTCTTACAGGACGTTGTCCTTCAAGCACAAAAGGGACAAGATGACACAAACTCTGTTAGGAACCTTCACAGGCACTTGCTGACAGCAGAGGACACGATGCTCCAGTTTCTGAGGACCTGTTTCCAGAGTTCAATGTGCCACCTCTTGCTGATTCATGCCCTGTGATCTGCACAGGGCCTGCAGGCAGGACCACGAGGTGGGACAAACAGAATTGGGACATTTCTCAAAATAAAAAAAATAAAAAAGAAAAAAAAAATCAAAAAGTGAGGAAAAAATGGAATTAGTAACAATGGCACTGATGGAGAGCTCAAGCTTTACAAACTTGTAAATGGAAGGTATCGAAGGAGCACAACAGAGTTTTAGCTGCCTCTGGTTTGGCTCCAAGTGGCTCAAAAACTGCCTTTTTAACCAAAGTCTCTCTGCTCTCTTCCTTTCCAGGGGTCCAAACTCCAAGCCTACAGATTCCACATGCTCTAAGCTGTCACAGGGGTCAAGAACCACCAGCTTTCCATGCCCACAATAAACAGCTGTCCTGTACATGAACAGCAAAACCAGGATATTCAGAACAGGCCAGATGAATGTTTGTGCACAAGACCAGAAGGATTAACTTGCTACATTCAGGCTTTCAGACTTGTTGGCATGGGCACAAGGGATACAGCCAAGACTTTCAGCATCACAGAAACTCTGCCTGGGTACTTAGCACTGGAAACCAAAGAGGAAAAAAAAAAAATAAAAAAATTAACCCTCATAATATTTATTCTTCCTGGCCCCATGCACATATGTGGAGAAAAATAGAAACTATGTCAAATAACATCTAGATACCTAGTGCCTCTGCTCAGCAAGAGGAAATTTAAATTTGAAAAAGTAATGTATTTTCCTTGCCCCAGTTCTACTTGCCAAAACAGTAAAATCAGTTATCATCATAAACATTAAAAACAAACAATCAAACCCTTCCCCAGAAAAACAAAAAAAACCTACCCCACAAACAAAAAAAAAAAACCCAAACAAAAAAAATTCTCCTAAAAAAAGCCCCAAATCCCCCCCAAACAAAATAAAGTCACCAAACATGGAAAGTTTCTTTCCAGCTCATTTAAAGCTGCAAACTTAGAAAGAATAGATCAGAAAATCTTAGAATAGAGGTTGCAAATAAGGATATGTTTAGTTCTACAAAACACCAGAATGGGAAGTCTTTCTAAAACCTTCATCCTGCCCCCTTCACAATCATGATTTTTTTAAAAGTGAAATTGCTAGTCCTTAACACTGTTTGAACTGCTCATATCTGATGAGCAGACTAGTGAGCAAGCACAGGACCAAACTCACATGACTGCCTTTCCCACCCCAATACCAGCTCTCTGAGGTGTTATTTGCTCTCAGATTTACATATTCAGATTTGGGATAGCAGTCCTCCATCGAGATTCTGGCACACTCAAAGTCTGCAGGAGAGAAGTGACACAGATTTGAGCTGAAATTACTTCAGTCCAACCCTAAATATTGCCAGCTACGTATATTTTTGTATATCTATAAAACCCTCAGGGTTTCTTCAGCTATCTCCCTTCTCCAGACACCTCACTGGTGTGTTGTTAAGACTCTCAAACCTGGGATTTCAGCACTACACAACTCCCCAGACTGGCATTTCCCCTTCTCTTTCCCCAAATGCAGAATGAATCACTTTCCCCCCCACTTTTTCCCAGTTACCTTGCCAGCCAGCCTGGTCAGCTCTGTGTGACCTCTGCCTACACTTGTCTAAATGCTAATTTAACTTGACAACTGAGCTGCTCATTCCCCATCTCCCCAGTGTAGCTCAATTCCTGATTACAAAATCTGAGTGTTAAACAGGAGGACAACCAACCCTGCGGCTGGGGTCAGAGGTGAAGGGGGAGCAGGATTAAAACTAAGCAACCTGTATTTCCACCTGAATAATGATGACCCCTTGAATGTGTTTGTCCCTTGCCCCTTGTATTCCCATCACTTCCTACACTGGCCAGGATATCACAGGCTCTGGAATATTCCTTGAGTCAGTTGGGATCAGCTGTCCTGGCTGTGTTCCCTCCCAAATCCTTGAGCACTCTCAGCCAGGGTGGTGAGAGGAGCAGAGAAAGGCCTCGTTGTGCAAACACTGCTCAGCAATAACTACAACATCCCTCTGTTATCAAACGCTGTTTACAGCACAAATCCAAACTACATCCTCCTACTGGTGTTTTCTTACAGTGAGAAAAATCATCTCTGTCCCAGCACACTCACCTTAAAGCAAAACCCCCAGGGAGAAAAGGGACAAAAATCCAGCCCCTTGCGAAGTGGCACTAATTGTCCCATGCAAGCTATGATGATGATGATAATGCGACAGCCACACAGAGGGAATTTTTTTTCAGCTGGAATGAGTAATTTGATGACAGGATTGCAGCTTCTCCACCTACAAACCACAATCATGCAAATAACATCTTACCACTGAGACACCTGTTTGTGTAAGCACGGGCCTAATCACTTACATCTGAGGAATTCAGAGGGTATTATTAGGGCATGATAAGGCTTATTAGGGATTAACACAGCGCTCTAAAGACACCACAACCTTCAGCTGCTCAGCAAGGAAACAAAATTGCAGCATCAGTGGCTTCACTTTCAAAATGCAAATATAAAAATGGCAGAATTCTGCACCAGATGCAGCCCCATTAGGCAAACCTATTTTTTTGCCACCCTCCCTTCCAACAGGGTGTTTCCTCTAAAAACTCCGGTTTGTGTCTGCCACCTGACAGACCTGACCATGTGAATCAAATGCATGGCTTCACTTCCCAGCCTCACTTTGCACCAGAATGCTTAAATAACGTGACTCTTCCCAAAAACTGGCTTCTGCCTTGCCCCTTTTCATCAGGGATCCTCCCTCTTCTCCTCACCTGCGCTCTTAGCTCCCAGCTACCCTTGCCTTTAAGCAGGGCAGGACTCACAAGTGACATTCTGATCCACCTGGAAAGCAACAGGTCATTTCCAAACAACCCTGGAGCAAAGGGAATTCTAAACTGGGATCACAAGGCTCCCTCTTGCCAAGAGCAGTGGATGAATTTACAAGCCTCTCCCACAGGTGGCCACAACAAAGGGTTAATTTCAGCTCTCCATCCTGCTGCCCCTGCCTGGGAGCAAAATCACCCTTGTGCAGGGCAAACAGAGGTTCAGAGCTTCAGGAATGACCATTTGCCACAGATTTTGAAGGCAACATAGGCAACACACCAACTAGACTTAGGAAATTGGGTTTTTTTGTGTATTCTGCCTCCTTTCTGTTTGTGTACCAGACAGGCACTTACTGCAAATTCTGTGAAATGTGAAAAATACGGCTATGTACAGATTTAGCAACAATTTCTTACTGCAGCTGAAAAAAAATTACAGCTTTCCTGATTTACAGTCATATTTAATATATTCCAGTAGCTACTCATCTTAGCCCTGCTGCTCTTCCAAGATTGAATGTTCCCAGGTTTTTTCAGCTTTACACAGGTCACAGTTTAGAGTTTAGAACACTCATGGATCACAAATTACATTCATGCTCAAAAAGCACAATCCCATCTGAAATAGTTGCCCAGCATTGCTCCAAGAGTGTCTCCAGCATTGCTCCAAGAGTGTCCTGCACAGTCCTGCCCTTTGCCAAAGGGAATTTGATATTTTAACATGGAGACAGGGGAAGCAAGCAGCATGTTTGTTAACGTGAAATGCATGCTTTTGGGCAGATCATCTCACTTCAAACAACACAGAGACTCATGGAAAAAAAAATCAAATTACTTTTTTTTCCTCTCCACCTTTAGGCAGGAGGACCTCAGTGCAGTCAGACTACCCCAGAGTCCTGTATTGTGTCTGTATGGAATATGCCAAGGTACAAACTTTTGTTTGTCTCTTTCTGTTTCTTTTTACTGCCCTCCTTTTGTAACCTCTTCATCATCTCCCTCAGAACTGGTTTTAGAAGCAAAGCACTACACAAAAAGCTACTGGGCAAGTTGAAAGAAAACAAGTAATTTCTTTGTCTTTGGAGTGTCATGGATAAATACTAGTTCTGTTCCCAAATGCTCCATCCATCTCTTACTTATACATCCAGAGTCCCGCCAAAGGTTTGCTCATTCTGACTCCCCATTTGGCCCTGCTGCTCCATTCCTTCATTACACTTGTAACTCTGCCATGCATTTCCTTCCAAACCACCAATTCCAGCTCCAGACACCTCACCTCAACCTCCCTAGGGAGATACCTACTCCAGGTGTTCATCCCTTTTATCATCCTGCTTCATATCCCACCCTGAAGACTATTTCCTGCCCCTTTTCCTATTCTGAAATCCCATTCTTCCATCCTCCAACAGAAGCTGGTTGTGCACCCTTTGCAGCTGGCATGCTTTCTTCAATAATGCAGAAAGTGGGGGGGGAAAAAAAAGGAGATTTAAAGACAAGGGAGCGGGGGTGGGAAGAAACAAGCTTAATTCAAAGATATGATTAAAAATACATGTCTGACTTTGACGAGACTTTGTACAATTCTACAGGTTTAGCCACACAGCCATGTGGGAGACACTGCCTTGTTTTTTCATCTTTGGCTGCTGCACATTTAGAGTCAAATGTTTCACATTACAAGGACAGCAACCAACCCTTGCCTGGGATGTCAAACAGCTGCCTGCTGGTGTATCTGGTTACTCCTAGTCTATCACATCTAAAATCTCTTATCTCAGGCAACAAGAATTTCAAGGATGTTGCTCCTTGCCCTCAGCACCGCAGAGTATTCACGTTTATGTGTGGAGCATATAAAAATAGAGACATACCTATTTTGAAAGACACTTTGCACTCCTGGTCTCTGAGGCATAACTGCATGAGGCACACACAACACAAAATCTAAAGGACTGTTTTTAGCACCAGACTTCCAGCAAATGGAAGCACACAGCAGATAATGCTTTGTAAGAGCTCACAAAGGAAAATGCCAAAGCAAAGGGATGAAGTGGAGGGAAGATCTTCAGAGTACCACTATTAGTTATTCCAGACTACCACCATTATTGAAGAGCATGTATTTGTCTTTATTAGTTTCATTGCAGTTTGGACAGAAAATGCCAGAGATGCTGGTGTCTTCATGAAAATGTGCTTTGAGTAGAACTGGAGTTAAATTGTCTGTCTTTAACATTTATTTCTCTTGCACAGGAGGAAAGAAATTGAGTCCACACAGAAACCAAGAAGTTTCACAACCTTTTCCTCTCCTCACAGGTCTTATATTCTATGAAGAAATGTATCAATACAGAACTGGCACTTGACAATTAGAAGTCAGCAGTATCAGCTACAGTCTGCAGGTACAGGCATCAGCAGCACTGATCAGTCATGTATTTTGTGGTAACTGAATACTTAAATTTTTCCCATACATCACCTAATTACTGGTGGAATAAACCTGCTTTTCTGGACAGTTTAGTGAATACACGAAATTTTGTAAATTGTGGCTTCATAACCACAATAACCATAGTTGTGGTTATACCTGTGTTAGAATAATGCTTTCAAAGGATGGTGTGTTGAACAGTGTTGGCATACCAAACCAGGCAGGGAAGAAGAACTAAAAGCTTTACTGACAAAGATGTTCTCCCCACTCCCACCTTATTGTTTCCATTGAACTGGAGAGTATTTTCAAGTGCAGAAATTAGTTTTGTGCACAGAGCTGGATTTAAGAGAAATCAGGGGAAAAAAAAAAGGTGTGGCTGCCTTCAAAACTCTTAAAACCAAATGAAATATCCAATGAAACCACAGGTGACAGATCTGCATACATTATTTGAGGACTTGGCTTTGTGTCTCTGCTTGATTCATTCATGAATGTTCTTGAAGTGAAGCTCATCCCAGCACTCCAAAATCAGAGTCACAGTCTGACTTCAGGAGTGATTATCTCACATTCCTAAAAAGTTCTGTTAGAAACAGAACTTTTTTTTTTTTAGTTAGTGGGGTAAGAACAGGGCATTTGATCAGCCAAATTGCTTGGGTTTTAGCTGGATTCATCAGGCATCTCTGGACAAGGTAAATGAACCACAGCATTAAAATGCAGCTGTAGAGAGGACTTAAGAACAGACAACTACAGAATTAATATGACTTCAGAGTAACTTTTTAATCCCAATTAAAAGTGCATCATAAATAGCTTTTGTCTAAGCAGATATTCAGAAGTTTTACAACAAAGGTAAGGACTACAGTACCAAAACTTAGGAAGAAATACTTTATTTTCTCAGCTACTGTTCAGAAAGCCCTGAGGAAACTGATCCCCAAATCCCTAAGAGATCTGCAGCAGAGAAGCTGAGGAGCACTCTGTGCAGACAACTCCCGGTAGTACTTGGTAGAAAACGAGGCACAACACACCTAGGCAGCTTGCTCAGGTCACACCTCCTCAACACCACATGAATTCCATGTATTCTTCCCTTTTGGCAGCTACTACAAAGAGAGACACGATTCTCCCTGGCAAGTATCCCGCTATTGGACAGGTAACAGTTTTTGCTAGCATGTAAGGTCAGACACCTGTTGTTCATCAGAAGTCACAAAAACACTGTTTCACTGCTGGAAAAAACGGGAACAGCATGACTAGTAAGGCTTCAAACACAGCAGCCATAAATCCCTCAGTCACTCAGCATACAAAGTTACAAATGAACAAAGCTACTAGCTTTTTTTTTTTTTTTTGGGTTTTGTTTTGTTGTTTTTTTTTTTTTTTACAAAGAACAAGCTCAACAGACTTTAATTCAAATACATTTATAATAAGTAAACATTTCAAAATCAAAATTGGAGGGAGTGGACTGAAACACCCAGACATTCTTACTTTACTCTCCACCCTCCTAGAGAAGGAATGGTTATTTCTCATAGCAGTTTGATCAGTACAGAAGACTCCCACAAACTAAAAGCTTTTGTCTTAGTTAGGTATTAGCTATGTAGTAAAAGTACATTCAAGAAGTCCTTGTAGCAATTTGGTGTTTTTCAAGTACCTGACAGCTGGTCCTTTTACAGATAACAAACAGCCCCTTTCGGCGGGCAGTGTTAAATCAAAATCCATCTCTCCCAGTTCACAGATAAACTGAGAATCCTATTTAGATGAAGTCCACTAGCTGATTCAGGTATTAATGTTAACTTCTCTAATGAAAACATTATGAAAGACTTATTTCCTATTTAGCAGTATCACATCTCCTACTGATAGATTTGGGTTGTGCTACTGATCACTTAGACAATATACACCTAAGAAATTTTAAAAGAATAAAATCTGAATAATTAAAATACACACTATCTGGAAAAATATCACAGATGTATAAGAATAGAAAAAAAAAAGAAAATAAGTAGAAGGCTTTAATGCATTTGTTTTGTGCAGATAATATTTTTACAGACTATGGCCAATCAATGAAGAAACTAAATACAAATGTTTCAGTCTTTTTAGCTCTTTTTTTCAAGACACTTGACTTGTACTTTGAGCTTAAGTAGTAGTTAAGTAGTTAATCCACTGATAGACAAACTCAGCAGAAAATAATTTTTTAGTTGTACCACTAAATCACTAAAATCATTAATATCATTAGTTGTACAGGAGTTCAGGGCTGTACCACTAATAATATTTTTTCCTGGTTACTGTAGAGGTAAATTTGTAATCCTGGTAATTGGACTACAACAGTAGAAAAATCAAACTATCCCCATGTTGTGTTCAGGTAACGTTGCACAGAACAGCTTTAGATTAAATTTACATTTGTTTTTATTCCTAGTATTGCAATGATGGGCAAAATTACCTCTAAAAATAAACATGTATTAAAAAAAAACCACATTGTTAACATTTTATGATAACTAAACAAAATAAATGGTAAGTAGAAATGAAGAAGTAAGATTCAAAACTCTGTAACCAGAGTTTATTTTCCATAGAAAGTTTCGAGTGTCAATTTTTTTTTTTTACATTGGAATAAATTGATAGTTTCCTTGATATCTCAAGTTTTGAACTTCTCTTCCTTATAAAGTGAATAAATCCCCAAAAGTCCTTACTTAACAGAAATAGCTTGAACACTGCAATCTACTCAAGAGCAACAGAACACTTAGAGCTGTACTATAAAAGCTGGTTCAACAAAGTTGGGAAGGTGAAATTTGATTTGATAAAGTCTCATTGCAGCAGACAAAAATGAAGCTTGCATTTTGTTTGCTGGCAGAAAAAGAATATTCAATTCACTAGAGTGCATATAACAAAACCAAACATGCAATCTATTGCTTTTAAAACTTTTACTGCAAGATAACATTAAGAGAACAGTAATTAGATATCTATTATTTTTTTTTTCCCAAAGAGAAAATATGTAAACAGGATAATAATTTTTTTCTGTATGTATATAGTTTCTCAGATCATTTCAGGGGGACAAAGGAGGGGGTGGTGTTTTTCAATAGTCAGGACACTTTTAACTGCAGTGGGTTTTCACTGGAAAAAATCTAAAAAGCCAACACTGTTCTAATTCAGCATGAGACAAAAATAGTGTGTTTCTTGCACTACTTTAACACAGCTGAAGAAAAAACCTTGAATACCTCTATTTTGGCATTCAGGATTACATTTGCTCAGATTTTTTAGATTTCACAAAGCTGCTATCCAGTGTTGCCATGAAATACAGACTGTAAAATCTACGTAGCACAGGCTACTTCCATTGTCAATACTAAGTGGAAAGGAACATGAAGCAGTGCATTACACTACATTTCTGGAACTAGTACAGTAAGAGTTTAAACCTAGAAAAAGTTAACCTACAGGTTATAGAAGGAACTAATTATCTGCAGAAGCTGATTTTTTGGTTGTATATATATATATATTTTTTTTTTTTTACACTGTGCGATTTTCTGCTAATTTAGAAACAGACATTTAAAACTGGTTGCTTTCTTTGCTTTGTTTCCTATGTTCTCCCTTCCACCCACCCCCTATTTGCCATACACCAAGCATAATGAATATAAGCCCAAATATCCTAGACAATCCAGTGAACAGAGTTAGTGTAATGCACTGGTGTGAGGTGTGAAATAGAAAAGAAAATTCTCTCAGTCTTCGTCGAAGTTCTGCTGTAGAAGAAAGTTGGCAGCCAGGTTTTCATTCTTCTCACAAGCGAAATATGCCTGTATCACAAGTCCTTCAGGAAATCCTAATGCCTTTAACTGAAGAAAAGAAACATATTTAGGAAGTACATTTTGCATGTTAGGCTTCTTTGTATGTCTAGTGTCTTGAGATGTCACTTAAGCAACTACTGCCTCCTTGAAAATATCATTGCTGCCTACTTCAAGGCAGACTTTAGCAAGTAAAAAATGAGGTGCTGCCTCTGCCTCTAGTAAAGAGGATCCTCACTTTAAAATATGATTGGATTAAGTCTAATGAAGCATCATAAAAACTTGTCACTTCTTCAGTGACACAGCTAGTCTAAAAGAGACCTGGGTCACAGTATTGTCAAGAAGTAATGGTACATTGCACTGCTGCAGAAAAAAACCCCAAAAAATAAAACAAAACTTCAAACAAGCTCATTTTAAACAATTATACAAAGCTCTAAAGCACTTTTAACAAAAAATTGCCTGGCACAAAAGCTCCCAGCCTGTGATCTTGTCCAGCACATCACATTAAGCCATATTTTTAGTTGTTTATCTTAAAAAATTAGCTACATGCTGCAGCCAAGAGAAGTAAGCTGAGAGCAATCTGGTTTTCAGAAGTCAAAGAATTAATTAATGTCTGGAATACAGTGACAACAGGGCTTGAGAACACCAGAGAAGAACTTATTGCTGTGCCAAGGGTTTAGCCAGCACTTAGGGGCACTCAGCAAATGAATTCTCGTTTTAGCCAAAGGCAAGTACACTCCACTATTTGGAGATTTTCTTAAAATCCTCACAGCACCTCCAAGGTACTTCATGTATGGGGCAGTTCAAATAACTGTGAGAAAAAAACTGTGTCCTATTATCCCTCACCAGCCATCCTTAGATTTTATATTTCAGGCTCACAAACAGCATGAAGGCATCAGCTGCAATACTAAGACACTTGAATTTTGATATTTGTCTTTCATGGAAAGAGAAAGAAGCATATTAGGATCTCTGCTGGGTTTTAGAACAGGTTTTAGAGATAATAAAGCTCTACTGCATTAACTGGCTTTAAAAGGAAATGCAACAGATTAGAGATGACCTGTGTAAAAGTATATGGACAAATAATTTTATAAGATTAATTTTAATAATTGCCAATTTCCTCAAGATGTAGAGAGCTGACACCTATATACAAATAGGTATATTCTAATGATTTTTACATAAAGTTTTGTTTTGCCAGATTAAAAAACATCGTCTTTGGGGCGCCAAACCACTACCACAGTAGAACAAAAGCCTTGCAATTTTTCCTGAGAAAAACCTCAGAGGCACTGCCATCTATGCAAATCCATATTTAGTCAGTTACACAGTATTTATGAAGGTAATACACCACCTCAGAGTATACTTTCATGCTTACCAGTACTTTTAGAAAAGTATAATTAACTAATTGTCATGGACAGACAAATAACTGAGTTTTGACTTCAACTAATCTACTTAACTGGGAGTGTTTTTACTTTCTGAGTACTTTGCAGACAGTGCTTAAGCAGCCAGATCTTTGTACCTGCAAACCTGTCATGGCATGACCTAGAACAGTACTGGCTGAGGCTTCTGCTACTTCCTTCTACTTTTTGCAGAAGTAAGAGGAATTACTTCCTGAATAATTCCTGAGCAAAACCCATTCCAATATCTCAATTATCACAGGATGGTCTCTGATCACTTAAAATGCTCTGCCTCTTCTCAGTACGACGGATTTCAGATATTTTAGACTCAACTGCTATAAAACAAAAAGAGATATAATTTGAAACAAGGCTACAACAGCTATGAAATGCCAACTATGAAAATACCAAACATGATGCAGAACTATTGAGCTAAACAAAGTTTAAGTTAAATCTGTCTTAGACATGCGCTGGAGTCAACACCCTACAGCAACAAGAATTTCAAAGAAGAAAGACAAAGAAGAAAGGCTCACCCTTTCTATAGCTTCTTTTTCCTGAGGTGTTACTTGAATGTAGTTCATATGAGCATTCCCAGCATCTCCTATTCCTCCAGTGCTGGCACCATCATCACTGCCACTTAAACCTTGGCGAGACTCTAGAACTGGCTCATTCAACATATGAATAAAATGTTCCTGGTGCTGGCTTATTTGCTGTGATGCACAGAACAGTAAAAGAAACACATATATTTAAGTAACAGACGTGCAAAAATATTTGTTTTCAGAGAATTAAGAAGTCAAAGGGATGCATAAAAAGTGCACAGAAAATACCTGTTAAATCTAACCGTAACAAATGCAATTTTTATGTTTCAATTCAACTGCAGTGATCCCTTCCTCCTCCTCACCCCCTCTGCACCTCTTATGATATCTCAAATTTATATCTAATGTCAGAGAAAATACCTTCTATACCGCAACAACTGCTGAAAAGCCAGCAATAGAATGTTGTAACTGCTAGTAACACATTATCCCAGACAACATCAACACATGACTCTCCTGTAAAGCTAAATCAGAATTAGTAAGCATTGTTTTCTTGTTTTAAGATCCACCTGCAGTAGTTGGGGGTTTTCCCGTCCAATCTGCTGTAGCAATGCTGGCAACAGAGAAGGATTTTGCTGGATAATTTGTCTCATCTGCTGGAACTGAGGCTGATTTCGTAAAAACTCAAGTGGATGTCCTGTAAAAAAGACCAGAGAAATAACATGTCTTTTTAAAAGTTACTGAGAATCTTAATAAAATGCATGCCTGCACTGTAACTGTAGATAGAAATAGGACATGAAAGTGGGTAATACACCACTCACTGAAGAATAGAATAATTTGCTTCTTCACTCTAGTTTAAGCAAAACTTCCTTATTCTAAGGTTAAACAATGCATTTCCTTTACACCCAGTCTTCTCTTAAGATCCAGCAGCCTTGTCCTTATCTCAAACACTTTACTCTGGATGTCTCATCTCTGGTTCATCTCAGTCAGACACATCTACCCAATCTTGACTGTCTTGTCTCTTGTATCTTGAGCACCATTTCTACCACAGCCTAAAACAGACCTTTCCTACCCCTTCATTAGGCTCCTTTCATGTGTTTGTCTATCTCCCTTTAAGAAGGAGATAAATACATGATAAATACCCTTGTCTTCAGCAGCCACCAACCACTGTCAAAGTGCTGCAGTGGTGAGTGAGGAGTCCTAGGTCATTTATAGGTCTCTCCAGTGCTACACTTCGTGGCCTAATTTCAGGTTTCTCCCTCGATATCCCAGCTTCTGTGTGGCAAATAAATTAATACAGTCATAGTGGGCAGTGCCCAGTCAGAGAGTGGAAAACCAGAGTTTATGTGAGAGAAAATACAACCCCTCCCCACATTGTGGTCTTGCACTTAAGAAGCCAGAATACTGAACTAAAGGACTTGTGCAAGCACACTGCATTTATGGAAAGCTTTGCATGTGACATACAACAAGCTACTTGTCCCAAGAAAGTACCACACCTGGACTTTCCATGTTAACAGCTCTTATCCAATTCCCTCTGAACAGCTCACAAGCACCTGGAACTTAAAACTGACTGAAAAAAGAGATTGATTAAGTGCACATTGTTCATCACATCTTCTCAAATACAGCCTTTCTTACCTCCTAGTGAGCTAGTAGTCGTGGGTATAGTTGCTACTGCTGCTGCCACTGCTGAAGACTGAGATGCACCAGTGCTTGGTGGTTGAGGGGGGTCAGCCACAGCCTGATTATCTCCAGGTATACCCTAAAGCCACAGTTCACATCATTACCCACAGAATGCTAACAGATATGTTTCAACTGCATGCAGTTATTTGGCTTTCAGAATGAAGGGGGAAAAAAACCCCTTAATGCTTTCACTACAAACACAAGGCAAGATCCTGTGAGTTATGCTTTTATAACTGACAGAGAACACCGTGAAAAAGTTTGATTTTATTTTCTGGCAGAAAAATGTGTTTGTATAAAGAGGCAGCAAAGCATGCCCTGCATCACTTTAAAACACCCTTTGCCCGATAAAATGTACTTGCTTTGAATCCTGTTTAAATATATTTGATATGAATGAAAAAGTTAAACTAAACACCATTAGACTATGTTATATTGTTGTGCAAAAGTGACATTACAACAACAAATTGCAGCACAAAATGCTAACTAAGATTAAGACTTCCATACAACTGGCAAGGAATGAGAAGAGATACAAGAACACAGCTCTTGGGACCCCTTTCCTCAATGAAAAACTGTCATTTACTGTATCTTAAAGGTGAAAAGGTCTGTATGCCACCCAGCTTTAGCAGTTTAAAAAAGAAAAAAAAAGTTAACTTGCCTTTTATTTTCTATGTACAAGAAACTTTATATAGGAACTGACTGCTCAGATGGCTGAAATGCACAAAGCTAAAATACAATACTATAATAAACTAGAAACAGGGTTACACAACCATGATACCTCACTCTACCACTTTTCTCATGCATGGAAATCCCTCAAGCTTCCTACCCTAACCCTGCCTTCCTTGCTGCCACTGAACTCCTGCACCAAGTCTGTCCTTTCAATCTGCCTGTCTGAAGCCTGCAAGCTTACTCCTGGGAGAGACACAAAGAATATTACAACAAGCCCTCTTGGAACAGCCCAGACAAGTTACCCAAATAAGGGTCAGCCTTGTGCTGGGGAACCACAAAACGTAAGGAACTGGGTGGGTGGAAATATTATAGAACTACAGGGTAGCCAGACAATGGAGAGGTTTGTCAAGCCTACCATAAAAATCACTGGTAGGTAATGTAGATTAAAAGTCCTGCTGTAACATGATCTTCACATGGTATATTCATCATTACACCTGAACAAAAAGGACAAATATACAGCTAATATAAAGGACACATCTAGAAAGGGAGAATTGGACAGTGCTCCAAGCAATGCTCTTTGCCTTACCTGTTTATTAAAAAGCACATCAAGGTATAAATCACCTGGTCATCAAGTACACATTTAAGCCACTCAGGGGAATAAATGAAAGATTTCCCTGTCACACACTTCATTACCTTCACACAGCTCAGTAAGCTTGCTACACATCCCTCCCTCCACTGAGGGGGAGGAGGATTCCATTAATGGTGTAATTCTGAGGTAACTCTCCCTTATCAGTGGCTTACAGAGCACTGATTAAATACCTTTTCCATCAAATCAGTAATTTCTGGCAATCCAAGTATAATGTGACAACTTGGGTTAATCTTATGAAATTACTAGTTGATTTCACCTATTCACCGGCGTACGTCATCACGGCAATCTGTGTCCAGATCAAACAGCATGTGCTTATTTAAACTTTTAAGTTTGCTCTTGAATGGAAGAACTGTGTAAACTAGTTCAAACAATTTACTTAGAAATTATTTGTCGTCTTGAACATCATCTTAACTTCCGAAGACAAGCTTGAATTATCACTCTCCAAATAACGGAGACTGTGTACAGTTGTTATCAGACAATGCCAGTGAGGCGTGTGGACCTTGTTCACACAGCTACACAACAAAATAAAACATGGTATTAAACCACACAGCACAAGCCACTCTGCATGCAAACACTGCTTGGACAGCAAAAAAAGGCCACTTTTTTTTGCTGTTGCCTTATGGTGGATGAAACAATTGTTTACTGTCTAACTGAGCAGTACAGTGGATTTCAGCTGACAGTGCTCTCTGCAGGGCAATAATCACATCAGGTCCAGCTTCTGCACAGAATAGAGAACAAAGTAGTTCCAGTTGGGAGGTACTTACAATGATCATCTAAGTCCTACTGACTGACCAACTCATGGCTGACCAAGAAGTTAAAACCTGTAAAGGGCATTGTCCAAATGCCTCTGAAACACTGACAGGCACAGGACATTGACCATCTCTCTAGGAATGGTGTTCAGTATTTGACTATACTCACTCTAAAAAAATGCTCCCAAAAAATATCCAAACTAAGAGGCTGGTTATTGAAGAGATGACAAAACTCCTTCCTAACTACAGGTTAGGAAACCCTTGGCTGAAAGAGAGATCTGAATGTAAATGCCACCAAAGATGAGTCTGGGGCATAGAAAAATTAAGATCATCTTTTGCAATTCCTTCTACAACTGCAGGATTACATCTATAATCCTCAATGACCAAACCATGAAAACTGAAGAGCTTGCCATCTGAACCATGGAAAACAAGTAAAACCTTCAGGGCTCATCTGAGGAACAGCTGTGCTTTAATTGTAGTTTAAGTCCTTTTGAACACCTTACCCTTGCTGTACCCAAGTTCTTTAAATCTGGACAGTGTTGTTACAGATCTCAAATGTCTTAATCTTAATCTGCAGATTATATAAAAAATAGAGCTGGTGATAGTTTGTAGGCAAGTAATGTAGAGAGAGGGTCAAAGAACAGTGTCATCAACAGATCAGATGAATAGTGACTAAAAAGAACCTTTTTCTAATGCAGCAGGAAAGCAGGGAACATCTTCAGACCCCAGAAGATCCAGCACAGTTATAAAGATGACTTACAGCAAGAGGATTCTTCTAGAAGGACAGCAAAAAGTCTGCCATCCAATATGATCTCCAAGAGCAAGACCATTCCTCCCTACTCCCTTTCCCAGCAGGAAGAAGAGGAAGAAAAAATAAAAGGTATTTCCAGTGAAGGATAACACAAAACATAAAGGGACATCTTACATAACAGAAGGACCCATTTTATATACAGGACCTACTGAAGGACTAGAAATTAACTGCTCCTAGCAGTCAAAGCACTTGGCAGATGTGACATGCAGCTCCTTCACAGGGATATTCTATCTCTCTTCTGGAGTTCCTGAACAGAAATAAGTCAGAGGAGGGAAATGCCAGAAGCTGAGTGCACAAGAATTGCATGCTGCCACACACACAGCAGACCCCACACTTAGGGGAGGCACTGAATTCACAGTGTATTTACAGACTAGATGAACAGTAAACCCAACTTTTTTACAACATGAAAAACAAATGTCTGAACTTTCAGACCTATGACAGAATTGAGGGCTTTTGCATTCACCTTTGCTTGGCCTAGTGCTAGTTGGAAACTGAACTTTTCACATTATTGTACTCAAAACATTTGTTGTCACTTGAAAATTTGAAGATTACCAAGTTTTGTACATTTGGGAACATAAATGTAAGTAGGAAGCATGCCAGGGACTTGTAGTTGTAACTACTGAAGGAAAACTTCATTAACAAAATTGAAGTTTTATAACTAGAGGGTAAAGATTTCTTATCAATCAATCAGAAATTCAATCCACATGTATTTTGCAAGGATTAGGTCAAGATATCTGGCTGCCAGATTTTAATAAAGTTCAGATCTGCTAAAAGGAAAAACCCCATCAGGGGAAAAATGGCATGCCAGAGTGAAAATTAAATGTACTAGAAATACTGATTAAGCAACAAAATCAGACAGATTGTATGGTGGTTACAATTCACCTATCAGATTAAGGTATACAACAATAAATGATCCAAAAAGTCCCTAAAACGACTCACAGGGTTTTCATTAAAGTGAAATTACTCTTCTAATGTCCTCTCATGCCAGTGAAGTTTGTTTAACCCTTCAAGCTTTATTTATCAAATGAAAATTGTTTCTTCTCTAAAACACTGCTGAAATGAAAACACCAGTTAAGAATAGTTAAAAAAAAAACTCTCGAAACTTTCTGCTTGGAAAGTATAATAAGAACACTGTGCATTATTAGCAAAAACACTGTACTGGAACCTAATGGTAACAATATAGATACAAAAGTATAACTAATCAACTAATGCTGTCACAAAGGTGACAAAACCACTGAGACAACCATTGGCAGTTAAAGCTATCACTGTAATTGGACATACTTTACAGACATATCCATATCAATCAACAAAAAATGAAAGCAAAGAAGTGGTAGAGGTGGTTAGGGATTATTCAGTGTTTTCTGTAACACAGCACATCTGTCAAAACTTTGATCTCACCTTTCCAGATGGCAAATGTCACTCTCAGTGACTGAGTCATGTCCAAAATAACCCCAAAATCAAAGTGAAAGGCACTACATGGGAAACCAAACTCAAAAAAGAAGGTGCAGTAAGGTAAGTGCTCACCATCAGAAGGTATTCCACCGCTCTGTCAGGATTGTTGAAGCTGGCCCTCAGTGCTGCAATCACCTGCTCCCGCTCGTAGCCCATGGACATGATCTCAGTCACCATGTTCTCATAGGACTGACCAGTCACTAGAAGTCATAGGAACACCATTTTAAGGGAATAAGATGAAAATAATCACACACACACAAAAAAAAAGTAAGGGGTAAGTGTAATTTCTACCTGAATTTCAGTCATTCATTGCAAAGAGTACTTCATATTAAACATGCCATGGTTCTGTGGCTTTAATTCCAAAAATATTCAGTGGTTTCATTATGAATTTGATTGGAAATAGTGGAAGGTAATGAAGAAAATTCAAACCTCTACTGACAAAAGCAGTACTTGTGATACTTCTGTACTTGTAATTGAAATAATGTTCTCTCTTCAATATTTTCATTTAAGGTCAAGGGCATCCTCACAGCTAATATTCAATTCCTGATGTAATCAAGAGAAGTCTCCTGCAGCTTACATTTGGAAATGTATTCATTTGAAACCTGCCTATCAAATTATTAGCCACTGAGGATTTTCCAAATAAAGACTTTCTGCTATGCTGCTGTTAGACAGATGACAATTAGTGATTATTATATATTATATATTGCTATATATCGCTATGTGATGGTGATGATGATCAAAGTAACTCAATCAATTTAAGGTGGACCAACTCAAATCACGTAGAAGACTTAGAAGTTGTATCTAGGAACATCATCCAAGACCTCAGTGGGGGTTCAGGAAACCAAGTTATCCCATTTAATTCTTATCTTACTCAATTTAACATTGGACAAGACATCCATCCCATCAAATCCCCCACCTCTTACAGCAAAAAGAGATGAAAACTGTCCCACACCTGCATCAATCAAGACAAAAGGTACATACACTGTATATGGAGCAATTTACGGGCAACTGTTCACTAATGTAACTGTAAGGAAGATTATTATCTCATTTCATAATCCATTTAATTTTCCTGCCTCAAAAGCAGGCAGCAAGTATATAAATTAAAAAAAAAAAAAAAAAAAAAGAAAAAAGGTAACTATTCTATTATACATTGCAATTGGGCAAGTCTTCAAGGTTATCTTCCTGGGGGGCAAAAATAAATACAAACAAACCCAGGCATTAAAATACCTTCTTCCTTGGATTAAGGTATTCCTGATCTCAGTGAAATCCTACTACTGACTGACTCTGCAAATATCAAGTTAGTGACAAGAAAGTTAAATAATTAACAGTTGTCATAAAAAAACAACTGATTAATAATAATATTAAAAAAAAAAAAATACAAGTGCTACTCTGCTAAGGCAAGTAAGTCATAATTAAAAGAGCCAAAGAAAACATTATATTTTATTCCCTTAGGGAGAAGGTGTCATAACTCAAGCCAGCATTAATACAACCCCACTGCCTGTTTTTTAACGTGTGCTTCTAAATAATCAGTAGGTGTATGACTTAGGGCAGTATACTCAAGAACAAACAATAAAACAGCCCTAGCCCAAGGGTACTTGTGCATTATCCAGAAATAAAGGATTTAAAAGCCTTGACTAATTTGAGTATTTATTATTTGGGCTTCAAAGTAATAGTGCCTACCTGAGTTTAAGGAATAAGCTCTTCATGTCTTCATACAGACCTACAACATCATCTGCCTCCATTTTTTCAGATGTGAAATAAAAAAATCACCAAACCTTGCTCTAAAGATACATACTTCTATTTGTATCTTCAGGGGAGCAAAAAAAAGCCAAGCCAATAATTTTCCCAACACAGTGATTTTATTACTTCTGCTCACATTCTTCCTACCACCTAACACCACACTAGTTTACCCCTATCACTCCTAAGAAAGTAACCAAGCAGACAAAACACCTGTAAATGTAATCAGTTACTACTTGAACATTGCTTTTTCAGTATAAGCAATGAGTATTGCTTTTTCAGTATAAGCAAATATATTTTTGCTTATTATGGCTTGTATTTTTTGCTTATATTTTGCTTATTATTGCTATAAGCAAATAAGGTAGAGACTGGAACAGTGTGAGATTTGATACAGGAAAAAGGTGCAAAAAGGCTGGCTTGCTCTGCACAGGCTGCTACCTAAGGCATAATTAAAAGCCAAAGGAGGAAAACAGAATTACTGAAAATGTAAGTGCATGTACTCCATGCAGCCTACTTCACAAAGTGTGCAGGAACGAGATCAAGAATAACAATTCAGAAGTTGCACACCAGCAATGTCATGATAAAGAGTCAGGCCTCTCTGTCCCTAGTGCTAGTGGAAATATTTGAGGTCAATGTTGAATTGATTCTGCTCTTTGCTTTTGTCTTTCAAATAACATTTTAAAGCTGGATTAACTCTCAAATCCAGTTCATCACACTCCCCACAATAATTCTCGTCCTATGCCTCAAGAAATCTTAGGCTGTTCTTGTGAAAGATGTGGTTGCACAAGGACTGCAAGACGTGCAGATCTACACATAATACAAAAAGTCACATCACTTTTCAGCATTTAACTGAAAACAACAGCAAATCATAGATACCAATCCCTGTTTTTAAAGCAAAGTCAATTAATTTCAGACAATGTAATTGAGAAGCAACAGTTAGAATATGTACAGGATCCAACTTAGGATGTGAAAACATACTCCATCAATTTGTGCAAGCAAATGCCCTTCAGGACAGTTTTTAAAGAAAAAGAACCACAGAGTTAATGTCTATTGCCCTTAAAAATTTTTGGCTGACAACACTTAAATCACACTCAATACCTCTTATTTCCAAACACGTCAGGTTTGTCTGATGGGTTTACTCCATCTTGAAATACTTTGGGTTTTTTCCCCCAATTTTGAAGAGATTTGAATCAAGATCACCAGCTTCAATTAACTTGCTGATAACACTGTTAAACACTTGTGTTGGTGATGACCTCATCTTGGCCACTGAGATATTATGAATAGTTAAAGAAG
This sequence comes from Pseudopodoces humilis, assembly GCF_049639895.1. Taxonomy (NCBI): domain Eukaryota; kingdom Metazoa; phylum Chordata; class Aves; order Passeriformes; family Paridae; genus Pseudopodoces; species Pseudopodoces humilis. The sequence continues at coordinate 4,366,038 of NC_142203.1, forward strand.
CACCTTCACTTCAGCCACTTTAGTTCTGCTACATTTTTGTCTCCTGCTATCAGTATCTATCAGCTATTTTGGATGATACAATTTAAAACAGTATGTCAAACCTAAGATCTAAGCTGCAGCTGGAGAGAATAAATGGAGTTGCTACCACTAATTCATGTAAAATGTTACTGCTGCTCCTAAATCACTCTCTGCTGCTTAATCACAGAACCTAACTCCAATATATCCACACAAAAATTTAAGTGAAAGTCTTAACTTTGTACCAAATTGCAGCTTCATATTTAAAGACAAAAGACAAATTAAAAACCCCACCTCCTTCCTCCTTATTTCTGTACCTGAATTTGTTACACTCCAAAACAACCCAAAAATTTCATCAGGAGTAAGGAGCTGTGGGTTTGTCTAATAATTTTCTAGCTACCCAAATCAGCATAAGTGAACGTCAGACCTTCCTGTTGTCTTTATTCTGTCTATTCCACTGAGAAACAAATATTATTTAAATTGTCAAAATAAAAGTAAGTTGACTGTAAATACATGGAGGCATTCATTTCTCAGCCCAGACAGCAGCAGATCTGGTGAATTTATCTAATCTCAATGTGTCAAAAAGCAAGTACTTTTAAAGCTGGAACAAGTGAATAATAAAGGCAGACATTTTATCAGCCCTGCAATCTGTGGTGCAAAAGTGAAAAGCACCCACATATTTAGATCTAATCTTCTACTCCAGCTACTTCAAAGTGAACAGTTAGAGAGAAACTAAAGCAAATGGGGGAAAAAAGCAGGAGTGCAAGGATCTTCCTTTCACACAATAAGAATATGTAAAGGGAAATATTGTTCAGTAAAGTAGCTCTTGAAGCTGGTTCCAAGATATCAAGTTCAGGTATTAGAGAAGAGCAATTTGATTATAACTTTAGCAATGACAGATACAGAAGAAAATGTCAACATCTGCTAATCCGTCATGTTTCTGCTGCACCAAAATAATGTCTACATTAAAAAAACTCTCCACTTACCAAGTGCACTTATAGCATCCTCAAAAAGATTTGATCGAGATGTATCACCTGTTGTACTGTAAGATGAAGACAAGTGCAATGGTAATTACAAAACTTTGAAAAACTGCCTGTTTTGTATTTTAAAAAAAAAAAAAAAACAGAAAAGAAAAAGAAAAAAGAAAAAAGCAGCAGCAGCTGTAACTCTAATAGCACCTTTTGTTTCTAAAAAACCAACAAAGCTTTCCAAAGAGCTCTCTTTTGGTCCTACAGTGAGAATAGATTTTACCAACTTACAATGCTAGCATTTTTAACACAAGGCCAACCTTCCCCCGCTACCCCCCAGAAGTTTGGCTCTTGCCCATCTGCTCAGGGATTAGCCATCTGCTTGCTTGAATGCTTTAAAGGGTAGGAGAACAAGGTGGATTTTTAAAAGCACACAGCAGTCTCACTAACTGCTTCCCCACAGTCACCAGTTTGACCTCAATGAAGACCCAAGGAGGTAGGTGGCAAGCACTTATTAAAATCTCTGTATACTACTTTCCCAGAAAAATAAACTGCTAACATTTGCAATTATTCCATCTCAAGTTATCAAAGTTGTTAAATTACAGGATTAAAGGCTCACCTCCGTGAACAGCAAGGAACACAGAGGCACAACACTTAGGCAGAGGAATACCAACCCCATTCCCAGGGCTGCAAAATTAAATCATCAGCCCCTTGGTCTTGGGATGGCACCTGGGGTGGTTCAACAGGACTCCTTCAAGGGCATTACAGCCTACAGAGTGCTGCAACTCAGTGTGGGGTGCCAGGAAAAAGTGTTGGGGGGAAATCTAGAGGAAGAGCCAAAGGCAGGGACAGGAAAGCTTAAGGCACCATGCAGAAGAAAAGCACAGGTCAAGAGAACAAAAAGAGGAGAAAAAGGGCCAGTCATATATAAGAAACACTTGCCTGGCAATGCTCTGCATTTCACCATCCATCCATCCTGTCTTTTTATTAAATTCTACTTCATAAAATTTTTCATAATGCAGGGTGTGTGTGTGTGTGTGTGTCTATTCTACACACACATGTGTATGTGGAATTCCAAGTGCTCACAGAGACAGGGAATTGTGAGTTAGGGGGATCCAGACACCTGTGGAGCCAGCAACTGCTGAGACCAGACACTGTGGAAGTCTGAAGGCCAAGGACTGCAGCCAATTCCTGTGTGAGCCCCTTGTGTGTGTGTGTGTGCATGTGAAGGCAATGGGAATCAGGGCCTGGAACAGCGTTGCAGGGCTCAGGTCCCCATGCCCTCGTACCAAAAACTTGGCAGAGTCTAAGGGGCCAGCTATCAAAACAGAAATTATTATTTTTCATTTCTGTTTTGTACATATTCATTTTGCAGCAGTGGGCTTTGCCCTAAATACCCAGAAGGGAACAGGATGTGGCTGATGTATCCTGCATGAGTGCTGGGATTTTCCCTGCCTGAGCTGACCTAATCAGCCAGACATATATTTATAGCTATATACATCTTGTATGTATATTTTGGGAATACATGTTCAGTCTTGATAATGTGACAGACTTGAGGACATGGAGCTGCAGGAGCCTCACATTAATCAGGCTACCAGAGTTGGCAACTCCTACCAGCAAGTGAAAGATCATCAGATTGATCTGAATGTTTTCAGAAGACGCCACTAAAAATCCAACAAGGCACTTACAGAGAGATCTCTGTAAGATCTATGCGAGAAATAATTTGTTCCAACAAGAATGCTTCACTAGTATCTGTCAGTAGTTAAGATTTACAATCAAAAAAAGATCAAAGGCAAAGCAGGGCGCCAGTTGGCCTGGCCTTGGGTCAATAAATCTTGCCTCAGTAATTTAACTTCCAAAGCAAATCAGAAGCAAACAGTACTCACTGAAATCAAGGCAGGTGTTAACATTAATCTATATGTTAAATTATTTTGTTCCTCCCTGTTAAGTGTGTACACTGAGGCTCCCTTAGTGCTGTTTTGCAAAACTGCAATCTGTACGTGAAAAACATGGAAGTTTTCTTGTTTCAGTAAGAAAGATTGATCTTTGAACCTACTGGACAAACTGAGCAAGGAAAAAAAAAAAAAGAAAAAACCCCACTCATTAGTATTTTTTAACAACTAAGTTAATTTGACTGCTAAATGAAACTTCATTTGCATTCCATTTCTAAGAGATACTAATTTCTCAGAATTGCAAAATTAAATCATCAATTTGTGTATTTAGTGCAAGAAATTAGTGATGAGTTTTTCAAGACATTAGGCAATTGCAAGTTTTCCTTCATTATGACCAAATCAGTATTTGATGGTGTTTAAAAACAATCACTTCAAAAAATACTGTGTACACCAGCATTCCCAGAAATAACACACAGTTAATTAAAACCCAGAGTATGAAAAATGGAGATTTGAAGGTATGTAGCATTTCAGGGGCCATTAAATTCCAGTTAACAATATTTTAATCCCATGCAGTACTTAAGCAACTTATGCAAAAAATGGCAACAGCATACAATAGGGATGAAACTTCTAACTTCCACCTGATTTTCTCAATTGTAGAAAATCGAGGTGAAAAATTTTCCTAGGTCCCACAATTACCTGCAGATGGCTCCAAGGAACATTCAGAAAAAAATAAACAGCAACCTGTAGCTTTAAGTCACCATATCCTACATTTTGGAAGAAAAAGCTCTTTCCAGAAATTAAGGGACTCATACAGCAATAAGGAATTTATGGTTTGAATCTGACCAACATGACCCAAAGCACAATCAGAGGGTTATGAGCAGGACAGGACACATTCCTCCTAGGACTTTGTGAGCAGTAGATTCCCCACTGCAGGTGAATATCCTCAGTCTCAAAAGAAACCTGCAGGATAGCAACTCTGAAATGTGTAACAGGAGCTCAAGTCTTGTGCCTTTTAACTCTCCCCTCCACAAGTTTGTTCCCTAAACCACACTTCCCACAGAAGACGGCAAAAGCAAGGAGAGGCACTTCTTACAACTCAAGTAATGTTATACTTGAGTCAGAGACTGAAATTCCAGTTAAGAATGAAGAAAAATTACGTAGAATGGAGAGTGTGATTGGATAACGCGGTAGTGAAAACTTAAAATCAAAACTAGAGGCAACAGAAACAGGAATCCATTCTTGGAGGCTTATTCATACCTGTCAATTGATGATGGACTGATAGCAGCTGGTTCCTCAGGTGGCTTTTCTTCTGGCTTCTCCTCTATTGGGCCACTCACAGGTGCAGGTTCACAAGCCACTGCATCTGGTGCTGGTGGTGGAGGGACAGGAGCTGGCACAGGAGCAGGAACAGGGATTGGTGCAGCAACTGCTGTGGGAGCTGCAGTTGTTGAGCCAACAGTGGAAGTGGCATTTGACGGCTGAGTTGCTCCAGCTGCTGCTTTGGGCTACAGGAGGACAACAGACTTCAGGCACAGCACAAAGCTCATAAATCCATGGCTCTCTACAGGCAACCCACTAAGTTCTGTTTAGACCATTTGTGTTTGATATTGCTGCCTCTGCATCATGCACAACATTAATGTGGTGCAAGACATTAAACCTCTAACACCCTTCACTGTGTTCAAACAAGCAACTAAGAGCATCAGTGAAGCACTTAGACACCTGAGCGCTCACATTGTGAGGATAAAGTGAAATGCAAAGATCTAAATATTTACAGACCACAATATTCAAAGTATGAAAACAATCCTGTATTTTACAAAAGCACATTTTTCTAGACAAAACCAAACAAGCTGCCAAAAAAATCTCTGCAGAACAGGCATAAGCTTCCCTCACCACTCAGATCTGGAAAAAAGTGATTAAGAGAGAAATCACATTTCATTATGAATGCTGTTTGCTGGAAAACAAGATGCAAAAAAAAAACAACAAAAAACTTCACCTGCAACATGTTTTAGTTATGCAGTATTTGCATTCAGAGCACTAAAATAACATCTCAAATATTTCAGTTCTGAAGCAAGCACCAAGGATACAGCAGAATGAAGGACTACCAAATTTACAGCAGAATATTTAGAGTGAATACTTGTATGCAACAGTGAAATAATGTTCACATCTCTAATGGAAACTTGAATTTTTCTTGGATACAAAATTAATTCCACACAGAAATAGCCCCAAGGGCTGACGAAGTTGACCCCAATCTTTGCCATTCCAAGAGAAATAGCTGAACTTTAACAAAACTACTTATTCAAGGTGTGTACCACTTTCAGACATTGCCTGCTTGAAGAAGAAAACATTTACTTCCTCCTTTTGTCTGCATGGAGAGGTGAGCTTAAGAATGAATACCTTCCAACATGACAGGCACAGCAAATAACATTTTAAGCACTCAAAGGAAAACACTGACACAGTTGGAATGCAAGGGGGGTTATTTTCTGCTGGATTCCTAAACCCTTAATGCAACGTCAGAGCATCAGACAAAGTTAGCAGTCTGTGCCTACATGACTGGGCATGTCTTATCCACAACAGAATCAGGAAAGGGCAACTGAGCTCCAAGACTAACAAAAAGATTTTAAGACTGAAGAAATACTGAAACTACAGGTCCTTTATTATCAGAATATACTGAATTTAGCAGTTCTTCATGGAGATCTGCGTTTAGAATCATAGAATTGTTGAGGAGACCTCTAAAATGATTAAATCTAACCCAGCACTGACGCATCCACCACTAAACTTGTCCCCAGGTGCCACAGCCACACATTCATTGAATACTTCCAGGACTGGCAATTGCACCACTTCTCTGGAGTCTTCTGCTATCAAGAAAATTAAAAACTGGACTCTGACATATCATCTGGACATGTTTTCTTGTACTGATAAACGCCTCTGTGGCAAACCACAGACTAGAAAGCTGTTCATTCAGGAAAACAGCAACAACAGTTATCTTTAAAAAGCCCACGTTTAATTATGTTTAATATTACCAGATAGAAATAAAGGGCAACAGAATATATGTTTTCTTTGTCAGGAGGAAGAACTCCAGCTTCAAAATAAATGTCATATTCCAAAGCACAGATGAAGCCAGTTTTATTCAGATCGCAATGGTCTGGAATGCCTGGAAAATCAGTGGCTTGATTCCTGGAAGCAGCCTGACAAGTGGTTCAGAGAAGAAATACTTCAAACACGTGTCACAGCCATTCCCTATAAATTGCACTTGCAGTCTTTCAAAACCCATAGGTTTGTTTACTGCCAGATGTATCCTGTCTCTACTGCTGTTGGGTCTGAAAGAAGAAAAAGCCATGAACTATGAAAAGCAACATGGCAAGGCTGGAACAGTTCCATACAGAGGATTTAACAACAAACTACCTAGGCTGCCTTCTTCCTTTTAATAATAAAAGGGAAAAAAAAAAAAAACAAACCAGAGAGAGACAAGAAAGAATAAACAGTAAAATCGGCCATTAGCAATTTTTTTCCTTTGATACAAACATTCAGCACAGAGCAGCAGCAAAAATCAGCCTAGGCAAACCAAGACTGTGAAGCAGTATTTTTTATCTATTCATACAAGCTTTGTACTGGACCTGGACTTGCATATGATGAAATCCCACTGGTTTTAAGGATGGCCATATACAATCACTCGTCACAAGAAAAAACAGAATTAAATTAATGAAGTTTCCTATTCAAAAGAAACGATTACTCACTTTTGTCACCATAACCACAACAAAGTTCTTCTCATCTATCTTGTATTCTTTAAGAGCAGTTTCATCATTAAGGATTTTACCTGGGAAATGAAACAGGCAGAAATTAAGAAGTTATTTAGTGAATCAATAGATGATCTTGGGATTTCCACACAAAAACATGCAAATTCTTAAACATTAAACAACCCAACAAGAAGTTTGGCCATTATGCTTTGGCAGTAGAGCTACAATTTTCCTCATATGAGTGCAGAGCAGTGGATAGCTTGAGGGCTGCTGCCCTAAGTGCTGAAGAGGCTTTAAAACCACTTAAAACAAAAAGCATTAAATTTGAAGATTCACTGGATCCTTTACAAAGACACATGTAATACAGAGGAGAGGTGTTAACACACAAAAAGCTTAACCAAATATGTCTGTATTGTATTATGCCTGCTTACACAGGAAGGGAAACTCCTTTTTACTTACCTTCCATTTGCTCCTCAGATAAGAGCATTACCCGCAATAACAAGTGTGTGACCTTGCAACTGCAACAATTTGCAAGACTAAAACATTAGAAAAAGCTAGAATCATTCCAGAACTTGCCATCTTGACAGAAGGATGAAAAAGCTAACAGGCAAACCCAGAAACATTTTTTATACTATGATTTTTGATGTTTCATAAGCAGACATGGTACTGTAAAATAGATTTGCAACACTTCTAAAAGAACTTAGGAACACAATAAGCCACATACTTTTTGCCTTTTCTTAGAATAAACTGACTTAGAGGTAGAGCCACAAATCAGAAAATCAAGTCTGTATTTCAGTGAGTTTTATAGCACTGATTGTTAGAATTTTCAGGGAGTATTTTACAATTTAAACTGATTAATTTTCTGAAGATGTGCCACAGACTGCTTCCATTTCACAACCTCTCTAGTGGACTGCAACTAGAATGACACATCCTTATCCTGAGGATTGCAAGGAAAAAAAGCAACACAGACACTTTATGGCACTCAGAACACAAAAGACTGGTTCCACCAGTCCTGCAGGTGAAACATTTAAGGAAGTAATACATGTAGGGCAGTAACAGTAATAACTGTAGCATCTGACTCAGAACCTACATGGGTTTACTCACAACTTTTCATAGGCACTTTGAGGAAGGCTTTAATGAATGTGTATGTAATATAAAAGATATGCTTTATGGAAGTATATATACAGACATCCTGTCTTCTCAGAGCACGCCACACTCAGGGTTTCTAGACCTCACCCTAATACAGATGTCAACACAATGGATCTCTAATCAAAGTCAGCTGGGGGTATCACTTTGCTTTAACAAACCATGAAAATTCTAAAGCTCATTTTAATAAAAGTAAAAACGTAATCATATACCCTTGTATCTCTTGTCCAAGAAAAAGAAAAAAAGAGAGAATCCACCTTTGGATAAGATTATATTCTCAATCTTATTCCCTATATTTCCTACTGCTTGTAGGATTATTCAATACTGCAGACGCATTCTGGCTTCAAAAAACATTCAAGTCATGTCACAGAATCTTATGCAATCTTTGATTTTTGCAATCACAGAAACACAATATTAAGAGTGCCATGCAGTTACACACATTGCACAAAGCCTTCTGCCTGGTTCACATTTCTTGGTTATGCATGAGATTTCCACCTTCATGTTCCTGACATGCACTCCCCTCACTGAAGCACCAGGGAGATAAAACCTGATATCAGACACAGTCCAGAGGAGCTGTACAAACACACAGACTCACAACTTCTCTCCCATTAGCATCTCTCCACTGTTAACGCTGGCTTTATTCATTACAAGTGAAAAAGACAATACTCGTTACAAAGCAGTACATAACAAAAGTAAAATGTCCACCAAAACTTCTTTCAAGCTCAGTTTTAGAGGGGAAAAAAAACACTAGAGGGAGTACTGGAATAGGACCAAAGTTCTGACATGAAGTAAGAACAAAAAAATGGATTTCTGTATTTGCACCAGAATGAATAAGGGAAGTAAAATAAAGCTCAAATAAAGTTAATTTCATGTTTTTAACTGACATTAGCCTGCTTTTTGCTTGTACATAATACACGTTTCTAGTGACAGAGCTTAAAAGTACTGAAAGTACCTTTGTAGAGCAAGGATTTGGTGGTGGGTTTCTTTTGTTAATCCTAAAGAAATAATCTGTTTTTTAATTCTCTGAGGTATATACAGCAATGCTTCAGCTATACACAGCATAAACTGAACAAGAAAAGAATTAAACAGAACAGCAGCTCTGACCTGCTTAAATCCTGAATTCTTATAACAAAAGCTATTTCTTCTTCACCCAGCTTACCCCCAAGACATCCTGTTATAAGAGCAAAGTTGACAGACACACATGTATTAAAACATAAAAATTCCAGTTCAAAATGAAGAGTTCCGTTCAACCTTGAGTTTGTTTTCGCATTTGTGGGGGCTCTTATCCTGCCTGTACTTCAGTTCTTAGAATTCTTAGAAGACTGAACATTCACATCCAAGTCAAACAACAACAATAAAATAAGGCAAGTTCAGATAAGTTACCTTCAGAATATCCATTACCTGCATAAATTAGTTTTTGGCCAGCTACTGGAAAGGCATCTTTCCCCCTTTCTGATTCAATCTTCTCTTTCAGTGCCTTCACCTAAAGCACAAAAACAGTCTTAATGAAAACAAAGTTCACAGTACAAACCTAATTAAGTATACTTTAAGTTTTAAATACTGAAGAGTAGTTTCAATCATGTCTTGATTATGTCAAGTTTATCAGTCTTCTGAGTATGTCACTGTAACCACTTTGCAGAGCAACATGTCCCTTTCACAAATAGTCTCCTGGGCTGAATCAAATTAGGTAATTATTTTTTTCCATGAGAAGTTATTAGTATGAGTGTACAACACAGCAAAAAAGTAAATTAAAAATTGTTTTCATCTCTTGACCCATTTGCCCTGTTCTTTCCCGGAATGCAGAAGGTACACCTGCTATAAACAGCCGAAGGTTTTCATCATCATCATAACCACTTTTCAGGGAATGCCTGGGTTTTTTTGCTCAGATCACCATGACATTCAACCTTGAAGCCCCCATATGCAAAGGCTTGTGCAAAATGTTCAGAGGCTTATCTTACATAAACACTTTCCAACTCCTCCCCCTCCACCACAATTTCTGGAGCTTCACACAGCAATTCTAAGCCTACACATTTACTTGCTTGCATGGACCACTGATGCATCTTCCACACTTTTACAGCACCAATAGCTCAAGTGGCACTGCTAGTTGTCATGTGTAAGAATGCCCCCAGCTTTCCAGAAAGTCTCCATAATCCTGTTCTGAGGAGGTAAAGGAAGCTCCTGTAAAAGCATTCACATCTGCTGTCATGTTTTAAGACAAACTGCCTGCACAAACAGCCAATTCTTCTTGCTTTCTTGCAGACTCTCCCTGTATACACAGAACAAAGACAACCAGTCTGTTATGAGCTTATTACTACAAGTTAACACCACCTTCTAAAGGGTTTGCTGGTTTGTTTTTTTTTTCCTAAATATTCAAAAAACCTTTTTCATAAAACTCTGCAAGGATATACAACGCAACATATTGCATTCCTCTATGGAACTAAACAAAAATAGGGAGCCAGGTATTTTTCCCCAGCAGATGAAGAAAGGATGATTTTGGTATTTTGTATCGTACATGCCATCCCAGCACCTGCCAAATGCTTTGGAATTAGTCTCCAACCAGGCAGTTGCTTTCCCACAGCAAAACAAAGAGCAGCTCCCTGCCACCCCTGAGTTCTGAGGACAGTCAAATTTGACAGTAATTTGCTGAAAGCATCATCATTCTCATGTACTTACTTTACAACAATCTGTCCTATCTTTGGACTTACGTTTATTTTTAAAGCATATTTTCTTGAAAATTAAAAATATAACTTGTTAATTCCTCCCCAATTTTAAGGATGGAAGTCACTCACGTTGCTACTGAACAATCTCCTTCACCACAGAGAAGTCACCAAGGATTTTTTCCTAAACTTAAATATATATATTATACTAATACTTCACATAACTTCATTTAAAGTCCTGCATACACTAGAGCAAATTAATCCCTTGAATCATGGTAAAAGCCTGTTATGTTTCCAAATGTCTACTTTTTAATACTCTCCTTATGTATTCCTACACTTATGCATTTTTACCAATCAAAGATAATGACTGGAGGCTACTTCTTTTATACCCAGTTACCCACAGATTTGTAACAAGTATTGCAATGTCACTAACATGTATAATCTATTTTATGAGAGAAAATTAAAATTTGTTTCATGTCCACTGCATCAATCAAGGTACTAGCTTCAAATATCTACTTTGTCTTCTTCATTTTCTATTGTTTTATTCCAAACAACAGTCTTATTCCCACAAGGAACAAAACCAAGATGTGTTCTCTCAAACATTTATGTTTGAACAGCTAAAAGTCTAGGTCAGGACACACTGAACACACATGTTGATTTATTACACAATAATTGGATCCATGAACAGGAGTTAAGATACTTACTGTAGGAGGATCCAACAATTAATTTGCCTTTGCTGACCACCTGTGTGTACGATTTCCCCTTATTATTACTGTGCTGTGACTGATGTACTGCAAGTGACCTGAGGCATTGCCTTCTTCCAAAACCTCCCAAAATGTTCCCCCTTCCATAAGCCTGCAATAAACAGGAGTATGCTTTCATCCCTCTGGCAGGTGGCATTCATCTCCAGATGTAGGCAAACTTCCATTTACACCATGGGGCCAAGGGAAATGAAAAAAAACCCCTTTTTCTGGGAATCAGTTCCAGTGTTTCACCATCCTCACTGTACAAAATCCCTTGCTTACATCTACTCTTAACAGGCCTGCTAAAAAGTCTGTCCCCATCTTTCTTATAAGCCCCCATTTGGCACTGGGATGTTCTCCAAGGTCTCCCCAGAGCCTTCTCTTTTCCAGCCTGAACAACCCCATCTCTCTCAGCGTGTCTCCACAGGAGAGGTGCTCCACTCTCTGAATATCTCCATGGCCTCCTCTGGACCAGCTCCAACAGGTTCACATCTTCCATGTGCTGAGGACCACCAAGAGCACGCAGCCCCATGTTCCACAGGATTACACCTAGGAGAACTAACGTGGCAGCCACAGGCAGTTTCATCCTTGTTGGACATTCAAGTGACTGTGCTTCAGCTGTACAGTCCCCTTCCACAATCCAAAAACCCTCTCTGCATACTAATACTGACATAATTTTTATTATTGTGGTGGTCTAGGTAAGGACAGAATAAAGAGTTATACTAATTACTATGCAGTAGCTGGATCCACGTGAAGGAGTTTGGCATTTATTGCCTCAGTGAAGTAGCCATCAATGCAAATAACACCACGAGGTTACAGATCCATGGTGGTTCTGAACATAAACTACAAGTTTTTTCCTAAAGAACAATCTTTGGCTAGAGCTTGCCAATACAGAGGTCACCTTTAACTTCTTAATTCTTGGAAAAACTGGAAATCCAGAGGAGAATAGGCAGTTAAAATTTTCAGTGCTGGTCTTTATTCTCTGCCTGTATTCTTGCCACATGCATCAATCAGTTTAAGAACAGATTACATCCTAAATTGGAACGCAAATGACTTCAAGTTCTCTGGCTGACAGCTTACAAAATTCTAAAAGAAATTTAAGCTTAACGTAACTGAGCCAATTTACAGTATTTTGCTATCTATGCTCAGCCATTTGCAAAGGAAACGTCATTTACATAGGTCTCACATTTAAATGGACATTCACTCTACTGTGAACTCTTACCATCCAAAGATATCAGATATATTATGGTGACTGACAGTAACACACCATGGGCTCTGAATTACAAATTAAAAATTCTGTAATGTTATTCAAGTTGCTCCTTTAAAACTGAAAATACACCAAATAGTCAAATAATTTCCAGATTAGATTCAAGAGCATTTCAGAGCTCTTGCTTAACTGCTTTATAAAGGTTGGTGATTTAGATAAGGGAATCTGTCATATCTCAAATGAATACAATGAACTGATTGCATCACAGCTATTCAAAGGAACAAACAAAAGGACTTAAACCAACTCTTAACTACTAGAGCTTGAACCTGGAAGAAAATGCAGCCAGCTGCAGACTTCATCATTCTCCTATTAGAGACAAGTTCAAGAAACACTCAGGCTAAAATAAAAAGCACTTGCCTATTCTGGCTTTCATCACTGCCTAGCCTAAGAGGCCAGAAACACATCATTTGCAGAGGATACAATACTTATTTTTCAGAATAAAAAGAAAAGGAATAGATAAGATCAGATACATCAATTTTAGCAGTAACATTCCAGTAGCATAGAATTTCCTCTTGTAGTTTTAACTGGAGTGACTGAAAGCATAGTGAGGTATGCCTTCATAATTCTGCTGAGAGAAGAAAATGCATGATGGTGCAACAACCTGTAGGTCAGACAGTAGTCTGATCCACCTTCATTTAGATTTAAACCATAGATGTTCCATTTTCAAGGAAGAATTAAAAAAACAAAGAGAGAGAGAGAGGGAGAAGCCTTCTCAATGCTTTTCAGAAAAGACAGCTGCATCTTCCACCTGCTGGTGCAGTGAACTCCTGAAAAAAGCAACATCCTAAACTTTGCCTCTAGCAAATTAGGTTGTTGAGAACCTAGACTTCAGCACCACCATTGGTTATTAAGTGAAAATTAATTTTGGGGAAGCACACCCAGCACATTGATCTGTCAAACTGAGAAATCATCCATAGGTTATGATTTATTTTTCTCATAAATACAGATCCATAAACCAAATCTTCAGGCTTCCTAGCTTTATTCAACCTGATTAGGGTTCAAAATGTATTTCAGTCCTCACCAAATCCCATTTTTCCTCTGCCCTTAATAAAATTTCACAGCACAATAAACAGAGCCTGTACTTCATGGCAATACCTTTAAAAATGAGCATCAATTCATCTACAAACACTTTAAAGATTCAGAAACAACACACTTACAGGTCAAGATGACTTTTTTCTGTCCCCGATGAATTTAGACTCCCTCAGAAACTGAAGGCAATGTCCTTGAGAATATATGCCACGCAATCTGTTTAATAAAGAGCTAGAGCCTGAAAAACTGAGCTCTTCCAAAGAAACACCAGTCATCAGCTGCATCCCAGACAGGCATCTAAAAATGGGTTTCATGAAATCACCAGTGCTGAGTTTTGCAGTGGTTCTTTGCAGTCACTTTTTGCCAGCTAAGCCAGCAGGGCACACTGGGTTCCATCCAGGCAAGAGGCTCCCATGGATCAAATACTCTCCCCCTCTTCCCTCTCACACACCAGTTTTCATTTCCCCTACCTCATATAAATGCTAACACAGAAGAGGCAAAAATCATCAGTTTATTCAAAGCCTCATTTCATAAATCCTAATGAAAACATGAACAGGGTACTTTCATTGGTTTTAATGGATAATTACATAGGCAAGACAAATTGCTGAATTTCTTGAGATGTTGGGTGAAACTGAATACAAAATGGGAAAGGATCTCTTCTGTAGACATCAAGCCACAAGCACATCTTCCACCCCACAATCTTCATCAGGAATCTGATGTACCCACAGACAAGGCTGTCTGCTACTTCTACTAAGAGGCTACTACAAAGTTTACTCTGATACTGGAAGTCTTCTAGTTTCCTGCCCGAGTTAATTCCCAGACTACTAATACTGATTTTTTTCTTATGTTGATGTTATAATTCAAGCATGAGTAGCCTTCCCACATCCCTTGGTGCTTACTACCATAAGACATTTACACAATTTCACCAAAACTTGTGAGCTAAGCTAAGCAGGTGTCTTTAGTTTCATGTCAGAGTCACAGTTTTCCAGAGGCTCCAGGCATCTCTTTCCAAAGGCAGAAATTCATTGCCCTTGGGAACAGGTGGAGAGCACATTTGAAGCAGAGTAGCATCACTACTCTCCCTGGACATTTCAGGATCTGTGATCTTCAGGGCTTCACCTTTTAATGAACCCAACTCCAATCAATCAATGCTTCTCATTCGAGGGCCACTTACCAAAGTCTGACCCTCAAACAGGCAGCCAGGCACTAATGTCAAACTTTGTGTTTGTCAATGTCATCGTGCTTCTGTTCATTTTTACTCCAATTCTCCAAATCAAATCAATTAAAGGACTGTGAAGAGATGCATCCCAAGACCAAGTCTGAAAGACCCCCACTACCAACCTACCAACCGCTGAACTGCTTCTCTTTGAGAATAAATGCTGCACATAGGGTTTTTTTTCTTTAAATCTACCTTATAATTCTCTGCCACTCTTCATATTTTTCTGTAGAAGGCTAACAGGTTTCTTCCAGGCTTTGGGAAAAGTCCTAGTTAGACAAGGACAAAGCTCTTACTCCAAAGGGCATTGCTCTTTTCGTCCTCCCTGAGAGAGGGCATCACAGCCTGAAAACTTGTTTAGAATTTAGCTTTGATATTCCTGAATTTTCACCTCCCATTGCCCTTGCAAAAATATTTACCACATGTTATACTGCCATATACACACTGCTCAAAGTCAGGCGAGGACAATGCAGCTGTATCAGACAATAAACCTGCTAATGAAGCAACAAACTGACCAGTGCAACAGGTTTTACTACCCTTAATCAAACTCCATGATCAGCAACTGATTAATGACAAATACTGTGCCTACTACTGAAAACACACAGAGGATAAGAAACTACTAAGCTCATAAATCAATGCTTTACAGTACTTTTACTGGTAAGAATGCATTTGGTTCCAGCTACTTCTTTCTACAAATTAGAAAAGCAGGTTTTTCTGGCACAAAACTCCATTCACAGTGTTCCCTTATATTATCTTTCTAAACAGGACACTCATATTCAGTCAGAAGGCAATCACGGTGGTTACATGAACAGATCACTGCCCTACTTCAGGCCTCAAAGGCATAACAGATACAGTAATTGGGAAGAACCACAGGAGAGGAAGAGCCTTGTTAACCCAGCCAGGTTTACAAGCTTAGTAACTGCCTGGAAAAAAAAACCCAGTTGTACTCAAATAAACAAAGCATCTAGAATTACTCCAGCATTTAAAAACAGACAGGATAACGCATTCATAACCTCCTTTATTTACTTGCTGTAATTACTGTTGTTGAAGTTTGCATACAAAGAAAGAAGCATCCTCTTCTGAAGAAAAATAGTCCAGAATTGTCAAGGTAAAAATCCAAATTTAGCCCTGACATTTACTTTCTCTGCAATTACCTCTACCTTTCTAATTTCCTCCACAAAATTGAGCTCATCTACACACAAATGAAATTTTTAAGTCTAGTTGTTGTTATGCACTGACCAGATATCAACAGAAATAATTTCTGATCTCAAACCTGGCCTCCAGGCCTCCACACACTTCTGCCCTGCATTTCAAAATTGATCTAAGCCCTGACAGAGGAGACACTGAGGCCAGTTTGCTGATGCAAAAAGGTGACTAAAAGAGCTGCATTCATGCAGTTTTGTACTAACCAACACAGGAACACAAATTTCAACCTAAAGCAGAGCTTTCAGCTATCTGCAGCTTGAAGAAAAGCAGCAAGATGGACATTCCTGCCTCTGAAGCCACAAAGGCTTGTTTTAGGAAGGAAGCTTACAGTCTGAGTGGTGACTCTTGCATGGTCTTGTTGATTAGGACAAAAAATCCTCCTGTAGCTTTGGGCAGACAATTTTCACAACAGGCACATTCCTCACAAACCCATTTACAAGTATAAAAGTGACACAGCTATTTGAGTATGAAGAAGACTGACAGGCCACTTTGATCAGTTCTAAAAAGACACTTAAAAAACCCTTTTGCAACACTGCAAGCTGACCTGCCAGTTGGAGGTTTGCCTCAAAACACAGGGAAAGACAAAGAGGAGAACCAGAGTCAGTGTGTAGACAACACTCTGTGTGCTCACAGCCACAGCAAGCCCTTCCCTCTCCTTTTCCCGTTCCTTTGGTGCTCCCTGCAGGGCAGCATGCAGAGGACAGTCATCCTTACAGGCTCTAGGTAAGACAGGCTGCACATCACCACATCCTGTGAAACTGAGAGATTTGTTTCACCGAGTCCACTCCACCCACAGGAACCATGACCAAAGACACAAACCTTGGCGAGAGAAAACATTGCCAGGGGTCTCTAACTTTACACCCCCCTATCTCACACCTAAAGATATCCTTTTCTGTGTTTCAGCAATTAAAAAAAAATATATTTTCGAAAGGTTTGTCAGCAAACACAGCCATTTACGCACAAGAGCAGCAATGGGACTCCAGACAGTATCTGGATTATCTGCTCGTATCAATTATTTTTAATTAAAATGTACTCTCCACTTTCACCAACCTTCAAAGGGAACACCTTCCAGCCTGTTGTTATCCATATCAAGGACAGATACCTTTGTTTTCCAGTCATACCTGCAAAACAGACCTTAATATATATAGAACCATCCTTAAGAGTGTACAATCTCTATATTTAGATATATTCATTAATAGTATTTAGATATATTTATATGTGTACAATCTCTGTATTTAACTTCTCAGGGTACTGGCAACCTTAGGAATGGTGGCCCAAGACAGTTTAGATTTTGAGCAATACAGCACATAATACTGCCAAATTATTAAAAGTACTAAGCTAACTTTTATTTGCTGACAGCTAAATTGGATAAGAAGATTCTCTATAAAATAGTTGAAAAATTATGGGCACAGCCATGGCATTTGAAAAATGGACAACATGTAAAAACATATTCCAATACGAATAAAATAATTTTAGTTGTATTAAGTAATTTATGCTATCTTATCCTTTCCTTTTTTAATTTTTTTTTAAAAAAATATGTCATCCTACCCAAATTTCTTTGGAAATTCTATTTAAAACACTCACTAGAATGTCAGGAAAATACTCCTGAACATGTGAAAACCTAGCCTTCTTCAGCCAAGAATCAGAACTACTTCCTTGCTTGAAAATCCTAATTCTAACCAGGAAACAGAAAAGGACCATACACCAAAGAAAAGCAGTAGCAAAAAGCCTCTAGAGACTTAACTAAACAAATATGAATTGTAACAGACCATAACTCCAAAATGCTACAGTCTATGAAGAAAGCATGAAAACAATGAAAAAAAAATGTAGCTACTCTAACTCTAGTTATCTCTGAAGTTACAATTTTGCAGAGTCATATATCAAACCACAAGTAGCAAGTGCAAGCCCTTCAAATTCACACCTCCTCCTCCTCCTCTGCAAGCACAAACACACCCCCCAATAACAATAAAATCCTAAAGAGAGGCAAGAACAACAAAACAATCCTCCAGAAACAGAGAAAAATACTTATTGTACAACCCAAAGAGCAATTATAGAAAAATGCCAAGACCTGAAACAGAAAAACATCTTTAATCTAGAAGGGTATTTCTGGATTTTGAACTGAGCACTTTTCCTCTAACCACTAAAATGATAAACTCTCAGGAAAACACAAAAACAATCCTATTACCCACAACTGCTGTAGGATTAATCTGCACTGAAACACATGTAGGAAGGAGGTTATCAAGAGTACATTCATATTCACTCACAAGTTACAAGCCCTGGAGTCAGCTCGCACTCATCAATGGTCTCTGATTCTTCCAGAACTGTTACAAAATTAATTATTCTGACACAGTAACATTAGCATCCAGAAATCTCCATAAACACATTTAAATAAAGCACCCACATACTATGGACACACCAGAACACAGCAGAAGCTCAAACTTCCACAACTAAATGTTCTGCTGACATGGTGTTAAACAAGCTGGCTTTTCCTGGGTGTTCAAGTGCTGTGGTGGAACAGTGAAATGTGAAAGCCCATATTATGTGACATAGAGACTGCAGCCGAAAGACTGCTGACATCCTGAATATTCCCTGCATTTCTCTGCATTTTGACAACCAGGTTTTTGGGCTAACAGCACAGGGGGAGTTGAAAACAAAACAGGACAGACTTAACTTTTGCCCAGTGTTTCACTTTCAGAGTTAAGAATGTTTGTTGAAGACTTTTAAAACCCTGCTTAGCATCTAGATAGTGATAACTACAACAGAAATGCTACATTTAGAAGCTTACAGTGTCAGCACTGTCACTTCAGACAAGAGATGTGGCTACACAGGCCTGCATCACTGTCAGACAGCGCTTGTTATTCCTTCCTAACACAATGTCTCACGTATTTACTTTCTCACAGAGAGCCAACAAAAAGAAGCAGCAGCTTGTGCAGATTGATACATGCTTTCATTTACCCTGGTTAAGTCTGAGCGCTCAAGCCCTGCGTGGCCCCGCTCAGAACACCAGAATGGCCACAATAGGTATATGCACCCCTGTGTGGAGCTTGATGGGTGCATCACAATACTTAAGGAAAAACAGCCAGGCTTGCGAAAATTTCATTTGATAACGGGCTTTCCCCAATAATAGGGCCTGAGGCTAAATCTTTTCATCTTCTTTAGTCAGTCAGAGTACCTGACAGTCTTCATCCAGTGCTTTGTCAAGCAAGATAGCTTCAAGTACAGTTTTTATTTACTCAAAATACTCAGTTTGCTAATGTTTTAAAACACAGCCAAACCAAAACTAGAGTCACACTATTGAAGGAAAGTTTAAAACTCAACTGTGTGATTTAATAGGAAAAACCCTCACCAGTTGCTTGTGCAAAAAGCTAAGCAGGAAGGCTAATTAGTTATTAGGATATGTGTTGCTTCAAATTCTCATTGGAGGTTGGTTTAAACATTCTTATCAGCAACAGCTCTCAGCTACAAGCATTAAATATTGTCAGAATGCTACCTTGCACAGTAACATCAAGTCTCTCCAGATTAATTTGGTACTGAGAGTAAGGGGAGAAAAGGAGCATGAAAGAAATTTTATAGAAACAGAACCCAACTTCGGATCAACAGGTTTCCTGTGCCTATCGCAACTACGTGATTTTTGGCCTTGTCACAGCACAGGGCAGAAATCCAAGTAAACAAGCCTACCTCTGAGAAACACACACATGGTCCAAAGACTAAAAGTAATGTTCCCCAAACTACATGAAACACATTTCAAGATCTCAGGAAATTAATCTAAGAAACCAGCGCAGTTAGCTAAAATTCGTGTATTTGAAAAAATCTGACTGAGGACTTGAAAGCACACACTTGTGAGGCACTTCCTCAACATAGCATATTTCAAATTGTTTTCTGATTTTTGACTTAGTTTGTAACTGAAGGCCCAAAGCTGAACTTCTCTTTATTAAGTCAATATGATTTTTAATACTTCCAAGAGTAAGTTCTTCATAATTTTCTAAAAAATGTGCCACAGAAATTTAAACAGGTTCTTCACCTCTACAGCTAATAACATAAGGTCTTTATCCTGCTGTTTTTAAAACAAAGTTCTCCTCAAATTCTACCAGATTTCCCTTGTCTTACCACCCATTCCTGGCCAAAACCTGAAGTTATGCTCATGAGGAGCATTTTAATTTTGAGCTACTGTAGCAGCTACATTTATAAACAGAGGGTGCAGTCTCATTTCCCACAATCCAACTTGTAGCATTCTGCTGTCTCATAAACTGGTGAGGGCTTTGACTGGTAACATTCCTTCGGTCCTCTCCTTGAATTTACTTCCCAGGATTTTACTGAATGCAGAGAGCAAGAGAGGGGAAAAAAAAGAAAAGAGAGTTTTCTCAGTAACAGTAAAGACTAATGTTTTAAATATTTCTAGGTTTCTGACCCATGTTTCTCCTAGGCATTTGACATGTCTCTCAGTCACAATGATAACCCAAGTGAGCTCTTAGTCCAACTTAGAACTGTCATCCTTTATTTTTCTTAAGATGGAAGAGGGTAAACCAACAGACTTTATAAGAGCAGATACAATGTTCCATAGTTTCTAGAGCTTCACTGCCCACCTGCCACAGGAAAGGCTGCTGGAAAGGAAAGCTACCAGCCTCCCCAGATCTTTCAAACCAAGGCCACAAGTGTGTATGGCCTTGGTTATCAGATCGACCATCCCTGCTCAGGCAAGTGACAAGGCAACTTCCAACCCTGCCAACTCACTTAAGGCCCTTCTCATCTCAGAATGCTGCATTTCCCTGAGGATTTTCCAGCGGGCTCCCGTGTGCCAGAAGAAAACATTCACCTGGAAGCAAAACATGTCTCCTCACTCGCAGCATCATTACACACATCCAAAGGCACCGGGGAAGGGGAATGAGACTGCTGTGAACCCCATCACACACGCCAACACCAGCTCCACCGAGGTCAGCAGAGTCTCTCCTGCACTCCCTCCCCTTCTAAGTGCAGACTGATTAATCACTGCAGCTCGCCCCGTGAGGCCAAATAAACCCTCCTCGCACTCTCCCACCTCCACAGCACACACCTGCCCGGGCACATAGCGATGCACCTGGGAGCAAACACCAGCCCCTCTCCAGATCATGCTCCTGCCCTTGCAGAAAAGCCCCACAACTCCCCCAGCGTTTCCCTTGTGGGAATCCATAGAAGGATGGGAAGGATCACCACGTTTTCCTCCTGCTGCACCCCCAGCCTCACCCCGGGAGAGAGACACTCTCACCATATCCCCTCTCCCAGTGCTCCCATTATAAACCAGCAGCGATCTGTGCCCCACTGACTGCTAACCCACGGCACCCCGCCCCCCGAAAGGAAAAACTTTCCTTTCCTATAGCGCTCCTCTCCTTCCCAAGACTACGTGAGATATTTAGCCCCTCTCCCACCTCCCGGGCTATTTCCCCTTTCCACCTCAGAGCTATTCCCCCTCCCACCTCCGGGGCGTTCTCCTCAAAAACAAGGGGGGAAAAGTCCTTCCGCCGAAGGTTTGGCCACGGCAGCCTTTCCTTCGGCGATGGGAAGTCACTCTTACCCACCAGCATCCCGAGGAAAAGGGGTCCCTCATCACCCCCGGCTGAGCTCACCCCCTCCCCCCGGCCCCCAAGCCCCCAAAATCGTCCCGGGAGGACACCGCATCACCCCCGTGCCCCCATCCCCTCCCTGAATCTCCGGCCACCTTCACCAGAGGGGTCCGTCCCTCCCTTTCCCCGGGGGCGAGGGCATAGATCCCCGCATCCCTCTCCACGGCCGCGTCCCGGGGGTGGGGGAGGCGGGATGGGGAGGGAGCCCGGGAATGGCCGCACCGTCTCCTCGGGGTCGATGTCGATGCGGAAGGTTTGCTGCTGCAGCGTCTTCAGCGTGATCTGCATGGCGGCGGTTACGTGCCGCGCTCCGGCCGCCCTCGTCCCTTTCCCGGGAAGAGGTGGCGGGGAAGAGGCCGGGAAAGGGAGGAGGAGGAGGGAGGCGGTGTCGGGCTCGGCGGGAGGGGGGGACGCGCATGCGCGGCCTGAGGCGCCCGGCACGGCGCAGGCGCGGGAACTCCTGAGGGCGGGGAGAGCGGGAGGAGGGGCGCGGGCAGAGACCCAGAAATACAAATATCTGTATATCTAAATATGTATGTATCGAGAGAGAGGGAGAGAGAGAGAGAGAGAACGGAGCGGTTGAGGGGTAAAAGGTCTCTGAGGCTATCCGGCCTGTGCGCGGACAGCACCGTGTCAATGAGGCCGAGGCACTGAATGACGCGTCCAGTCTTTCCTTGAACACCTCCGGGGCAGTGACTCTGCAGCCTCCCTGGGCATCCCATTCCAATCCAATCCATCCAATTCCAATTCCTTCTGTGAAAAAGTTCTTCCTAATATCCAACTAAATCTCCCCTGGCCCAGCCTGAGGCCGTTCCCTCTCCTTCTGTCCCTGTTCCTGTAAGCAGAGCCCGAACCCCCCCCCCGGCTGTCCCCTCCTGGCAGGGAGTTGTGCAGAGCCACAAGGGCCCCCTGAGCCTCCTTTTCTCCAGGCTGAGCCCCTTTCCCAGCTCCCTCAGCCGCTCCTGGGGCTCCAGCCCCTTCCCAGCTCCGTTCCCTTCTCTGGGCCCGCTGCAGCCCCTCAATGTCCTTCTTGAAATGAGTGGCACAGACACACTACTTGTAAGTTCATTAGTACACACTTGGGTTAAAACACCTAAGTTCTGCCAGTGCTGGTGTCATAGAATATAAAAGACTATCTAGTTCCAACCCCTCTGCCAGGGGCAGGGACACCTCCCACTAAACCAGGCTGCTCAAGGTTGCCTTATCCAACCTGTCCTTGAACACTGCCAGGGTTGGGGCATCCACAGCTATGGATGTTAACTGTGAAGCAGGGAGCACGGTGCCTGTGGAATAGCAGGCCACATAATTTTCTCAGTCTTGCCTGAGAAAGTGGCCTGGGAAATCATAAGGAGGAATTAAAACAATCATCAGAGAGAGAAAACAGCCTTGCAGGTGCTGTTTGTCTGTTTCTTGTTTTCTTGCAAGAGAAGGTCAAGGGGTGGTGTACCCCACTGACCAGTGATGGTGATGTGTTAGTTTACTAACCAATAAGAGTTTTTCTTTTCTGTACTTTCACGTATCGGTCTATAAAAAAGATCTGAAGCAATAAACTGGGAGAAAATTCTCCAGTTTGACTCCACAAGAGAGTCTGTGTCGTTCTTCTCGCCGTTCCCAATAGAGCAACACACAACCTCCCCAGGTGACCTCTTCCAGTGTCTCACCATCCTCACAGTAAAGAATTTCTTCCCTATGTCCAACCTAAATCTCCCCTCTTTCAGTTTGTACCTATCCTCCTTGTCCTATCTCTACAGTTCCCAAGAAAGCATCCCTTTCTGGCTTCCCTGTAGGCTCCTTCAGATACTGGCGCCTTCTCTTCTCCAGGGTGGAACAGCCCCAGCTTTCTCAACCTGACTTCACAGGGAAGATGCTCCTGATGAACTTGGTGGCCTCCCCTCTACTTGCTCCAACAGTTCCATGTCCTTCTCACATTGAGACCCCCCAGAGCTGGATGCAACACTGCAGGTGAGGGTCTGACAAGAGAAGATAGGTGGAATTGCCTCCTTTGACCTGCTGCCCATGCTGTTTTGGATGCAGCCCAGGATTCATTTGGCTTTCTGGGCTGTGAGCACATAGAGTGCACGCTTCTGGCTCACGGTGAGTTTAGTAGTTTGTAGTTTAGTGTTTGAGTAGTTGATGCATACATTTGATGGGCATTAACCTGTGTTTGCCCTGGTGCTCCTTAGGTAATATAGGAGAGAAGCTGCTACAAATAAACACAAATTTGAGCCAGCTGTGTTGGTAAAAGAGGCCTTTTCCCCTGCACCTCGTAACCTCTTCCATCCTCAGGTGTGGAATTTCCTTGCAGCCTCTTCCATCTGCAGGTGTGGGATCTCCCAGGGCTGTCTTTCTGCAAAAAGGGGTGCTGATGTCAGGCTGACTTAATTGCAGTTAAACTCCAAATTTCCTAGTATTGTGTAATGGCTGGAGAATTTCTAGCCTGCCACATTGTCAGCTTAATGTCTGTAATAAAAAACATCTTCTAACTCATTTTTTACATTAGGCTTGGCTTCCTCACCATTTCCTCCCAGCGGCATGGCCAGCAGACGGCATTGCCAGGCAAAAGGAAAGTGGGAGACCCCTTTCCTTGTGGAAGTGAGGAAATGGAGATGTGCTACACGTACACACAGGGCTGGAGGTGCTGCTTCTGCCAGTGTCCTGCTCATGCTCTGACACAGAGCTGCCAGACAGCCAGAGCCTCCTGCAGCTTTCGCAACTAAAAAGAAACCGCTGACTGTTGCTAGTAGGAATCCAGCACAGAATAACTTGCTTGCTCTGTGTGGAGAGCCATTAAAAAAAAAATAAAAAATATGAGAGAGAGAGAAAAAATATCACTTGCTATTTTTTGCTTGGGTGGTTACAACTTAAAATATGCTGCTTGTTCGCTTTCACTATTGCCTGATACCAAACCTGAGTCGATACTTTGAAGATAAAAGGGATTTTTTTTTTTTAACTTTTTATTCAGCAGTCTAGATACGTAAGTGCTGAGCTTCACATGCAAACTAAAGTACCTCATGCTGGGGGGTTGTGACAGTTTCGCTACTCTTTTCTGCTCAGATTGTCTTAAACTACTTCTGTGTTTGCTGGTTAGTGTGTGAAACAGGTCTGCCCAGGGCTAAGGGTTCATTTGCACAGTGGCTGTTCAGCTCTGCTTGTAAAAGCTCCAGAATAACTGGGAAACAACTCCAGAGGCTGTGAATGGCTAAGGATGAAGTTTTTTCTGAGCATTTATTTGAATTTTGAAATAGAATGAGGAAAAAAAAAAGAAGCTGTGATTTGTTTTTTCCCTCTGAGTGGTTCAGGAACTTATGACAGCTCACTGTATGGGGAATATAATAAATAAACAGATTCTTGGTATTTCCTCTAGCTCAGCCCATTCAGCTCCATAAAATCTGGCAGGACTTGGCTCTCCAGTTCTTTTTTGCAGTTGCAGAATTGAGGGTTGGAATTTTCCCCCAGAGTCCTCTCATAATTTAGTTTCATAGTGCTTCTTCTCGACAGCCAATGCCTGGTGGTTTTTGTTTTATTTATTCTGTGTCTGAAGTATTTTGAGTAATCACCCTGTGTGCAGATTGGAGCATCACAGTTAGCTAACTTCATTTACAACAGTTTGTATGCTGACTCAGGGAGCATGCAAACCTCTCCTATGCAAACAAAAAAAACCAACTTGGATTAATTTGAGAGAGATGTGAAACGAAGCCAAAGACTTAGAAAGATGTTTTGGTGGCAAATGCATACGATGATTACTTTGCATATGAAGATTACTTTTGTATCCTTGCTTGCAAGTAACTTGATCTCCCTGGCTCACTTACTCCAGCTTTGTGCTGCCATGGCTTTGCCTTCCTCAGCTCCTTTTGGTTGTCCATGATTCCCCAGGAACTGATCTTCACCCATACCTGCTCACAGCTGTGAGCACACCTGTGGGCTCAAGGACCCTGACTGTTACAGAACCTGTTGTAACAATGTTTCTGTGCACATGTCTGCATGTTGTCATCTCGGGTTATGTGTGTCACCTCTCCAGCCACAAAAGAAGTCCCTGTTGCATGATACTGCAGTTTGTCTGCTTATCTTGGGAAAAGTTTATGTGGGTTTCATTGGCAACCACTGAGGCAAAGACACGAGTAAGTGCTCTTGGTAAGTCAATTCAACTTCTGCTCTAACATGCAGTAACTACTCATACCCTCTTTGTTACCTGGGTCATCCCACTGTCTTAGATGCCTGGATGCAATTAAGGCTGCCCACCATTTTTATCATTGCCATAATTTTTACAAATCCTACCCAGATTCTAGGGCTGATAAAAGATATGAAGGTGACTTTCACCCCAAAGAACTGTTTAGGGACGCAAGGGGTGAAATGGTGCTTGCAAGAAAGCAGCACATTCTATTTCACACCTTTGAGGTGGATGCAGGGTTCTCAAACACAAGACAGCAGTGACAGAAATGGCCTGAAGGTGTAGAAAACAATTTATTTTGGCTGTGTTGAACTGGGAGGAGGCATGCAGAGGGGAGTACTCCAGGCAGATGCTTGTAAGTCTGGATAACAGAAGTTATAGAAGGAAGAGCAAGATTTTGAGCTTGTGGTGGTGGTTAGGAAGAATTGTTACACAGGTAAATGTATAGAAGAGCTCCAGAAGGGCAGCACAGCCTGGATGGGCTTGGGATCAAACAGCTGGTAATGGAGAGATGAGGGAAGTTAGCACCATCACTGTCAGGCAGTAACATGCCCTTACCCTTCATGAAAGGTAGCATTTCACACTTGTTTCACAATAAGTGACCTATCCCAGAAAAGTGCTTCAAAAGCAGGCTTTTTCTGTTTTATGAAATATAAATGAATTAATGCAAGGTAGCCTAGGCTGTAGTGTTTATTTGCCATTGGAGTGAGATTTTCCATTGAATTGACTGGTCTCTGCTGTTCCACATGTCTCCATGCAGATCTCCCGCTGGCTTTCTCTGTACCACAAATTAGTTGAGAACACCGGTGGACCTTTTGTGAAGGCTGAACTAACTGCAAGCACGTCTCTGGAGCAGGTTGACCTCTGCTTAGATTCCAGTTTGCAGCAATTCATTAATTCATGCTTAATCTTATTCCATATGCACTCTAGAGCTTTATCTACCTCCTGTTGGCAGCATTACTTCTTTTGGTACAGAAATAATTTGAGGGTTTACTTGCACTGTGAAGCTGCTACCATGTTTCCTCAATAACCCTCATTTATTGTGCAGGACTAACACTGAAGCAGCTTCACACTGTTTGTCACGATAGTGAAAAGCACCTGTGCAGGTTAATTAGCTAATTAGACAGTGAGGTATTTGGCAGTGACCATGGAGGCAGTGGCTGTACACAGGCAAGGTGGTTGTAACCACTTCAGCAGCTACCAGCTGCGGGAAGAAGAGGGTCTGTATCTTGCTTTTCTTTGGATTTATCTGTAATCTCTCATGTCTGCATGTCTCATGGTCTGAAAAAATAAAGGTCATCGAAAGGGGCTGGATCCTTCAGACTTGGAGACATATCACTCTGAAGCAGTGGTACTGCCTTAGATGAGGGAAATCACTGGGTGCATTTTCAGCAGCACACTCAGAAGCATGGAAATTCCCATTAGAGTTCCCATCAGCCCTTGGACACCATGGATGTTAGCAGTGGAGTCTGCAGAGAAGAACCTACATTTCAGTGTTATTGCACAGACTGATGGAAAGTTAGTATGAGATCAAAATGAAACCCAGTCTTTATTGATAAAAGGGACTAAAATTTCTTTTATGCAGGATTCACATTTGAGGTCTTTTATTTTGAGAGTGATTGCTTTTCTGTTGTTAATTTTTTTAGCCTGATTGACACTCAGACAGCTGCCAAGAATACTTGGAATTCACTATAAAATAACAGTGTGGTAAGTGCATTAGACTATCATCCTGACAGGCTTATATATTTATTATGCTAATTATGTGGGTGTAGTAATTGTATTACGAATATCTAGATATTTTCTATCAGTAAAATCAGTACCAAGTATGGGGAAACCCACAAAATATTTCTCAGCTGACTCCAATCTGAACATTTTCCTTAAACATATAATAAATGCTCCCATTCAGTTGCAAAGCCTTTTCCTTTATTTTATTTCCTTTATATAGAGATTTAGGAGCAGTAGCTATAGTAAGTACGTGCACTTCCTAATTTGAAATCACTGTTAATTTATTTTATACCATTTATTAAGGAAGTGAGGGACAAGGAGTGGGAAAGGGAATCTCAGTCCAGGGTGTGTCTGCAAAGCGTTCTGCCTCCAGGAACTATTCCTAGAGCATAGTCCAGCTTCACAACAGCACTGGGCTTGTAGCTGGAATCTAACCCCTTCGTGTATCTGTTTGGATGTTTGCTTTTTGTTTGTTTGCTTGTTTATAGGCTCCCTTTCCATCATGTCAGTGTCATTTTGCAACTGCAGGAAATGAGGTTTGCCAAGAAAGGCCAAATGGACCTTGAAGTCGAGTACCAGGCTGCATAGTGCTTCTTGCCACAAGCATTTCCAAGAAGAGGTCATCTTCCAGGCATGTAACAGCTGTGGCTAGTGACTCTGGAAGCTTATCCCAGCAGTGTCAGTACCCTGAACATACTATTGATGAGCACTGGAATCAAACTCTTTAAATCTGTGCTGTGCAGAAACGACTTGTCACCTAGGAGAGGGAGGTATTGAATTCTGTATGCTTCAAGGGAGTTTATCTGGAAATGAAAAAATATTTTTACCCCTGAAAAGTTTCCTTATTTAATCACTGGTTTCTTTGGAGTGCCAGACAGCTGAAAGGGAAGGGAATAAAACTGATTGGGAGTTGACAAATGCCTCTGAAGACAGTTATCTGATGCCTGTGTCTGTTAGCAGGAAGGGCTGCTGTAGCTCTAGGGAGGTTTTACAGTGTTTCAGAGTGCAGACTCTTTGCCAGCTATTCTAATATTTAGGCTCTGTTTGAGCTTCTTTGTCCCTGCCTCTCCTGTAATAACAAGGACAAATGGGAGACGGAAGCTGTACACTGTCCTCCTGTGGTTCTGCAGAGCTGCTGTGGAAAAGCCAGACATCTGAATATTCCAAAGCAAGGCCAATAATTGCATGAGGCATTAGAATGGCAAATACTGCAGCCAGCCAGGGCAGCCCATTGCTATTGACAGTTGTCACAGGGTGAGTCTTCCCAGCTTCAGGAGGGGACTGAGCAGTTGCAGAATGGATTGCTGAGTGCTCTATTAAAAGCTTCTAGGAAAATGACGTCAGGAGTCGTCAGCAATTAATCTGGAACATCGATTCCAAGAATAATGTTTATCTGAAAAATAGTGAATCAAATCCTACCGTTCTAGCTGGGCCTACTATGAGTAAATTAGATCAGTTTATTTTTGTATGAGTCATTAATCATATTGCAGTCATCGCTGTGGTTATCTGAAAGTATTTTAATTTAATCAAAATGCAGTTGAAATTCATATAAACAAATTTGGCCTAAGATGGGCAGCCACACACACAGAGCAGCCTTTTCCAGTGTGGGATAAGGAATTAAATACCAAAACAGATCTTTCTACAGAGATCTGACTATGGATTTTTGCATTACTAGATTTTCAGCATGCACTTTCCAACACTTTGCTTTCTGTACTGACTTCCAGATAAAAGAGAACAATGTGCTGTGCTCTGAAGCTTTTGTCACGGTGTTCAAGCTCGTACAGGCCATCTGCTGTGGAGTAATGTAGCTGCTACAGTACATTGCTTTCCTAACATATGTGTAACCTGACAGCTGGGGAGTGTGAGCCCTCTGGATTCAACAGGAATTCACTCGGATGTGTAGTTACTCTGTGTACATAAAACCTTGTGTAAAACAATACCAACTCCTAGGTCACAGACCACAAAAGCCTTGTAGTTGGCACAGATATGGGTAGCTTCTGCCCCAAACTTTTGCTTGGAGGAGAAGAATGGATTCCAGGATGAATTCAGACCCTGATGCTCAGAGCTTTGTCCAGCCAGAATCTGAAAACCTTCAAAGATCCCACAGCCTCCTCTGGCTCCTGCTATAGTGCATAATTATTCTAATTTTTTTCCCCTTCAAGCTGTGTGCTGAACTTCTCTAGTTTCTGCTGATGTCACTGTCTCTTGCCCTCCTGCCAAAGGGTGTGCTTCACTGGGAAGACCCTGGCCCCATCCACTTGATCTCATTCCCACAGGCACAAGGGTGTACTGTGAGCTGCCTCAGACCATTCTGTTCCGTACTGAACCAGCCCCACAGACCCCCCTCTGAGGGTGATCATTTCAGTTCCAGTGGCCTCCCGTGAGCCCTTCTGCTTTGTCAGTTCTGCCTGGGACCCCAAACAGCACACAGCGCCTCAGTGAAGCTTGGTGGGTTCTGAGCAGAGGGGATCACCCTTGACCACCTCCCTGCACCCTGGATAGGAGAGAAAATAGGCAAAAGTCCATGGGGCCCAATGAGAGAGATCCCAGAGTCCTGACAGAATTGGCTGATGTTGCCAAACCACTCTCCATCATATCTGAAAAGTCATGGCAATCAAGGGACTTCTGTGGTGCCTGGAAAAAAGGAAGCATCACTCCTATTTTCATAACTGGGAGAAAGGATAACACAGGGAGCTACAGACCAGTGAGCCTCACCTCTGTGCCTGGGAAGATCATGGACCAGATCCTTATGGAAGCAATTCTGGGCACATGGAGGACAAGGAGGTGTTCTAAGATATCCAGCTTAACTTCACTAAGGGAAAAATATCCCTGCCCATCTGGTGGCCCTCTGTGATGGAGTGACTGCAATGGTCAGCAAGGGAAGACTGACCAATGCCATCCACCTTGATTTCTGTAAGGCCTTTGGAGAGACCTGTGTCTGAAGAGTGTAGGGTTCAGTGGATTGGGAGCTGGCTGGATGGATTGTTGTTGTGGTCAATGGTTCCATGTCCAGCTGGAGGCTGTGACGAGTGGTGTCCCTCAGGGCTTGTCCTGGGACTGGGGCTCTTCAGTGCCTTCATCAGTGACAGGGACAGCAGGTTTGCAGCTGACACCAAGTTGCAGGTACAGTGACACACCTAAAGGATGGAGCCAGCCAGGGGTTCCTGGACCAGCTTGACAATGGGGCCCGAAGAACCCAATGAGGTTCAACAAGTCCAAGTGCCAGGTGCTGCACCAGGGGCAATCCCAGACATGAGACTGGGAGAAGAATTCATGGAGAGCAGCCCTGTGGAGAAGGACTTTGGGGTTCTTCTGATGAATACAAAGGTGGACATGAGCCAGTGGTATGGGCTGGCAGCTCAGAGAGCCAATTACACCCTGGGCTGCACCAAAAGCAGTGGGGGAAACATGTCAAGGGAAGGGATTCTTCCCCTCTACCTTGCCTTCTTGAGACTCCACCTGGAGAGCTGCATCCAGCTCTGGGTTCCCCAGCACAGGAAACATGTGGACCTCCTAGAGCTGGTCCAGAGGAGGCCACAAAGATGCTCAGAAGGCTGGAGTAACTGTGCTAAGGAGGGACAGGCTGAGAGAGTTGAGGTTATTCAGCCTGGAGAAGAGAAGGGAAACCTTAGAGCACTTTCCAGTACCTAAACAGACTACAAGAGACCTGGAGAGAGATTTATTTATTTTCTTTTTTTATGAAGACATGTAGTGATAAAACAAGGGGGAATAACTTTAACTTGAAAGAGGTCAGATATTTGGAGGAAAATCTTAATTCAGAGGGTAGTGAGGCCCTGACACAGACTTGACCAGAGGAGCTGTGATTGCCCTGTACCTGGAAGTGTTCAAGCCCAGCGCTACTGATCTAGTGGATGGCACCCCTGCTTTTGGGTATGGAGGGGAGGGATGGAACTAAATTATCTTAGAGGTCTCTTCCAACCCAAACTTTTCCAAGATTCTGTGAAAATCTCCTTGTGGAAGGAATCAAGGGAGCCCAGAGGGCTGGCCAGAAGTGCTGAGATGTGGAGAAAGCCTGTGGTACTTTGCACTGCAGCCTCACAGGGAGTCACGAGGTATTACCCAATGAACCTTCTTACCTCATGTGCCTGGAGTTGTCTGTCCCAGCCAGAGTGACCCTGGGAATCATAAAGTCATTAGGTGCCTTCTAGGTGCACATAAAATCATCAGGGACTTCCCCCAGGCTCCACAACCTTTCAAAAATGGCAGAGAGTGGCCTCATGCTGTCATCAGCCACCTCACTCAACTCCCTTCACACAAATCCCACTTGGGTCAATGGAATTGTATAAAGTAAGATTTTCTAGGAGACCCCTAAGCTGAATCTCCTCTACTCCTGGAATTCCTCCACCCCTGCCTTTGGGCTAAAACACCTGGGAACAGTATCAGTGGAAACTGAGAGTAAGAAGGTACAAAGTACCTAATTTTTGCCTGCATTTGCAGGCGATCATCAATGTACCACTCAACCCATTTGTCATAATTTCTTTACCTGATTTACTTCTTACATAGCAGCAGAAGCACTTCTTGAACCCTGGCTTAGCTTTGGTTTTCCTGATTGCACCTCTTCACACCTCAGCAGAAATAATAATATAATCTCTGTCATAATCTCTCATAACTCCCAATATGCTTATGCATTTTTTGTTTGTTTGTTTTGTTATTGTTGTTTAGGTTTTTTCTTTAGTTGTTGTTGCTATTTTTTGGGGTTTCTTTTGGTATTGCTCTGCCATGAGTTCTCTTTTTAGCCAAGCCAACCTCCTAAAATATCTGTTGTGTTTTATCCCTGAGCATCAGCATGGACTTTTTTTATGAACTTCTTTGCCCTTGAGACCCCACAAGAGCTGGCTCCCATAGGAGTTTCCTCACACCTGCCTCTTCCCTGAGTAAGCCACAGCTTTCTGTCATGAGGTTCAGGGCTACTGACCTTCCTGCTCCCCACCCTGGATCTTGAACTCTCCTGTGCCTGGATCATTGCAGTTATACCCTGACCAGTTCTTCCTTATTTTTAAGTAGCACATCCATACCATCATAATCCCATAATCTCAGTTGGTATGTCTAACATCTGTATTATCTCTGACATCCTCCAGAGATGGCTCTAATGGCCTTTCCCTTGCTGCAGGTGCCAGGGAGGATGAATTCCCCCAGGAGAGCCAATTCTAGGGACCAGAAACCAGACTGTCGCAGGAACGCTGTAGTTCTGTGCCCACACACTGTGCTCCATCTCAAATGTAGAATGCAGGAATACAAGACAGGGCCAGCATATCAAATATGAGTCCCTATTTCCTAGAAATACCTTAAAACTTAATAGAATCGGGGATTTTGTTGTTGGTTTTGTATTGTTAGGTTCAGAGTATTTTATTCCACACGACTCTCACAATTAATTATGATGAGTCAAAAACTGCTTCTCCTGAAACTCAGTGTCTTCCTGTCTCCTGTATAATGTGTTTGTGATCGGTTTAAACCTGTTTGGTCTTGAGCCAGCACGGCCACTCAGGTTTTCAGCATTCATTTGTATTCATGTGAAGTAATTGTACTACTCTTGGCTTGCATTTTGTGAGACTAAATATGCCAAACTTCTGTAGTCTTGCCTTCTTTCTCACGAATATTTTATTTGCCATTCTCTGCAATTGTTCTGAATTGATTTAATCTTTCTTGAACTTGAGCTGGAGGCTACGTAACATGTCACTACTGTGGTTTGTGCTTCTGGATCTTGCTTTGCACCTGCACTGTGGAACCACTTGACTTTCTCACAGCTCTCTCTTCTTAGTGACATGTTGATACATTTGAGACACATTTACACACTCTGGAAGAGACTTTCCTGTGTCTTTCAGCAATTTTCAACTGCTGATCTCACAGAAATTCTTCCTATTGTGGCCAAAGGGTTTGGAGTCTATGCTACTTACATTTATATACTCAAGAGTTTTCAGAGGCACATCTTTTTCCACATGGGCAGTGCCTGTAAGCCTTGAGCCAATACACTTTAGTGTCTGGACATTTTGCAACACTGTCATTAAAGGAAACTCACAGTAAGACCCCAGAGAATTTCTCTAAGATCTTACTCCTGAACTAAGACCCTCTCTCTGCACCTGTTCTTCCTACTCTTCCTGGAGTCAGTTCCTCACCTCCTGTACCTTGATGGCACTAATCACCATTTGTGCCAGTAATGCTAATTATTTGTCAGATAACTTTGAGTTACGTGGGTAATGCTTCATCTCTGCAAAGGGCATCATCAGAATATCCAGGCTTTTTTGAGAGCTCTTAGTATTCAAGACTATTTTTATGTTTTGGATTACTTCAGATGACTTGGGCTGAATGGTGCTGAATGGTGCTTAGACACTCCTAACACCCAAGTGGATGCACACACACAGATCCCTGTTCTGTACTTCCCTTTTATGTAGTTAATGTCATTTTTTAGGAGGGCATCCACAGATATTTGGACACAACTGCCGCAGCAAGTGCTTGAATGCTAATGGGGCAGCAGGCTCACCAGGAAGCACTGCCTTGCTTCATTAGGTGGCTGAGGAGCATGCTGGGTGCTATCTTTAAAAAAGATCTGCACAGACTCTTAGTTGGCTGCAGTACACATTCCAGTTGAGCACTACTTACCAGCCAAATTTCAAGGTTCAGCAAACAATTGAGGTAGGGCAGATGGAATAATTACAGAGTTGTGAAAGGCTGAAATGTAAAACAGATGAACAGATTGTTCCCTCTACCTGTCAACCTTGGTGGGGGAAAAAGTTCAGCTTGTAGGTAGTGTCAGTCTGTTAACTCAGAGGGGCCTTCTGTCTCTCCTAAAGCCCAGAGCCGTGGTCCATATTGCATTGCAAACTGCAGTGTCACAGCCTCAGTTAGTACATCCTGTTTTTCTAACACCCAGCGTATCACCAGGACTCCTGTGCTCAGGCTGCACACACCAGGTCCCTGCAAAACGCCATGTCCCAGGGTGCTGTTACCGAGCAGTGCTGCAGAGTCTCTCGAGTCCACCTGGCCATTTCGTGTTTAGGGTTGGATCTCCACTGAACCTCTCAAGTAAAGCCTTTTCTAGTGCTAACTGAGCCACCTTTAGCTGACATGCCCTTTTCCATTGCAGCTCTTGTGTCTCTGTCTGCGCTGGAGTCAGGGATTGCAGTACACAAGAGGGTACCAGGTTTGGCTCTGGTTTCCCATGGTTACCACTGAAATCAAATATGAATAAAACAGAGGGCTGTTTTCCTTGGGATTTAGTGGCGTGGTTTTTCCTCTTTACTCACAACTGAATATTTTCTTCTTTTCTTTTTCTGCAGTTTCCAGCTGCAGGTTTAAGAAGTGGTTCAGAGAAGTAGGTAGGATGCCTGACTGCGGGTAAAGAGGCCTGCCTGCTAATCCTGCCTGAAGTAAAGGATTGGCTAATGGGTTTGATTTTAGCTGTATGTGGCTCAATCCTCTCCCATTGGGCAGACTCTGCAAAACACAATGACTTGAAAATTAGCTTCACAATATTTTTTTTTTTTTAAATTAAAATGAAAGAGGAAATTAAATTACTGCCAGTGAGAACAAGAAGTAACAGTCATTCACTAATTGTTTGTCAGAAAACAGGTTCAGTGAGGGGGAAAATCAAATTTGATCAGTATTGCTGGGTTTGTCTTCATACTTTCTTGGCTAAATGGTGTTTTCTGAGATGAAGGAGAGGACCAAACAACAGCAATTCTGTTTCAGGATTTATGCAGAGCTCACTTGCCATGTCAGGTTACAAATATTGATAGTTACAGTGGCACTTCATTTCTGCTTCTATTGTCACATACAAATAAGATCATGAGAAGTGCAAGAGGCCTGAAAGGGATAATTTGCTTGAGGTAAGAACTTTTAAAAAACTAAGCATAAAGTAATTCAAGTTGAGCATAAAGGGCAAACATCAGAACAGACAAAGCAGGCAGACTTTAACCAAACTTTGATGAGACCTAATGGAGAGGTCATGTTTTCTGAGTTAACTGGCACTGAGGAGAGAAATTAAAGGAATTATCAGGATTTACGAATTATTCTTTCTTCTGCTCATTGCTGTTGCATGGTTGCTGTAAGAGAAAAGACTGAAAGGACCCTATTTCCATAGATGTGCACACTTACAAAAAGGAGCAGAAGAAATGGGGAAAACAGAAAGAACCTGGCAGTGGAGCAGTACTAGTCCATGTTCAATAACACTTCACATTGAGAGGTAAAGGACCCAGATAAATGCCATCCTCAGCAGTGTGCTGCTTCTTATAAGGGATGGGGCTTTCATGTTTCCAGCTGAAGCACAAGAGCTCATGTGAATTACATGCTTATCCATGTACACATGCCACCCAATGCACTCAAGATGCATTAAATCTCTTCCACCTGCTGAGAATAGGACAGAGGATGTGTCCTGTGCATGGAAACCCAAGTCATATTAGTCCCAGCTATTCAGCACATGCATGATTGCTGCAGCTGGTTGCTATGGTTCAGGCGTTCTGGGATCTCATCATAGATTTCCAGAGTTGCAGAAGACACTCTTGCTATCTTGCTGGAGGAAAAAGACAGGGCAAAGGACTCTGCAAAAGAGCAGAAACTCTGCATCCCTGACCGCAGTGGAGATTAATTGGCTTAGCAGGAAGATTCATGTCTACATTCCCCAAGGAAAACAATTATAAAAGCCAATGTTGCTCATCCCTACAGTAAGAATTTAATTGTAATATGATAAGTGCTGCTTTTTCAAATATGCACATATTGACTCTGTTGTGTTGGGAAAAGTAATTAACCCATGCCTCAACATGCTTTTCTCAAGTATCTGATTGCTGCTTCAGGTAGGAGATTCCCAAATCTTACTGCTCACTTACTGTACTGCCTCATTTTTCTCTGGCAAGTGACATTGCCTTTGCTCTCTGAAGTGGGAGTGTCACAGAAACCTTACTGCTTTGTAAATGCCATGGAATTTGTCGGTGTGAAAGTCCAAACTTGCACAGCAGAAATCTGGAGTTGGGTAAAATAGACTAGAAATTTCACTTTTGTGGGCCTTCAAAAGACATAAAGTCTTTTGGAATCTTTTATCCCTGGAGTTTTGTCAATCTCCTGCCGTTTACAGCTAAGATGTAAATCTTAGACCATCTGTACTTGCAGTTTTGTTGTAGCTTCTTCTCATGTCTCTCATCTTTGAAGTGTAAGCAGTCTTGTTTAAAGATAGACTCCTGTCCTAACTTTAGGACCCAAGCAGAGAGGTTACTGTCTTGAAAGGAATCTTGATGGAGAAACTTTTTCAAAAGCTGCGAAGTTGGTGCCCACTTCCCTCTTTCTTGAAATAGTTGTTCCCTCTTTGCATGGAATCTAGGTGTCAGTTTACTGCTTTACATCCTTCTTTTATCCCTTTTTTTCCCATTCCCTGGAAAGCTGCCCAGTCCCAAGAAGCTTTTGGGGGTGTTTTCTTTCTAATTCTGCTGTCACCTTGTTAGGAGCCGGCAGCTGTGGGGAGAGCCCATGCTCAGTTTTCCATATGGGAATGGAAAAGTGCTGCGGGGATGTCGGGATCAGTGCACTCTTTTTACCCGGACAGCAGATGGCATCGAAGCTCCAGAAACGTCACTTCTCTCTCGGACCCTGTTGAGGTTCTTTTTGGCTTCGACATGTTGGTGCAAACAGGATTATTTTAGTCGGCTTCCATTTGGCTTGCTGTTAACATAAAAGAACCTTTTGATAGTAGTATATGTACACATTTTTAAAATTTGATGATCTTTCTCCTGAAGCTTAACTTACTTTTCTCCTTCAGGGTACTTATAGGAAATTTAAGAATTTGTATTATAATGCTTTTAAGTGAGGATTCATTTTGTTTCTCATTTAAGTCTGATTTCTCGAGTTCATTTTTTAGAATAATATCTCTTCTCCGGAAGTTTGGTTATTATGAATGCTGACTTGGATAAAAGAGAAAATGT
The DNA here is from genome assembly GCF_049639895.1 of Pseudopodoces humilis. Taxonomy (NCBI): domain Eukaryota; kingdom Metazoa; phylum Chordata; class Aves; order Passeriformes; family Paridae; genus Pseudopodoces; species Pseudopodoces humilis. Next base: position 4,403,327 of record NC_142203.1, read on the forward strand.
CAATCAAATGTCTTAAAGTAATATTATTTCTAAATTGTATTGCTTCCTGATGTTAGACTTCACAGTTTATGTACAGCATTCAACAACTTATAAATACTCAGTGCAAAACTGCTGCTTACATGTCTTAGAAAAACTAAAACAAAAAGCCCATTGTGAATATAGAAAATTTAATTAATTCGGTTGCAAAGTTGACTCTGATTTCAATACTTTGTTAGAAGAAAGGAATTTGTAATTATAACTTCAGTTCTTATGAAAAGTAAAGTGTAACCCATTTGCTCTTTCATTTCCAGGATGGCAAAAGACAGCTGATTGTCTGTGTCTAATCCCACATACTCTAGTCTTCACAGAAAGTGTATCATGCCAGTTTCTTTCCTAGGAAGCAATATGTGCAAACATAACAGAAAAAGCATTAATTTAGTAAGGCTTTTTCCTGTTGTTCTTATTTATAACAAAACCGTTTTAATACTGAAAACAACAACAGGAATATTAAATTACACATGAGGAGGGAGTCTAAATAATTCTCTTAGTTCAACAGAAGTTATGTATGGTAGAATATTTTTCTTCAGAAATACAGAAAATAGTCCTTTAAGGAAAAAAAAAAGAAAAAGTATTGAGCCATTTATCTGATTAAAATATTTATGGATGAAATAAATGTAGCTCATCCCTCATCATTTGCAATACTCAAATATCTGTTTGTGCCTCCCTAATATGAACAACAAAATAGATAAGAGAAGTTTAAAAAGTAAAGTCCATTTGGCCTTGAATAAGATAAAGAGCTAACTTTTTCTGGCTTTGGGATTTCTTCTGACTTTCATAATCATGGATTGCTCAAGATATATGCAGACATTGGATGAGTAATTTTTGCCTGTTCCCAATTTATCATTATAAATTCAGTTACTGATGCTGGGAAAACAGCAACATCTGGATCAACAACTTTTTGCATCCCTCAGTGGCATGCATTCTGTGATAAAGGAATTTGTTAAGGATTTCCTGAAGTATTACTTAGGTTTTGGGTAGTAGATTTTTTTTTTTTTAGGTTACATGAGACATTCAGGTGTCTTCCTCTGTGATTGTTTTCCATATCATTAAAAATTACAGCTTCTATTAATTCTAATTCTATTGTTATTGACTCTACTCTTACAAACTATTCTAATTCTCTCTTCTTAATTCTGTTTCACTGAGGTTATCCATGCTGGTTAATAATAGTCTTTTTCAGATATGTAATATGACAGAATTTGCCACATTCTTAGTAAATAAATAACACATTACTTGTCAATAAGATTAATTTAATGGTTATCTGCATGGTTGCATACTTGCATAACATTCCCAAGAAGACCAATGATACTCCTTCTTGAATGATGCTTCAAAATATTTAATTTTATGTTGTTCTGTGTTAAGAACAGCGAGGTACGACACAGACTGCCTTAGCTGGGTTGCTTAAGATAGCAAGTTTTATTATTCTAAATCTTTTTTTACAGATAGGTCTGAGAAGGTCCAAGAGGTAAAACTCCTTGGTCATTAAACCAACACATCACCATCAGTGGTCAATTGAGTCCTACACCCCTTAACTGTTTCTTGCAAGTAAACAACAAGGATCCAAACAACACCTGCAAAGGTTGTTGTCCTTCTCCAAGGACTGTTTGGATTCCTCCTTATGATTTCTCAGGCTAGAGTGAGAACCTTGTGTGACTTAGTTTCACACAGGCTCTGTGCTCCCTGCCTGCTTTCAGCATCCATAATTTTATTTAATTTTCACTTAACAGACATAATAATTTACTTGCTACTACACCATTGAGATAAACAAAAGTAACAACTGTAGAAAACATAATATGAAATGATGTTTGTTAAATATTGAAGAATTACTGAGGGCTGCCAGGTTAAGTGATCATGACTCAGTATTCTGCTACCAGAAGCCAAAGTTTTCTCTCAGAACAAAATGCAGGTGTCAAAAAGAAGGAATGGCAGGTGGGAGGAATCTGTCTGAACCAGATTTTGATTGAGGCTGCTGGGCAAGGTCTCACTACTTGGATTTACTGTGATGTGTGTGAAACCTTGGAGCTCTGAGTCCTGTGTGACCCCGGCTGGGCAGCTGCTCAGCCTACCACTCACTGCTTTTCCAGGACATGAGTTTCACCAGCTGAGAATGGTCAGAGAGCTCCATCCAAACCTCCAGTGCTGCTGCAGTACAAATAACAAAGAGCTGCTATTGTTCCTGCTCAAATGAATCTCCTCAGGTTCAATTTTTTAGGAAATTGAGTGTGGTAATACCCAGATTGCCAGTTCTGCTGACAGGAGAAAAAACTGGGTTTCAGAGCACATTTTATCTGCAGGCTCTTTCTCTGCCATCATCAAAGTCGGTGAAACAGGAGGGAGGGTCAAACAGAGGTGAGGATCACTTGTACTGGTGTCCTCAGCTTCTTTCTTTGTCATGGAGGCAGTGCAGCAGGACTGTAGCTGTGCTTGGGAGGCAAGGTTCAGCCAGCTGTCACTGTCCCTATGCCCACTGCACAGAGTAAAGGACAATTAAAAGGCCTTCTCTGTTCCTTCAGCAGGTAGCTCAGTTTATAATCCTATTCCTCCCTAATTGTCTGTGGAAAGGATCTTTTTCTCCTGTGTGTTTTGAAGCCTCAAGTGCTTACCCACAGCCACAAATTTGCCTTAGGCCTGTCTTAGGTATGAATTATCAGGTCTCAGAAGCACCTCTCTGATTCTTTGTTTCTCAGTCTCAGCTTATCAGAGAAATGGTGTACAGACTCACAGAAAATCCTGCACAGGACAGACAGGCATTCTTCTCATGCCTTTGTGCAAGAAAGCCACCCCTTTGTCAGAAGCAGCTTCACCTGATTATCAGCAGCTCACTCAAATGGCACATGCAAGTTGCTGTCCATCCTTCAGCTAGCTCAGTATTTGCTGAGAAAACACCACAGTGCTGCACCAGCCACCGACCTTTCTGTGCCCCTTGGAGAGCAAAGGAGCTCAGGAGTACTGGAGTATTTTCAGTTTCAAGGCATAAAATTGGCCTACACTCTTCATCAGAAAAAGGAGCAGCCATAATAGCAAATCATCCTGTAAACAGTGAGTTACTGAAGGATGCAAAAGAGAGATTCGAGAGAGATGGAAAAGGTGAGACTACCACAAAGAAATACAGAAACAGTGCTCCTGCATGCAGTAATGTAGTTAGCAAGGGAAAAATTCAGCCAGAGCTCAAATTGGGAAATGATGTCAAACACAGCAAATAAAAGCTCTGTTGCAGAGTGGAAGCACGACAAAGCTGCAGGTGTGCTGCTGAATGGGGATGGAAGGTTAATTAAGAATGACCACAGAAAAGACAGAAGTACTCAGTGCCCTTTTCTGACATCAGTCATCACGGTGAGATCAGCCCCCAGGTTCCTATGTTGAGAAGCAATGACAAACAAATGTGGAAGAAAGTTCATTTAAGCATCATCTCCACAAATTGGATATCTATAGATACCTTTCCCAGTTTCAGGGGGGGAAAAAAACCACCATGAGAGTGATTAGCCATGGGAGCCAGGAAAGAGGTGGACTTTTCTTGATGAAAATATTAAAGAGACAGTTTGGCAGAGAATTGAGACCTTAATCTCAGGCACTGCTTTCCATGTAAGTTTGAAGTCCTGTTCAAATCTGGATTTTTATGTAATTTTTATGATCACTTCTGGTTTCTGCAGAAGAATTACAATGAATGAGAAACAAGTAGTCCGATTTCAAACCTATTGTACATTTCTAGTGGTGACTTTAATAAACATTTGTACACAGCTCATCTCTTCAGTTTAAATTTAATTTCTCTTTTTCTTGCATGTCTGACAGTCCTGTCCCCCTCCACTAAAGATCACAGAAGTAGGTGCAGAGAGTGAGGTTTTATTCTCCAAAACACTGAAATTTTTATTCTGAATTATTTGCTTATAATGTTTAAGCTTTGGCTTCTGTCATTAGCTCTTCTTCTGTTTAAGGGTCAGTGGAAAAACACTTCTTAATGATAGAATTTTGTTGCAAGTTCTGGTATTTGCAGTTACTCACCAGGTTATGCCTTACAGAGCAAGATGTGATAACTTCTTCACAGCTCCCACGTGAATAATTTCCACTTTGTTGCTTTGTTGTTTTTTGGAAAGCTTTTGTACACCCTGTCTGCATTTTGGAAAGCTTTTGTGCTACCATACAGAAAGAAGGAGGCATACTTTTGTACGTCCATGCCAGGAAATTCTGACCTCAAAGCTATCTCCCAAACATTTTGGCAGATCTCCTCATTTTTGAAGTCAGTGAGGCACATCTGAATTTCCACCCAGCACCAGAACAACATCCAGTTAACTCCTGTATTCTTCCAGGAGTGAATAATGTTTACTTTCCTAAGGTGGTCTTTTAGAGCCTCTCCAGACAGCAGTGGTTTTATTACCTCCCGAAGAGGAAGAGGCTGTGCCCTCACTAACCTGCAAATACTCACTCTAATGTCTTTTGAGTTCCAATGGGCTGAGTCAACACTGCTGCGATTTCAGGCTCTGTCTCATGGACACTCCACAGCCTTGGTAGCTGTGATTTCACAGGCCAGCCTCCCAGCACTGGTGCTCAGAATGCACCCAGAATGCTCCAGCTAATCCCTTCCCCAGGCTGCAAGTCCAGGAGCTCTCTGAGCTTGCCACATGGTTTTCCCAGGATGCATATGATTGCCAGCAAGCCTAATTACTTTTTGGCTGATGCAAGACATACAGAGGGGGAAAAAATATAACAAAAAGAAGAAAGAGCACACTACACATTAGCCTGCCTCTGTGCCCCTGTGGCCATGCAACCTTAAGGTTTAGATTAGAGGCTTTTAAAGAGCCCATCCTTCTCCCTTTTTTGCTCCTGAAAGTGGTCTTTTCCTCTTCTTCCAGCAGATGTTTTTCTGCTCCCAGTCTTTCCTCATTTTTTGACATGATTGAAGAGAGAACACTTCCTGGATTGTCATTATTCTCCTTGTCAGGAGCCTCACAGATCAGGCTTGTCAGATGTGCAAAATCTATCACCACCTCATCCACAGTTTACTTGTTACCCTGCCGAGTTTCAGATTGGAATAATTAGTTTGCCTTGAGCCATTGCCAATTATTTTGCTGTTCTATGATTAAATGGACTGTAACTGAATAGCTGGTCACCAAGATTTAATGACTCTCCACTGTTATATCTAGCCAAGTTAAAGTTGTTGTTGTTTTTTTTTTTCTTTCTGTCATCTCCCAGAGGACTTCAGCTGAATCTGAAGGCAAAAGGTCACAGGCACAAACAACAATGAGAACAGAATTTGCAATGTAGAATAGAATAACATAGAGGGTTCCTAGTATCAGACAGAGTTTATAAGCAGGGTGGTTAACAGGTTGTTTTGCATGCACAGAGACAGACACAAATAAGAAAAGTGCAAAATGGACTTGTAAGAGCTATACCTTCTTTCCTAATTAAGAAAACTCATCTTTAGTGTGTAACCCAACTGGATCAAAGAACAGTTTTAAATAGAAAGTTATATGCTCAAGAAAATGGATTCTTCATCTATGACTAAGATTCTTGCAATAAATTAGTTTGTTTCTCCAGATTCATCTCCCAGAACCTAGACATTTGTTGTCTAGTTGTAAATTGTCACCTCACTCAAAAAAAAAAATAAAAGGCATAGTCTGTTTTTAATGTGTCTATGCCAAGTTTTGATTAATATTACATAACTCAGCTGTTGAAACTGTAAATGTATTAAAATGAAAGAAGTTTGTTTGAGTCTTGGACTGAAACATTGTGGGCAATTAATCTACAGTCTGGACCAGCACATCAGCAAAAAGATGTTGATAGTTCTGTGTCTTGCTCAGAAAAGAAATCACAGTGTCCATATAGTACAATCTGTTAGGCAGAGCTTTCAGTAAATGTGGGTTTTGGGTGATCAGCAAAAGCACTGATGTGATTTTTGTAGTTGGATGTAGATGTGTGAGCTATTGATTCAATCACATACATGCAAAGCAGTACCTCCTACATCCCCTTGATGTTGCAAACAGACAGCAATGATTCATCAGACCAATGTCCTCTTGATAGGAAAACTGAATCACTGAAGGTCTTCTGTGCTCAGATCAATGAAGAAAAAGAGTGTCATTCATTCACATTCTTCTGGCAACTGCAATATGCAGGTACTGCCCCAAATACAACAGGCTTTTCCTTGTACTGGAATATTCCTGCTGCTCAGCACCACCAACACCATCACACTCAGTGAGCTGGCAGCTGTGCATCCCCAGGAGACTTTTGGCTGCTTTTCCCTCTTGAACCCCTCGTCTTCAGCTCCTCTTTTCCAGCCAGGACAAAATGCTGGGTGCCTCTCTGACCTGGATAAGGCCAGCTGGCACTGTCTGGTGGCACACACCGGCTCAGTGAGGGAAGAGGCCACTTCTTCCTGTCTAGTCAGTTGTGTTTCCAGCCCTGGGGGAGAAGCTAGCACTTCAGCCAGGAGCATCTGCCTGGGCTGTATCACATCTCTGTTCTCACCACCACAGGGAAACAGTCCCTGAGCATAAGGAGCAGTGGTAGAGCCTTTGGGTGCAAGGCATGGGCTGGTAGTGGGGTGCACACCTGGCCAGCAGCAGGCAGGAATCCTTAGGGACTGGGGGAGTTTAGCCACAGAAATGTTGGGTTTTTGAATTCACAACAATGTTCTGGCTCTCTGGAGGCTTGGGACAGGTTGGAAGGAGAGGTGGGGACAGGCAGGATATGCAAAGGGAGCAGCCTGTCCCAACAACCATCTGAGTTGGGCATGCCAAAATCTGGGGCTGCAGCAAAACCCAGCCCCAGTCCCTCTGTCACCAGGGACAGATTTCTCAGTGTGTATTCATGATGATTACACTGTAAAAGTCCTGAACCAGTGAGGTAAGCCCAAGAAATGCATTTTCAGATTAATACTGATTTTTATTGGTTCAGAAGTTGCTTTGACAGGACTGTTTCTGGACTTCAGATTTCTATCAAATCTTCAGGATAAGATGCTAAGAGGAAAGAGAGTATCTATCAAAAGTAACTCCTCAGAGTCAAAGCATATAAACTAAAAAAACCCAATCTGATTTAACCACTGTTCAATCCTATTGCTGTTAAAGAGAAGAAAGGTAAGGGACTGTTAAAGTAAGATACAATAAATGCATTTGCAAACTAGTTATGCAATGAACAAAAGAAACCCAAATTCTCAGTGTGTTGGTCTGCATGGAAGCTCCAATATCCAGTGGGATAAGGTTGTACAGCTGGAGAGATACTATCACTGTTTCTGCCTTCACTATCAATACACAGATTTTCACAGTTCTTATGGGGAAACTAATTGCCAAGTTTGGATGAAATTCTCAGGCCATTTTGGAGGTCACATAAACTGTTTTCACAGAAGATAAATCCTAAGTAGACCTTAACTAACCTTAAGCAAGTCCACTCCACCTGCAGGTACTGCCATGTACAAGCACTAATTAATTTTTGCTAATTAAAATTATTCAGATGCAGGTACGGTTATCTCTGGCTTTAGTGTAATCACTAGGTAAGCCTGGGTGGAAATCAGAAACCCTTGTTTTGCATCTTCAGAAGTTGATTGTGTGCACATCCATCTGTGCAAAAGAAATATGATTCTCTCCTGCAGACAGCAGATAAATATCATGTCAGCTCTCCTCCGCTGCTGAATCCCTGGATGATCCTGTTATCTTTCTTTCCTTGTTATTCTCACTGGCAGCAGGAGCCCTTCAGCAGTCCTTACTCTGTGCCTGGAGTGGGAGGTGGGGTGTGAGGCTCTCAGCCACAGCACCCCAGGCACATCCTCATCTCTGTTTCACCAGGGACCAGCACTGGGAACCTGAGCACAACACTTCATTTGTGGTCTGCTGGCTTCTTCTCCACATTTTTTGTTTCTCTTGTCTATTCAGCCTGTAATCTTTTCAAAGGCTGGGACTGTCTCTGGCTGTCTAGACACACAGGACCTATTACAATGGGACATTGATTTCTGATGGGGTCTCCATCTGCTTACTGTATTGCAAATGATTGCTGCTAACTTTAAAAGAGCTACATTTCAGCATCAGGGTTCAGCAGTAATAAGGACATTTGGACTTTATTGCAAAGATAAATAATGCCTCTACTAATGTTCTAATGAACGGAGAAACAATCTATTTCATAATCACAGAAGTTTGTAGGTTAAAGGTGGATTATGTGGTTTTCATGCTTGGCCAATGATGTATGCTGTTGCTTTCTTTCTCTTCTATCTGCTGAAGCCAACTGAAATGTCTGACAAGTTGCTTAGTTTTTCTGTGCAGTATCTGTAAAATATACTGCTATTTCTTGGCACTTTTTGTTGTTGCCCTTATCACCACAGCCTCTGAATGTCTCAAAACAGCTCAAGAATTTATTTGTAATACATAAATGTTATTGTACCCATTTTACAGAGTGAAATATAAGGGCATGAAGTGATACATAGATATGTAAAAATTATCTTCTGAGGAAGAAAAATCTAGATGCCCTGTCTAATGCTTTAATCATGGGTCTAGCTTTTCTACAGAACAGTCTTTTGTTGGAAACCCTCAAGGAAATCTCTCCTTGACACATGAAAAATAAGAAGTGTGATTCCTGCCCAGATTATTTTTTTTTTTTTCAAGTTGACAAAACCGTTGCCATGTCAAAACAGTTCTCAGAATTGCATCTTTTGTCTGATTTTTCACATCCTTTTCCTCTGCTTACGTAGGAAAGCAAGAAGATTCTGGGAAGCTGCAGCTTCCTTTAGAAATATTCCTTTCTTCCCCAGTGATGTGACCAACTAACAGAGCAGAGGGGAGGCACAGGACAGGGAGGATGTTTGGCACAGGCTGGATGAGTAGCAAGAGGCATCCCTCTGTCCCTTTATAGGATAACAGCTGCAACACCGTCACAGGCCCCGAGAAGACAGAAATAATGTGTTTGTGGCCGATTGTTCAGCCTTGGCAAGTGACCCTGGAGAGTCAGTGTTAGCAGCTATTGATACCAGGAGCAACGGTCTCTTCCTGCTTTTGTAAGAGCACACTTGGGATTACCCAGGGTGCTCTGCAATCCTGCTTTTTAAACATGCCCAGCTCACCAGGCATCCCAACCTAACGGGGAGGGGGGGGGGGGAAAAAATAACCCCAGCAAAGGCTTCCATGCAGAGCAGCGTTTGAATAGACAGCAGCCAATTTGCCAGTACAACAATTCTGCATTGAGCTGATTCCTAGATATGAATATCCCTTTCAGGGAGAGCTTCCCAAATGAGGGAAATCCAGAAGCTGGCTTTTGAGAGTGAAATTCCCTGGGAATTCAGCATACGGCTTTGCCTGGCAGTGTTCCCACCAAAGAACCAACAAAAAGCAACTGGCTCTAATCCTTCTCCTTATGTATTTTGGCAGCTTTCTCCCATTTAAAAGGAAAATAAAAATAAAAGTCCATCTTGCTCCCACACTGGAAGAAGTCCAAGATACACACATTGGGAGTACAGGAACTGGCATTTAAGGTCCTCCTGACACTTTTTATGCTGGGTCTTTGATCACACAGAAAAAGGCAGTTTATTTTTGCCTTTTATGGTCTTAAAACAAAAAGTTGCTCTTGGAAGCTGTCTGCAATACAATTTGGTGCTCAGCCTTCCTGATAAAACTCTTCCAAATAGTGCCATAAAACAACAAACACCCCAATAATCCTGGTTAGGCCTCCCCTATGTCGCTTCTGAACCATGAATTTTGTGAAGATTAAAATAAGTGTGAGACCAAAACTGGACCTTTTTTTGTTTTGTTTTGTTTTGTTTTGTTTTGTCATTTGTATGACCATTATTTTTAAAGAGCAGCAAGTGTTTGGGAGTTCAAAGCTGCACTAAGACACAAACACACATGCTTTTAGTGTCATAAACCTTCATGCTTTTTAGGTAAGACGAGGTCTGAGATAAAGTTGTGGGGAAGATACAGTGTGAGATGATGGCAAAAAGCCATTTGTGTCACTTCTGCTGCCCTTGAGGCACTCTTTTCTCAGACAGGCATATCAGAAAGTCTGATCCTGGATTTTTTTTAAACTCTGCTGCTCTGCCCAGGTCTGCTGTAAGTGATGTGTTTTCTCTGTCAAGCATTTAGTCATGCAGAATATTAGCTCCTAGTATTTGTAGAGCACTTCTGTTCACTATGACACTTTGACCTTTATAGGGGAACAAAAACAAGACACTGCAGTTGTCCAAGTGATTTATAGTAAAGATGTTATGAATTGGCAATTAAAATAGGTATTGTTCTCATGTAGCAAGCATCAGGCCTTTCATTTCATCAGATAACACGTCTTAATTTGGCTGTTAGGGAAAAGATATATCTTAACCATCTGAAATACTCTTGCTTATGCCAGGAGTGGTTTCAGAAACGGTTTGGAGAGGGCAGAATTCCCCAAATGGAAAGAAAAATCTATATGCTTTTATTCAGACAGACCTAGAAAAGCAAATATGTTCAGCTTAAAAGGTCAGATCCTCAGATGTGATGTCCTAGAAGCAGTGGAAAATCTGATTTACACCTATAGAGTACCTAGCAAGTGTCAAATTTGTAAACTCTGGAATTTAACAAATTCTAACTAAAAGCACTGAGGAGAAAGGTGTGCACTACTAGATACACTAGGCAATAATCAGCAGAACGAAATTCAGTGCTCCTTTAAAATGGAAACTGATAGCATATGAGGCCTCAGATCTTGTCTAGCAATCTGATTTTAATACTCAGGAAAGGCTAAACTGGATAGATAAACCATGGTCATTTCTCTGACTGGCTGGTGATGGTTTTCCATGCTGGTGCATCCTCACCAGTGGAGGTGGAATTCATCAAGAAGTTCATAAGACAGAAGAGGCCCCCATTTTGACATGTTGCTATGTTGTTGTTAGGGATGTAATTTTTGTTCAGATGAAGGACATTTGGGCTGATGAAAAAATAAAGCAGTAACTGGCAGAGGTAACTGATGTAAATTACAGCATGACAGCAAAGGCTGTCTGCAGGCTACAGCAAAGGATCTCAGTTCATGCCTCCACATACCTTGGCTGACAGCAGCATTTCAAACCTGTCGTGGAGATCTTGCCATGGGGTAATTCTGCTGCTTCATTTTCCTGATGATAGAGGCAGATGTGTGTGTGTGTGTGCTGAGAGCTACAAGTGGTGGGGACTGCTCTGGGGGCTGTCTGCATTGCAGAGTGCAGTGTAATAAGGGGTCTGACCTCAGCAACATCCCACTCTGATTGAGCAGAGAAGAACAAGCAAAGCCTGCAGGCTGCACAAAGGTGAGTAATAGGATGGGACACACAACAGCCTTGCAGGTAAGCCCAGTCCTGGATGACAGAGCTGCTGTGGTGAACCTGTGAGAAGGCACTGCTGTGGAAGTGATGCTTTCAGAGAGCACTATCCTCTCAGTGCAGTGAAGAACATCCAAGGAAGACTTGTCCCAGAATTCCCACCTGGAATCCTTGACCTTAATTTGCATCCTTAATTTGCTCTCTATGTGCAGGTTTCCTTTGTGGTTTCCTCTTCCCCAGCACGGGAAGGACATCAACCTGTTGGTGCCAGTCCAGAGGAGACCACCAGGATGACCAGAGGGATGGAGCAGCTCCACTGTGAGGAAAGACTGAGAGAATTGGGCTTGTTCAACCTTGAGGAGGCTTCCAGTGCCTGAAGAATCCAATAAGAAAGATGGAGAGAAACTATTTACAAGGCCTTGGAGTGAGAAGACAAGGGGGAATGGCTTCAAACTGAAAGAGAGTAGGTAGTTTTGATGGCAATTCTAACCTCAATCTTGCTGATTTCTCTGACTGCTAGGTAGTTTTTTCTACAATAAAATATTTTTAATAAATCAGCACTAGGGGAAAAGTGTGTTCTCGTATTTGATCCTGTTTTGCCCCATTTGGACTGTGCTGGCTTTCATAGCCTGCAGCAGCTGTAAATGCACTGAAATTTTGGGTTCACTGTACAGCAAGTGCAGGTCTAACTGCACAGCACAGCTCTTTCAGTGACTGACTCTGACCAAACTCTGGTTTCACTTCTGCAGCTGCAAATCTGGCAGTTGCATCTGTCTGACAAACTGTCTGCAGATTAAGCTGGATAGATTGTGGGGTATTTCTTTCTAACCACATGCCATTAGTAATGAAATCATGTTTCACAATACTTGTCAAAGCAACACATTCAGCAGAACTTTTCACAGGCATCAGAAACTGTCTATTTAGAGCAAAAGGGTTCTTGAGCAGTAGACAGTGGTGAAGATTCAGCTGGTTTTTTTACAAGTACAAAACAATGATGAGGGAAGTCAGCTGGGTCTCCAGGGCATCAGTACAGTGCTTAACTTGCAACATCCAGGCAATCCAACCATATCTTCTCTGGTCCTCTGCACAACTCTTTCCTGACACTTGTCTCTAGTTTGTAAAATGTTTGTCTGGAATTGACACCTTCATCTTTGCTGGGCAGGTGTTGAGGTGCTGCTCACCTCCATTCTTCTGCTATCAAAGGTTTTCTGCTTCTGTGAAAAGGGGCGCAGGAAGGGGCACGTACCTTTGTCTCAGCCAGCACTGTTCACTGCCCAGCACATTTACTGACAGACAAAAACAAAACCCTGAGCAAGAAGAGAGCAGCAGAGGTGCAGAGACATGCTCTGATCTGCTCCCATAACGTGGGTGGCAGCCTCCTGCAGAGGAATCAGATTTTAGCCCTTTCAGCCATGAAGAAATTCTCAGAGACACAAAAGGCCATGTTAATCAACACAACAATGCCTACTTCATCCACCAGAAATCCCAAGGCAGGGCATCAAGATAAATTTCCATTTACTTAGTAGTGCAGTAACCCAAAGCTACCAAAGTTGTCATGCTCTGTGTTCATGGCCTGTTTGGATGCTTTTACCTGGATAATTGCAAGGTCTAAGTACCCTACGCCAGAAAAAAATGCGAGCAATTTCACTTACTGCAGAATGCCACAGAAAGAGCACATTTAAGGGCAGCTGGAGCAGAGCACAGCTGTGATATCCAGTGTATGGCAATCACTTTGTGCTGCTTTTGGCTGGAGCAGAGTTAATTTCCTGCACAGTACCAGGAGTGTGGCCGTGCTTTGGACCAGTAAGCAGTTGTTGGTAACTCAGGGCTGGTTGTGGCAGCTCAGTGTTTGCACAGCGAGGCCTCACAAGGACCTGGGAGGGGACACAGCCAGGACAGCTGACCCCAGCTGACCCCAGGGATGTCCCAGACCACACGGGACTGGGCTCAGCACACAGAGCTGGGGCAGAAGGAAGAGGGTGACATTTGGAGTGGTGGCCTTTGTCTTCTCGAGCCGCCTGTGATGGAGCCTGGCTTTCCTGGGCATGGCTGAGCACCTGCCTGCCCATGGGGAGCAGGGAATGAATTCCTTGTCTTGCTTTGCTTGTGTGCAGCTTTTGCTTTTCCTGTTAAACTTTGTCTCAGCCCAGGAGTTTTTTTCATTTTTGCACTGGTGGGGGAGTGAGAAAGAAGCTGTGTGGTAATTACTCGCTGGCAGTTCTTTTTGGCACCCAAAATAGGGCATGAAGGGCTTGGAGATAATGACAGATGTGACTGGAATGTGCCTTTTAGAACTGCCACTGGCTTTGGTTTGGTATGCAGTACACTTGGCTTGCCATAAAGAAAGATGTGTCCTATTTTAGACAGCTGAAGGTCTGGATAAAGATGGAGTACAAGAAAATTGCTCCTTATCCAGGTTGGCCCCATGCTATCACGCTTGTCTTCCTGGAAGACAAGGAGAAATCTGGTACAGTCTTTCTCTAGACAGAAGGTGTTGAGGAATGGAAATATAAATGTTGTGCCATACACCATCCTCTTTCTCTGGTTTAGTACGAGCTCCACTCTTTCCCCACCTCACACATGACAGCCTGTGCTTTACACCCTGGTAATTGGGGTACCTTAAAGTCTAAACAGAAGCCTCCATGCCTCAGATTTCTGGAGTCTTGACCCCTTAGTCATGAAAGCATGGGTGCTCATGAATCAGCACAGGATCACCTAACTGTTCCCTCTGCTATTCATACTTGTTTACTTTTTCCACAAAATGCTATTCAGTTCTTAAGCTGGAGTTAGAATTGATTGTCTGCCATGTATGATAGAGCCACATTCCGTGTGTAAATGTCTGCATCTCCCTCAATTGCTGTAGATTTTGTGGGAATTTTATTCTTAGCTATCTCTGCTGCAGAGGAGGAGCAGAGCACTGGACACTGCTGCTTGATGGGAGATGGCATCTTCCAGCTCAGGAGTGATACCTTCCATCTGTTCTTACAGCCTCTGCAGCTTGGCTGCTCAAAGCCTTCTGATGAAATCTACACCATGGAAAGCATGTTAGGAAAAAAAAAGCCACACTGCACTTGTTTTGTCTCACCTTCCACTTAAATCAGGCTTCCATTTGCTTTTGCTGGTAACCATCAGTGGGACTTTCCCACCCTAGAGGTAGAGCAGAGGCCCTTTCTGAGCCATTTGCATCTTTGTAGGCACTGGTGGCTGGAAAAAATATCCTGGGATAAACTTACACCCCCTAGGTCCAAGATGTTATCATGTGCTGGATGTCCTGGGCTTATTTTGGTAGGAGACTCATTGATAATATGTCCTGTGCTCCAAGAGAATTAATTCTCACCCCTCACCCTGCACCTCCTCCTGAGGTCTAGCCATGCTATTTTGGCTGTAAAAAGAAAGCAGCTGAGTGGAGCAATTTTGGACAAAGGATCCTTCGTGGAGTTCCATGAAACTTTTTATAGTGGGGCTATCATAATGATGTCTTCAGTGCCTCAGTGATACCTTCAGCTTAGTATGCTTGTAGATCTGCCTTTTTGGGGGGATTGCAAGCTGGTGGATAGCAGCAAACTCCTCAGTAACTCTCCTTGCAGTTCAGCTGGGGTGTTTAGAAGTCCAGGAATTCTTTCCTTCCCATGAATTCAATGTGATTAACTGGGAAATCAGGGCTCTGCAGCAGAGCCTTTCTGTGTGTGTTAAGAGTGGCCACAGAGCCACCACCTGAGACCGGGGCCAGTGGCCACACCAACATCTGCTGAGGGACAGCACTGGCACGCAGACCTTTACAGGGGAAGCAGTTTGCCCAAAGCCCTGCAGACGAGGCCACCTCACCCCTGCAGGCCCGTGCTGCCAGCACCTCCCTGAATTCCAGATGTGAATCCTCCAAACTCCCCTCTGTCATTTTTGCTGCAGAGCAGCTCCAGGGCCTGGCCTCCTGTTTATTTCCTGTGGAAATTCCTGAAAGTCTTCCGAGAGGTTAGCAAAATGCTGTCTTGCAGGGCTGCCAGCATACCAGGTAGGGAAAATCGTAGGAGATCAAACAGCCCTCCTGCCCACAGCTGCTTCTGAGAGCAGCCTGTAAAACCCAGTGCTGGTGGCTCAGAACACGGCCCCTGGCCTTGCCTTGGTCTCAGCCCAATGCCAGAGTCACCACTCACTCCTAATCAAGACCCAGAATGAGTTGTGCAGAGCACCCCTCATCTGCACAGGGTGTTAATCAGGGTGCATAGAAATTGTTAACTTTTTACAAGGACACGTTTCCCCCACTTTTTCTTCCCCCTTGAAATTAGATTAGCAATTCCCCTCAGGATTTCAGAATGTGAAAACTTGGATCAGTTCTAACACTCACACATTGTAATGTATTTTATGTCCTTATTTAGGGCCAAACACTGATCTGTGTGCTCAGTTTTCAGACATACTGCCTATTCCTTGGCACAGCCTCTCTGCTTCACAAGTACTCAGGCAGAGCAGCCTGTCAGCCAGAACCTGGCACTCCTGTAGGCAACAGGATGAAGAGAGGAGACAAAATGTGGTTTTGGGATCGCCAGTGCTGCAGGTTGCTCAGCAGAGCCAGCTTGCAGGGGAAGGAGCAAATGAGCAAGAGCCAGAATAGAGGCAGGAGCTGCTCAATTTTTTATCCTGGGGTGAAGGTGAGGAAAAGGAAAGAAAAATCACAACTCTAGCAATCTGCTCTAGGCAGGGTAACTCAGAGTTGCTTCCTACTATGGGCCATTATCAACACCTTCTTACACATGCATGTAATTAACACTGATTGGTCTTGAAGAGTCATTGATTTTGGTGTCCTCCTGTCCCATCCACAAGCAAGCCAAATCCTTACTGGCAGAAATTGTGAGTTCCTCTCCACCCTCCCACTTGATCACTGGAATTGCTGATGCAGATAAGGAAGAGTAGTGCTCATACCACTTCTCCCACTGGGACACACATTCACTGAAAAGCTTCCCTCCATATTCGAGGCTGTCTGTTCCCATAACAGACTCCCTTTGTTGTATTTAGGCCCTTCCACATTTTGGTTTTATTCCCTGTGGTGTTAGGAGCCCATAATCATATTTTTAAAATGAAAGGGAAGCTTTAAAGTGATGCTGTGCCCTTGTTGGTGCAACATCTCTGGTTTCCAGGCTTTCTCTTTGCCTGTTTATCCTGCAGCCCTCAAAGAGCCATCTTGGCCTGCTGAGCAGCTGGTCTGATGCCCAGAGGAACAAGTCCTCTCTGCTGCTGGCCTTCAACATGAGGAAATCTTATTTCCTCCAGCCTGATGAGCAACTAGGAGAGCCAGAGCACTGGCCTCTTCCTCTCTGCTTCCTACAACAACATTGCCTTCCTTCTGAGGCCCACATGTCTGCCCTTGCTCCCGAGATTGAGCCTTTGTCACACGTTAAACCCTGCAAATGTCAAGTCTGAGCATTGTTCAAATAATGTTTCTGTGTCCCTTTGCCCTGCTTCCATCCACCTTTTTGCCTCTGTCCTCCTCCATGCTTGCCTCATTTCCTTTTCCTGCACCAGGCACCTGTTAAACTGGAGCAGGAAAGGAAAAGAAATGTCTTGTAAAATAGGCAGGGAGGTGGGTCATGGCAATTGAAAAAGCAGTCAAGTAGCACAGCAGCCCTCTTATGGGGCTTTTCTCTTCCAAACTCTGTGGTTTTTCAGCTGGAGTGCAGTCAGGTTATAAATTTGCTATTTAATCTGCCGTGTTCATGGCAGTGTAAGCAATCAACAAATTAGCACCATTTAATTTCTTTTCATTGTATCTGTTGGGCAGCATCCCACTCTCAGAAGAGAGAGCTAGGTTTTCTTCCCCTTATTTTCTTTTTTCTTTTAATAACCTTGAACTGCTCTAAGGACTACAGCAGTGCTGCATCTGGCAGTGTGTCACACAGACCACACAGGGAGAAGAGGTCAGCGTGGGGCGAGCACCAAAATTCTTGCACAGCATCAGCTGAGGCCGATTGGGAAACGCCTTGGCAGAGCTCAATCCCCTCCCTGTCTCATTCTGAGCCTCCAGCTCCTGTGCCTATGGAGCTCAGGTGCCTCTCCCCAGCCTCTCTGGCAAGGAAAGGACTCCTTGCCCTGGAAGCAGGATGGTTGGGATGGGTGTCTTTCCCTGAGCCATCAGGCAGCTCCGTGCTGGGAGCAGCTGTGGCTGGTCTGAGCCAGCATGTTGCCTCTGCACAGCCAGATCTGGCAGCTCAGGAGTTCACAGGAGGCCTGCCCAGCACCTCCAGAGGAGAGGACATCAATCAACAAGCCCCATGCAACAAATGAAGAGTGCCAGCTGCTGCAGGAGGGTGCCCCAGTGGATCCTGACTAGAGTTATGACACCTTGTCCTTTGGTCCTCTGTCTTTGGTGTCTCACTGTGGAAATGCTCTGAATTTTATCAGTTTCCCTGTTTTAATGGATCAAAGTAATTTCTTTCTGTTTGTAGCAGAATAGTTCTCATTTTCAAGTCTCTAACAAAGTTCCTCTAAAGATTTTGGTTTATCTTCTACAGCTGTTGGACATTTTGTTGATTTTAGACATGTCCAAGGGTTCCTTCTTCAATTGCTGATTGACACTGGCCAAACCAAGACAAAAACCACAGGCTTTGTCTTTGAACTGTACAGTGGAGTGATCAGGAGTGTGGCAAAAATTTACTTCACTGGGTTACCTTCTTTGTTTCTAATTAAGATGATCTTTTCCTGGTGGGTGACATTTGGCAAGTCACTCCACCTGCCGTGTCCCCTCTTAAACTGTATTAACACATCCTCTATATTTTTTTTGTTCTAAGGTCTGCAAAGCAGGTGGTCTGCTTTGGTCTGTGGTTGCCCAAAACTGAGCTCCACCTTGCCTTTGAATAGTGAGAATCTAGAAATGAAAATATTCAGGCAGGACCAGGACATGGCCACAAAGTACAGATCTGTTTCTTTGCCTGTGTAGTTTGTGTTTTCACCATTCTGCTCTGTCCAGCAGATCTGCCAGGGACTTTGTTACTAAGCAATAAGTGGGTACTTCCTTGGGGCCAGATGGGAATTTGTTAAAGCATTCAGAAATAAATTATTAATAAATAATAAACTAATAAAGTAATAAATAAATTAAATTAATTATCCACTCCAGAGGAAGAGTTTGATTTCGTTGTTTTAAAGCAGGCTGTACTCTTGGCTTTGTGCAAAGAGCAGGAGAAAATTGTTTTGGGATCCTAAAGTAGATATTTGCCAAAGGGGCTCAGCTGTCATAGCAGTCCTGCAGCGTGTACCCAGAGCAAAGGGCTCTGGTGTCAGGGTGACCTGGTGGGTACATGGCACACAGCAGGGAGCAAAGGGGTTCAACTAACAACACAGCTAAACTTTCATAAGGCAGAAGTTACCAGATAACTCTGGAGTGGAAAAAAAATGTAATCTTTTTGAAAGCACGGCTGAAAGGATATAGCATCATTAAAATGTGTCCCATCTAATTTCTGTGTGGGTGGGATGGTCTACCAACAATCTGCTGGAACGGTATCTTGCACTTATCTGGAACAGATAAGCTCTTGCCTCTGCCTTTTTTATATATATAATTTTTTTCATTGTAAAACGAGAATTATTTAGCTAGAGAGTCTTTTAATTACTCAGTGCTGGGACTTAATCAGCGTGCATCTGTCTGACAACCTTTCTTTCGACTCTAAAAACCGGGGACTTTTATTTTTATTTTTCACCTCACAAGTCCTGGCGCTGCCGAGCGCTGAGCCGCCTTGTGGTTTCTGATGTTACTGTCACAGGAGTACTGTCACTGGGTTTTGTTTGTTTTCATCTTTGTGCTTAAGTCTTCTGGCCCAGCACAAGCAGAGGGTACTTGCATCCTCTCCTCTTGCATCAGGGTAATTCAGCTGTATTAAGGAAAGATGGGTCACTTTATCACAAGTTGTCAAAGTGGGAGCTTTGAAGTGGGTTTGAGAGAGGAGTCTCAGCCCAGCATGAAACACTTTTTTTTTTTTCAAAGACTAAAATGTGGAGTTTCTACTGTAATTTTATTTTTTCCCTCACTGGCAGAGGGTCCATGCTGTAAACTATCACATTTTCCACGGTGTCTGACTGCATGGGATAGGAACATACCTTTCCCTCCAGTTAAACCCCCCCCCAAAAAAAAGGTTGGCAAACTACAAGTGCAACAAAAGCACAGGAGCATGTAGATGAAGAAAACATCGCACTGCAGTAGGTTGCAGAATCAAAATAGCCCCTTTTGTACCCCAGGAGGAGTAAAGAATCAGCTTTCTTCTCTTTTCTCTCCCTTCTGTGCTCTTGTCTTTGTGATGCATATTCTTATGCTTGTGGTTAAGAAAAACCCAGCAAAACCAAGTCACTGGACAGGCATGCACCAGCAACCCTCATTTCTAAACCTCACATTCTCTCTTTAGCAGCTGTTTCTGCTGTAGATATTAAAGTTCTGCCGAGTGAGACCTGAAGGAGAAGCACTCTCTTTCATGGGCAGAGTGTTTTTCAACTCCTTTGGTGAGGAGATTTCTGAGGCTTTTCCTCTCCTCAGAATGTGGAATTTCTGGTGGTGTGGTGGGAATGCTAAAGGCTTGTCTAGACTGAGAAACAAGGTGTATAATGTCACTGCACTGAAACATATGTCTTCCAAATTGCATCTTTCAATGCAGACAACAGCTGGGAGAAATTCCTGTCTTGCTAACTCCTTTGTACTTAATTGCAATTCCTGGAGTATCAGGGACTCACTTAACAGTCACTAGATTCAGGAGGTAGGTGAATTCATGAGAAATTTCAGGGAATCATTTAATTTTAAGATCAGTGAGTCCAATCATTCACCCAGCAGCAACCCAAGCCCAACACTAAACCATGTCCCAGGGTGCCATATCTACACATCTTCTCAATCCCTCCAGGGATGGTGACTCCATCACCTCCCTGGACAGCCTCTTCCAATGCTTCACAGGCCTTTCTGGGAAGAAATTTTTCCTTACATCTAATCTAAATCTCCCCTGGCCCAGCCTGAGGCCGTTCCCTCTCCTCCTGTCCCTGTTCCCTGGGAGCAGAGCCTGACCCCCCCGGCTGTCCCCTCCTGGCAGGGACTTGTGCAGAGCCAGAAGGGCCCCCTGAGCCTCCTTTTCTCCAGGCTGAGCCCCTTTCCCAGCTCCCTCAGCCCCTCCTGGGGCTCCAGCCCCTTCCCAGCTCCGTTCCCTTCTCTGGGCCCGCTGCAGCCCCTCAATTCCCTGTGCTGAGGGGCCCAGAGCTGGACACGGCACTCGAGGTGTGGCCTCAGCAGTGGCAGCACAGGGACGGGCACTGCCCTGCTCCTGCTGCCGCCCCACGGCTGCCACAGCCCAGGGGCCATCGGCCTCTTGGCCACCTGGCCACCCCTGGGCTCGTGTCCAGCCCTTATTGACAAACCAGCCCTCAGGAAGCCCCATAAAAGTGCCAAAA
Organism: Pseudopodoces humilis; assembly: GCF_049639895.1. NCBI lineage: Eukaryota > Metazoa > Chordata > Aves > Passeriformes > Paridae > Pseudopodoces > Pseudopodoces humilis. Next base: position 4,423,998 of record NC_142203.1, read on the forward strand.
TGCAGACAGAAAAGACACACCAGGGTAATTTTATTTTCCAAGCCACCTGTGAGCTCCTTGGAGAGCGTGAGCTGTTCCCTGGTCACAGCTGCTAGATAAATCGGTGTGGTTAATGCTGAGGGGAAGTTATCCTGGAGATCAAGAAGCTCCTACCACGCCAGCTCTGTTTGCTGTGGATGGCAGGCCTGAACACCAGCCAGCTCCCAGCTTCCTCACTGGCTAGGCTGAGCAGAATCTGTGCCTTTTTTAACCTGGCTTAAAAAAAAGTAAAACAAAAATCAGGAGTTTCAGACCTTTGCCTGCTTTGCATGACGTGCTGAAGCAGAGATGGAGTTGTGTTTAGCCCAGCACTAGGCAGGCAGTGGAGATGGCTTTCCACCACCTGAAGGGCACAGGAAACAGGGAGGAGGTGGCAGTGGCTTGCTGCTGTGGGAAAAGCAAGAAAAGGTAAGGTTGTAAGTGTGCAGACAGGGTTTTCGTGTTCAGCACACCCAGAGCGTTTCCCTTCTCTGCATGCCAGCTGTGCCCCATTTTGGAAATAATTTCCAGTCCATGGTGGGAATAGTGAGAAGTCTGGGAAGTGCCAGACTGGGAGAAAGACTGTGAAGTGATTCAAGATGAACATGACAGGAGATTTAAAATACTTAAGAAGGAGAGGTAGAAAAAGAAAGGAAATCTCCACAATGGAGGGGTGATGAGCTCAAGCTGTGGTGTTGAAGCTTGGGCAATGCTGCAGCAATGAGGCACTGGGAGAGAAGGTGGGGCCTCTATCAGGGGATGTATTTAGGAGCAGGTAAAGAAAACATTCACTGGGAATAACCTGGACACCCAGAAAGTGGACCTGATGATCTCCTGAAGTCTTTTCTGAGAGACTTGCCTGCCTTTAGTGATGGTGATGGCAGGAAGTGTGAAAATTAGGATAGGACCACTAGCTAGGCTGAGTTTTGAGGTCATTGTCAAGTATTCCCTTCCCTCCCACACCTACCCCTTGTGCTGGAACCAGCACACTGCAGGTTTTGCACACACAAAGGCTGCTTTCTTTTGTTCCCAGGAGATGGATGCTCACCCCTTAATTCATCCATGAATTCACAGCTCACACACCACAGCTCTGCGCTCTGCCAGAGGGGCCAAGGATGTGGCCACCCTCGTGCTGGATGGATGACAAAATCAGAGTAGGATTTGAATGCGTGGTGGTCTCCTTGACCCAGATAAACACACTTTTCCCACAAACACAGCGAATTTGCCCTTTTTTCTAAGTGCAGGAGAGCAGTGGGCATGGAGAGCTAAAAAACCATTTTGCACTCACGCAGTCTGGGATGCAGTGGCCTTTATGCCCCTGAGTGGAGATCTGCTCTTGTAAAATGCACTGGTGTCCAAAGCACTGGAAGAACTCAGCAAGCTGGACGTGCTGGAGCTTCCCACCCTGTCATTGCAGTGGCATTCACCAGTGACTCACCAGCAGCATGACAGCGGTGGCAGCTGCATCAATGCCTGCAGCTTCCCTCACATGGCAGCACAAATGTTTTTACCATTGCTGTCTTGAAAATAATGTTTGAAATGTGTGAGGTCCCTCTGGAGAAGCTGCTGCCATTTTATTGCAGGCCTCTGCTGCAGAAAATCACACCGAGCTTGCCTGCTCTGATGCACGGTGCCCTATTAAATGGGGGTAATATTGGTGACTTCCATGATAGCTCCTTAATGCCTGAGAAGCCTCTTCAAGGTTTATTTCCACAAGCTCTCCAAGGAGGCAGGCAGGCAGGCAGCAGCAGTGAGGCTTATCCAGGGGAAAAGTGGAAAGGCAGACCTGACTGGAACGCTGGGGTAACACTTCAGTGCCAAAGAGCAGAAAGTCCTCGATGCTTTTTGTCTCACATCCCTTGCTCATTCCAGCTATCACACCTCATCCAGACAGCTCTGGAGCATGGAGACTTGTGTCTCTCTGGTTTTTTGCTCTGAAGAGCCATTTCAGGAGCTGCTTGCCCAGGAGTAACAATGAACACCTCCCTGTCTCTCCCAGGGGAAGGGAATCACACCAGCAGTCAGACACCCTGGTGGCATCACCCCTCTGAAAAACCCCAGCAGGTTAGGACTTGCTGCTCCTCCACTTGGGAAGCCTCTGAGGCCCCACATGGAGCTTTCTGAGGTACCACTTCCACCCAAGGGAGTCTGCAGCCACATCCCCCTTCCTCCATGGATCCAGCTGGGCTGGGAGCTGCCTCTGAGGTCTCACAGCCCACCTTGCAGGGCTGCCTGAACACCTTGTGGGCACCTTTCCCTAGAGGAACTTCAGTTCCCTAAACCATTAGAGCAGCTAGCCTTTTTCAGCACACAGCCTGAGTACTTTATTTTGCTGTTATTAATTCATTATAGATCACAATCCCACCAAAAAGTAGCACTAATTCCTTTCCAGTGCCAGTGAAAAGCCTTCATAGAGAGAGGAACAAATACAGGTAAAAAGTTGGAGGGTTGGTTTCTTTATTTGTTGCTTGCTTTCTGGAAAACAACTTAGGCAAAAGAACATCACTTTAAAAAAACACTCAGTCTTGCTGGCTCAAATCTGGTTTTGATTCTCAAAATTTTTAAAGTAAAATTTTAAAAATTTTAAAAGTAAAACATCTTATTTTCTATGTAAAGTCACAGATTGTTCAGTTCTCATTCATATCAATGCAGAGTGTGGAGGGATTATTTCTGTTTCCTTGAACTATTACAAAACAAGTCTAAGTTCTCTTCAGCTCTTCAAGGAAAATAAAAACCCCGTATTTCATAGATATAAGATATCTATCCAAGCCCGCTATAATTACAATATCAGCTGTCCCTTTTAATTTTCATGTTTACTGCATTAAGAAGGTAATGAATTGCAGTCTGACTCTCCTATGGGAACAGTGAGATATTATTGCAGTATAAAATAATTAATTTGTTGTTAATTAAGGATAAGCTGGATTCAGGTCCACACAGTGCAAACCCTGGAGAGGAGCCACCAGGGAGCAGGTGGTGCTGGTGTCACTGTCACCTGAAGAGATGGCAGCTGCCCCTGAACCTTCCTTCCTCCACTTCCTCAGGGACTTTTACTCCCATTTTGAGGCTGGGAGTGGACACCATCCACCCTTGCTGCCTGAGCAGAGGTTGGAAAATCCCTCAAGTGTAGCACAAGGGCTGGGGAGTAATCCAGCAGCATCAGTCCCAGCAAAAAAGAAGGGCTGGGGGCAGTGTGTGTGTGTGCAAAAAATCAACGTAGTGCTGCTTGGCTCTGCATTTTGCAAGGATAAAAACCCACGCTTGCTTACTGGTGGAAGTTTCTCTTGGCTTTTTTGCAAAAGCAACACCACCACACACTGGTGGCTGGGGTTGTAGTGAGACAGCACAGCAGCTGTGCACAGTGTTCAGTGTGCTGACAATCACTGCAGGGAGCAAATATGCCCAAGGGGCAGCATCTTCCCTGCAGAAAAGGTGGAGGGGCTTTTGTTCAGGGATTTTTCTTCAGGAAGCCTGCAAGTAATTTTCAAATTATTTGAATGGCCTGAATTCTCAGCTCTAAAACTGCTCCCCCCTTTATCTCCTCCTGGTGCAGGGCAAAAGAGACCCTCAGTGCTCATGAGAATTGCATTAACCTTGGAAGAAGAACTCACTGGAAATTTGAGCCTCCCATGGTGGGCTGACCCTGCCTGGCTCTCAGGAGCCCACCAATACCCCCTGGTACTCTGCCTCCTCAAGCAAAGGGGGAAAACAAAGTGACAAAAGGTGGGTTGAGTTAAGGACAGGGAAAGATTCATCACAAATTGCCATCATGGTCAAAACAGGCTCGGATTGGGGGAATTAATTCAATTTATTGCAAATCAAACAGATTATATATAATGAGAAAAAGGAACAAACCTAAATACACCTTCCTCCCCTGCCAGGTGGCACAGGGGGATGGGAATGGGGCTTGTGGTCACTTCATCACACATTGCCACTCCTTTCTCCTTACACTCTTATCCTGCTCCACCTTGGGGCATCTCCCATGGGAGACAAACTTCTCCCAGGGGAGTCTTCCTCCTGTGCTTCATGGACTGCTCCAGTGTGGATCCTTTCCAGAGGAAACAAAAGCTCCATCATCACTTAAACCAGAAAAACCTGCTCATAATGTGCCAAGTTTCTGTGATATTTATCTTAAAGCTCGTCCCAAGGGTATCCAGTCTACCATTCCTTTGTCAGGTGTCTATTGGTAGGTTCTAGGTCCTCCAAATTTAGCCAGCTGTAGACAACAATTCATTTAACCAAAAAAATCCCTCCCCCCCAGAAAAAAAGAAACAGAAGATCTTGTCCTAGTACTTGCAGAGAGGAAAGACAGAAAATTAAAGTTCACATGATAGGGGAAAGAAACAGCCACTGCTACCTATTAAGCTAGACATGTTAGCTAATGACCTGCCCCAAAATCTTTGAAGTCCCATTTTGTCTTCATCCTATTTGTCTTCATCTTGTATTTCCTATATTGCCTGCAAATGATTAGGAAAAGCAGCAAGTGGTCAAGAGAAGATGGGCCCAGGATATCAAGAGGCCATAAATGAAAGAAAAAATGTTTGAGGGTTCAATTTTCTGCTTTAGATACAATGATCTTTCACTAAATCAGGACAATCACACCTTTTCCCTGGAAAAAGTAAAACCCCCATCTCGCAGACTGGTGGAGTAGCTCAGGAGCAGACAGATGGTGTTCTCTGCTGTTACAGTTAATAATAGGCTGTCAAGCCTAAAACCAGTAAACAGCTCCAGCATTGAGGCCAGCAGGATTCCTTCTAAACCTCTGGATGCAAAGCAAATTGTGTCAGGACAAGTGCCCTGATTTCTTTCACTGGGCTGCTCCCCGTGGGGCTAAACCCCCCCCTCCTCACGATTCACATGGAGAGAAGATGTGAGTGACCCTTTCACCACTTCATTCCTATCAAGCTTTTTTGGAGCATGGAGGAAAAGAAGATTATCATTCCAGATCAGGAAAATTGCCTGGTTTTACCTCCACGACTCAGAAAGCCCTTAAGTCAGAGATTAGTGGCATGGCTCAAGGCAGAGCAGGGGGTGTTTTTTGGTGCCCACACAGCCCACAGAGGCATGCACACCTCTCATTTTGCATTGGTCATGGCCAACAGCATGAGGCCCGCCCTGGTTTGCGTTTGTGGCTTTTTGGTTAGGTGAAGAGGAAAGCCAAAAAGCTTCCAAGGAGTGCCAAATAGAAAAATCAAGTGCCAGCATGGGGTTTCTCCTTCCCACTGAGGGGCACGACCAGGAGCCTCATGCTAAAGCCTCTGTGGAGTCCTTGCTGTGTTCAGGTCTTCATGCACTCAGTGATACCCAAAATCACACTTGAAAAGAGTGAAGATTTAAGGGGAGTGGGATAAATTTTGTATTTTTTTTTTTTCTTGTCTTCTGGAAATTGCAGATACATCCCCAGATCTTTACCTGCATTAGCTGTCCAGGTTTGCACTCCTCCAGCTCTGTGCTGTACCCCAGAGCTCAGTGGAAAACATCTTTCTGTCCACACATGGAGAGCTGAGCCATGGTGAAACCAGTAAAACCAGTAAGTCACTGTAATTTAACCCAGGCTGGGCTAACAGGACTGAGAAATGCTGCTCTAGATTAAAACCACTCCAGAGCAGCACATTTCTCTTTGCTCAGGAGTGTGAAAGGGTTCATCCTGGTGCTACTCTGACATTGGTTTGGACCTTCAGGTAGGGCTGAGATAGAAATAATAGGAGGTTTTCATTCTAGTTCTGTCCTGTTCAAACAGTTAGGATATTGGGGGGAAAGAAACAACCAAAACACCTTGAAAACAGAACAAAAAACAAAACAAAAATACAAAAAAACAAACACCAAACCAACAAAAAAAAAAAACCAACAACAACAACAAAAACCCCAAAAACCCCAAACAAACAAAAAAAATACCAAAAAAAAACCCAACAAAACAACCCAAGCATAACAAACCAACAAAAAAAAAACCCAAACAAAAAACCAACCAAACAGAACCCACCCACCAAACAAACAAACAAACACAAAACCACTGTAAATCTGGAGAACTGTGCTGATGTAAGGCAAGGATAAAACTACTCATCCTTCCTGCAGAGCAGCTCCCCATATCTTTTTGGAAAAATGTGTTTCCTTTCTGCTACACTCCTATTACAAGTGTTCCTTGCTAATTTCTGTTCCAGCAATAAAAGAATAAAAATTTAGAATGCACAATGGAAAAAAACAAAACAAAGCCAACAAGCCAGCACTCAGATCCTAAAGGAATGGTGGCATACATCAGCATTTCAGGGCAGGATTATCCTTCCTATGCACACACACAAGGCAGGTCTGGAAAAAACACAGGAACAATTTTTTGTGTGCTGCAGAAGCACTCAAAGTTGGAATTGATCCCCAGTTACAAATCAGGGGAAGGGAAGGGAAGGGGAAAGTGGAAGGGGAAAGTGGAAGGGGAAAGTGGAAGGGGAAAGTGGAAGGGGAAAGTGGAAGGGGAAAGTGGAAGGGGAAGAGAGGGCTGTGTACAAACCCACAGAGGGGGATGCAAGACACCAGCATCTGCCCAAGAACCTTGAGTTACATCTTGGGGATCACTTATTGCCAGGGATGGTTCCTCTGCACCATTTTCTGTGCCAGCCAAGTGCCTGAGCAAATGAGAGGTCTCTGTGCAGGTCACCAAGCCTCTCCTAATTTGGACCCAAGGTGAATTATGAAAACATTCATCCTGAGGTGACCTCCCTACTTCCATCTTCATTACTTCCATCTCCACTGGCAGAGGAAGAGGAAACTTGGAAATTCAATTGTAAAATACCCACAGGCTTGTTATTGACCGATTCATTCAAAATTACGTTTTTTATTCTATCAGTCCAATTACTGTGAGAACACATGAGTGGGTACTGGAAGGGTTAAACTTCCTGAGATCCATGGGCTTGGTAGGCAGCTTGAGAGAAAGGGAGCTGTCTCTCCAAAGAGTTTTCACAAGCTTTCATGGTCCACAGGGAAAAAAAAAATAAAAAATAAAAATAGTGAGTCCAGGTAAGGAAAAGGCACAGGCATGGGGACAGTGTGGGGTGGGAAGGTGTGCCAGACCGTGGCTGGTGACAAACACCAGAGCCAGCCCTGTGCTGTTGACACCTCTTGGTTCCAGAGAGAGGAAAAGTGCTTCAGGAAAGCCTCTCTTCCATACGAGATTTCCTCCCACCACTTCTCCTGAGGTGGGACAGGATCCTGCCCTGTGCTAAGAAGGATCATCCGCAGGGACTGAAGGGGAAAGGATGGACAGACAGGACAGCTGTTAAACCCACCAGAGAAAAATCTGAGTTCAGTAAGTGCCTTCTCATTTTGATCCTTCAGAAAAACAGACCCAAAGGATGTAGGCAGGAGATTTTCAAAAGCCATGAGTTTCAGCCCAGCTTTGGTCTCACTGCAGCCAGCAGGAATTTTACTCCTGATTACAAACGAGAACAGAATAAAGTCAGGAGTGAGCAAACCCCACCTCTACAGAGCAGCATTGTTCCTTCCCTCCAGAGCTGAACAGAGGCATGTTTCTGATGATCAGCAAAAAGCCTGCATTTAATGTCAGCCAAAGGGGGGAGAGTGTTAGAAACCTCACAGACACCCTGGGATGTCACAGTGAAACAGGAGGCTGTGCTGAGCTGGGGATGAAAAGATAAATGAGGCAAAGGCAGCGTTCACATGGACTCTGACAAAGACAGGAGGAGGGAAAGAGGGAGCAGGAAAGCTCGGGGAACAAAGGGATGGACTCTGCTCTTACCCAGGCTGAAACAAAGGCTGCTGCAGTTTGTGATAACTGAGTGTGACACTCTGGGGGAGGGTGGGAACACTTGCCTTTTTTTGTTTATTACAGGTGAATGCACTTACACAGCAGGTGTGGGAATCTGGGCAGCACAGGCCTGGGTGCAGCAAATAAGGAAACAGAAAATAAAACCCGAAAGTGCCTGCTACCAGACCAAAAGTATGATATCAATAGGACCAATCTGTACACACCCTGAAACAGCAGTGTCTGACTTCACCTCTGTAAGGTGCTCACAGTCATCATCCTTTAGATCATTACACCAAGACTAACACTGAGCAGTGATTTAAATAAATAAATTCTGGAGAAGAAAATGCATTGCTTGCCTCTTTCTTCTATATTTGTAGTGGTGAATGGACCTCTAGTGGCAACAGCAAAAATCTCCCATCAAATAGAAGAAGTTAGTTGTGTTTAAGGGATTATGGTGTAGATAGAAACCATCTGAGCAAAGTTCGGGATGAAGAACAGCTACCTTGTGTAGTGAGGCACAAGATTTTAACCTGTGAATAGCAAGGCCATGATTATCTCTATGTGCTGTTAATTGTGTAGTGGTCCTTGCTGGTTTTGACAGAGCAAATAATAGTGATTTGTTGTGAATAAACTGTGAAAAAAAATTAAAAATTCCTCCTCATAGGTAATTTTTTTTTTTCAGATTATTTTTAAACTAAATCATGCATTATGTTGGTTTGGGGTTTTGTTTTGGTTTGGTTTTGTTTGTTGTATGTTTGCTTTGTGGGGGTTTTTGTTTGGTTTTGGCAGGTGGGTTTTTAAGTTTTCAGTGCTTTTTTCACAGTTGCTTTGAGATTAGCTTTTCTTCTTGAAGACTCAACTTTTACCTTTGAAATAAGAGTCTGGAACAGTGCAGAAGATCAGTAAAGACTCAAGTCATATTCATGTCAGTGGGAGAGCATGCAGAGTTACCCAGTTGAAGGATATCGTGTGCTTTACAAACTCAGATGAATGCAGTGGGGAAAGGTTGAGATCAAAATCTAGCTTAAAACACTTTTTCCTCCAGCTAATTTTCTTCCCTATCATTGCAGTTACCTGTGAGCATTCCCATTAGGAATGGGACAGGCCCATGAATTCATGGCACTTTTAGAAGATATGAAGTTTATGTGTCCTGTCCAAAAGAAAATCAGAAATTTAATATCCTAAATCCTATTCATTTTTAATAAATCATTAGGTTTCCAAGAGGTTAAGTTAGATTTAAAAATGACAGCAAGGTAACTGAGATTTTCTGGTCAAACCTCCAACCATCAGAATTCCCTGTTTTGCCAGGAGTAGAAGAAACATAAGTGTTAAAAAAAACACTGTTGCAGCAAGGGCTTGTAGGGACATGGAAAGGAAGGAAAAATGAGAAGCAAATGCAAAGGAATGATGAAGAAAGTTAATTTAATAGAAATGAAAATACAACTGTGTATACACATACATGCACTCTGAATGAATGTGTCCATTTTTGCCAATTTGGGCATAGGCCAAGGCACATTGACCATCACTAAGGTCAATCACAGACTTCAGTTTTCCTTAAAACTGCATTTTTGGGATCAGGTTGTGAACTGCCTGACACCTATTGCCAGTGAAAACTTTGCACAAGGGGCTCTCTGACCCTTTGTGGTGCCGTCACAAGTGTCCTGAAGCTGTCCCCACACCCTGCTTGTTCATGGCACTGGAGCAGGGTGGAACAAGGGCTCAGGTCCCCAGGGCTTTGTGGACAGCAGAACAGGAGGGTTTGAGCCACTGTTCCTCCAGATTCCCTTCCTCAAGGACTCTGTCTGGGTTTCTGGCATCTTCTTCTCTTTTGCTACAAAGTCTTTGATTGTCAGAGGTTTTATTTCTGGTGCTGACCTCAAAAACCAGATCCCTGCCTGAAATAAGGCTCCTTTGTGCTCCCAGAGGATGGGCCCAGCTGAGTAAATGAGATGTTGTGAAGGGGTCCTGTTGCAGCTCAGCTCTGCATGACACTGCTGTGCCCCCACAGCAGGATCTGAGTACCTCACATTTCCCTCTCCTGTCATTTCCACTGGAATGGGGCAGGGGCAATGCTCCTTTTCTTCTCAGGTGAGGAACTGCGGGACCAAAGGACCAAACAAGCTCATGGAAAGCATCCACAGGTGGAGCAAAGAGCTGAGATGCTGGGTTTGTCCTGCTTCCCCAGTGCCACCATCGTGTCCATCACTCACCCCTGGAGGAGACAGATACGTGTCACCCACCTGCAGTGCCACCACCTCCTCTTGCAGGAGGACTCTGCAGCCACCCACGGCTCCTCCAGCCACGGAGTGGCTTTTGGAACCATTGTTTGCATGCTTGGATTGCAGACACAGTCCTGCAGAGGATGGGAGTGGAGCTTTGATGGTGGTGCCTCTGTCCATTGCCTGATGAAGTGCCTGAGCTGGGTCTCTCTGGGCATGGGAAGCAGCACTGAAAGTGGGCAAGTATCCATCTCTCCAGGTGCTTTCAGCTCATTTTATCTGGCTGTAGACACGAGGAGTCAGTCTGCACTCTCCTTTCAGGTTGTCTTTGCAGCTCACACACCATGTCCTCCTCGCTGATGTCCTCTCCCAGGGAATATTCCGGAGGCAGAGAGAGCAGTACCAAAGAACAGGCACCCCAGCTCAGCTCCAGCAACATTCTGCTCCTCTCTTAGGTGTGGTTTGACCTTTTCTTTGGCCCTTTTTCACTGCTCACACAGCATGAAGGGGTGGGAGGGAAGCAAGGCCACCAGGGCTTCCTGTGTGTCAGAGTTCCACATCCCATTCCTCATCCCTCCCACCCCATCAATGAAAACACAAAACCTACTCAATCAGAGCAGCTTAAAATGGAACTCACTGGGAAAGAAATTTTTTAGGAGGAAGAGAGAGAGCTCAAGCAACAGGAAGCCTACTTTTGGTCCACTACTGCCTAAACTTCACTTTGTCATTTCTCATTTCAGTGTGATGTCTCTTATCAAAACTTCCTGCATATGTGTGCACTTTAAAACTCAAGGCTCATCTGAGGAAAAATGTTTTTGTTCAAGCCTAAAGATTTGCTTGACTCTAAAGGAGGTGTTTTTTTTTTTTCCTGCTACTTTTTGTTTTAGAAGGGAAAAATAAAAAAAAAAAAAAATAGCTGTAAAAATGGTCAGTAGAATTAGAACAAGTGTAAAAACCTATTTTTCACAAAGTTCCAGGCTTATTAATCTGTAATAAAGATAAGATACTGCAAGTTCCAGGATATCTTGTGCTCTCCCTGTCTTTCACCACGCAGCTTATTGGAAGAGACTAAAATACACACGGGAGAGATGCAGATTCAAGAGCAGCAAAGAGATGTAGGAGGATAAGCCCCATTGAATGTCAATGGCAGCTAAGAAACCAAAGCCTTCCTTGGTGCTTTTTTTTTTTTAAAAAAAAACTCCATTTAAATCTGCAACTACCTGGCTAAATGTAATTTGTAAAGCTTATGCAGCACCCCCATGCTTCAGGAATGCAGCTGCAACAAAATGAGACAATCACCCCTCCTCTTCCCCGTGTGTAATTAGTGTTAACTTGGTGTATGTCAGACATCCTTGTGGCAGTTCCATGTTCTTCAGACATGTTATAAAGGAAATTACCAAAGAGGTCACCAAAATCCTGACAGAAAGCATCCTGTTTTGTATCTGTCTGCTGATAGAAGTTTGCTAAATCCTCTGGTGTGTTAGTAAACTCTTAAAGACCATGTTTGCACTGTGGTAATAATTAAAATATCACCAGTGGGAATCTGACCCTGTGTGCACAAATCCTTGTATGACAATTAATGTAGTAGGGAGACGTGCTCCTAAAAACAATTAAGATAAAATTGGATGAATTGATCCAGAAAACATATGGTTTATTTATAAGGAGGCAGAGGTGGAAGAAGCAGCCAATTTCAACATGGCACAAATTAGAACACGAGAAAGAGACTACACTCTGGTACCCTAATTAACCGAACTATTTAATGTCTACATTTAATTTAGTTTTTATCACAGGGAGAAAACCGCCTAATTACATGATTTCACAGCCTCATTTTCACCTTCACAACTCCTTATGTGGTCAGATGATGTCACCCCTGAGTAGATGGCAAAGCAACCCTTCATTTGCTGTGTGCAGGGATGCCACCACTTTGTCCTTTCTCCCTGGTGTGGCTTTGTTTGCCCTTTTCTTTTTTTTAATTATTTTTTATGGGATCAGGTTCTCCTGTCTCTGAAATAAGTTAGCACAAGCCAGAGCTCCTCACATGGTGGCAGGGATTTGGATTGGCAGCACAAAAGGGCTGCTGGAGATCACACAAAAGATGCCTGGGGGACAGCCAGCTCCTAGATTACACACTAAGCCTTCCTCCCCTCTGCCTGGCCAAAAGTTGTCTCCAAAAAGCTGACAGGAAGAATAGCCAGGGGATTAACCTGCTCTTCTGGGGGAGAACCCGTTTCATCTCCTTTGCTCTGCTCCAGGCATCCCTCCTCTTCAGGGCTGGGTTCACTGACTGCCTTCTGCACTGCCTGTAAGGTGAGATGGCCATGAAACCCAGAGCTGGGCTAAAATCTGTCTCATCTAGGTCCATAATGTGTTTTTCTTATTTGTGAAATAGAAGGCAAAGCATGTCCCTCTTCCCATCAGTTCCTGAGGTTTTAGGAAAAAAAAAAATAAAGAAAAAGTTTGAAGGAAAGCTCATAATCTGCAGAAAGTGCACCATAAAAATGCAGCAAGAATATGGCAAGTAAGGTCTCCAAGAGGCCTGAAATAATTTTGTTTGAGGACTGAGTACATCCTGCAGGAATGGGGAGGAGGTCCAATGAAAACACCTGTAGCTCCAGTGCTGGGAGCTGACTGACATGGTGCAGAGGCAGTGCTAAAACACGGCTGCAGAGTGAAAAGCACTGGTGTTAAAAACCTCCCAGCTGTCTTTGGACCTCCTGGAGTCAAGAACAGTCTTTTCTTTTGGGCCAAAAATTACCCAGAATAGGGCAACACCATCAAGACTCTAAGAGCCCTTGCAGGAAAACCAGCAACCAAAACAGCAAATCCTACAGTAAACAATGGGCTGGACAGTAAGGGCAGCACTCCCTGAGAAGAACCTGGAGAAATCCTTATGTCCATGATGGGCAGAGAACCCCTGGGCTCAAAGAAATCCCTTCCTCTTCGACATCTTCTCCCTAGCAGGAAAATGAACTGGAGCCACGAGGCGTTGGATCCACGCTGGTGTGGTGGGGTGGTGGCCTCTGTGCTGGAAACCACTGGAAAGAGGCAAAACCTCACTCAGACCGTGCTGATTTTGGCTGTCTGGCATCTTCTGACGCCTGACTTGGTGTCAGGAGAGCAGCCAGAGGTGTGGACAGTGTTGCATTTTCCTGTTGGGCACATCAGCCTCTCCTCGCTGGATCCCAGGCAGCTTTCCCCTCTGGAGCAGCGCGCCCTGCGTCAGTCCTTAAAGAAAACTTTGGATTTCTGCAAACAAAACACTAGGTAGGGTCTGTTTGTCCTTCCTGTATCTCCAGACACTTCTTCCAGCTGATCTGGGTGTAACATAAGGAAGTTATGCAGATTTAGGTGTGCTGGCATCAAACAGGTTCCCAAGAAACAACACAGGGTGGATTTTCCAGCCTGGATTTCTATAAATGATGGAAATCTTACTTATATGCTTTCCAAGGGGGGCTTTTTACAGGCCCAGAGGAGGCAAATTCCAGCATACACCAAAACTGGGACTCTTGAAACACACCTGAACGCAAGCAAAGTGCACTTAATTAAGTCAGCATCCCGTTGGAAATCACTTAACTTCTTAAGGGGCTTAACTGCTGTTCCACCAGGAAAAAAAAGTCTAAAATTAAATATGTACTTCTGAGCTGAATCAGCCACACAATTTCAGATTAGCAGGGCAAGATGTACTTACAGCTTGGTGCATTCTGTTAAAAAGGTGAGATAAAACATAGGTACCACAGCTAAAGAATTTCTGGACCTGAGTAAACTCATTTCAAGTCCTGAAAAAGTTGGAGTTTTCTTATATAATGAAGCAGCAGCGAAAAAAAGTCAATAATAAATAGGTGTCTTAGCCTGTATCTTTGGCTGGTAGAACATGCAGACACATCCATTATCACCTTTTCTCTTTTTATATGAGCCCTTCCACCTCTGGCTGCTGCAACAAGAATGGATTCAAGAATCAGAAGAATTCACAGGAGCTGCTGGGAAGTAGAGCCCTGAATTTTGCATATGAAATACCCGTGGCAACAGATAGTCTTGGGCAGTCTGGGTAATTGCTGGTGAGTGTTATAGGAAGTTTTGGACCACTGTCAAGCAATAAAAGCAAGTGAAGGAATAATACTTTTAGAAGTTTTGTCCCTTTTCAATGCCGAGGAGTGAGTCAGTGCAGTCTGGCAGCCTGTGAAAGTCACATTCCTCCTTATATTGCTTGGTGAAGAGGAGATTCCTGACGCTGGTCCCGAGTTTGATGAGACCCAAAGCCAGCGTGAAACCTCAGCCATAAACCAGGTCTGCCTCCAAACTCTGCCTCCTTTCCCTACACTTATCTCTGATATCTCAAATTGCATTTTCCTGCATGAGGCAAAGACGGGACTTCTCTCTGTGCCTCCTCTTAGGGAGGCATTGCTCAGTGAAGCAGAGATTACCTGGGCATAATGAAAAGTCAATTTGCAGCAATATTCCGCTGAAGACTGTGTTCAACATTTTTTTATTCCATATTTTTATTGATTCGTGGGGCCTGAAAGTCTGTTCATTAGTTTCTAGATTTGTAAATGAGAGGGCCTGTGAGCTTTGAAAAACAGTCTGAGGAATTCAATCTGACCTTGGGTAGGAAATTAACCTGGGAAAGGGATAAAGAAAGCAAAATAACTGTCTAAAATAGAAAACAAAAGAAAACAAAAGAAAACAAAGGAAAAGAAAAGAAAACAAAGGAAAGGAAAATAAAGGAAAAGAAAGCAAAATAAAGGAAAAGAAAAGAAAAGAAAAGAAAAGAAAAGAAAAGAAAAGAAAAGAAAAGAAAAGAAAAGAAAAGAAAAGAAAAGAAAAAAAAAGAAAAGAAAAGAAAAGAAAAGAAAAGAAAAGAAAAGAAAAGAAAAGAAAAGAAAAAAGAAAAGAAAAGAAAAAAAAAGAAAAGTGAAGAAAAGAAAAGAAAAGAAAAGAAGAGAAAAGAAAAGAGAAGAAAAGAAAAGAAAAGAAAAGAAAAGAAAAGAAAAGGAAAGAAAAGAAAAGAAAAGAAAAGAAAAGAAAAGAAAAGAAAAGAAAAGAAAAGAAAAGAAAAGAAAAGAAAAGAAAAGAAAAGAAAAGAAAAGAAAAGAAGACAATCTGGAAGATCTGGAAGGAATCATCAATTGTACAAATACAGCATAAAAATATCTGGGGGTTACAGCTGGTCACAAATTACATGTAAACCCAGAGTGATACAGACAATTTATGTCTGGATGCAGGAATGCAGCAGTTATGTCTAACACATCTGAAGTCATCCCTCTGCTTCTTCACACATAGGTTTTGCATGCAATTTGGTCATTTTGTGGACATCAGATTTCAAGAAAAATGAGGGTTTCTTGCAGCAAATGCAGAGGAGAGTTGACAGTGAGACTGAGAGACTGCAAATCCTGACCAAGAAAAGCCTTGGTGGTTGTTCAGCTCAGGGAACAGCAAAGGGAGGAGTGAGAGAGGTCCTCAGCTGCTCCTCAGCTGCTCTGAGGAGGAATGGAATAACCTGCCTCCCATTTCCATCCCAGATGGGACAAAAAATTATGCTGTCAATTGCAGGAAAAGGTCATTAGCTGCAGCTTCAGGAAACAAAACATCCAGGCAGCAGGAACAGCTGAGCCCCAGGGCATCGGTATCACCTCTACCTCTGGAGAGATTGAAGAAGAGATTAGACAAACATCCATCTTAAATAACTCCAACCAGCCTTGGGGTATGGCCATGGAGCAGCTATCTCTTCCAGGCTTGTTCTCTGGTTTCCTGTTTGCCAACTGACTTTTCAAATAAAGCACCTCCATCAGAGGATTATTTTACTCTTCTCCTGTGTGAATGGACTGCCGATGTTCAAACTCACTGTCTTCATTTTCCTCAGGCTTGTTTGTGGGTTTGACATTGCAGGGAGCCCCGGAGCAGGTTTTTCTGGCTGTCTGACCACTGTGAGCTGTGTCCTTTGTTTGTCCCTGAGTCACCACAGCTCAGCTGGAACCAGGTGTCTCCTCCAGCCCTGGCTGGTCATGTGCTAGAGTCCCCAGCCATCCTCCCCAACTCAATAAAGAACCTGAAAACCTTGGGGAAAATAAACTTTTGGAAAGATCACACTCCTCTCCACCCTTTGGTGCTGAAGGTCAACATGGAAGAAGAACATTTAATTACGCTTATATTAATTTCTGATTAATGGGCCCTTATTTCCCCCACTAAATACCCTCACATAATTCAACTCCTACTCCCAGTTCTTGGGAATTTAGCAACTGGGAGTGCCCAAGTCGGAAGTCAGGGGTTTGCTTGCCAATTGCAGGGAAATCAGTGTGAAATCAACAGTTTGAAGCCCTGTGGTTTGTGTTCCTGCAATGGATTGTTTCCTCTGTGCTGAGCCTTCAGATGCAAGACCACAAAAGCCAATTTAGATAAGAAGGAACTTTGCAGCAGTTGTGATAAAAAGATCCAGAGATCAGGGCTGGGGAGACAAGGAGAGAGTCAGAAGAAGGAGGGGGCAGGGGGAATTTCCTGTTTCACACACACAAAACAAAATAGCACAAAAACTGTGGAACCCACAAAACCACATGTCTTACCCCAAAGCTGATAATCATTTTTTCCTGCTCTTTGAGCAGCAGGAGGAGGCACAGACACATTATATGGAAGGATGGCAAACCATCACCCTGTCCAAAGAAACTGCTGTTAACAGAATGACACCTGTCCACTTCAGTAGCAGTGGTGTTTTTAAGGGCTTTATGGGAATTGTTGGGTAGGAAAACTTCTGTTCCATCCATCAGTCTGGGTGGATAAGGGCCCACATCCTCAGCTGCTGTCCAAAACCATGATTGTCTACACAGATATGCTTCCCCAAAACAAAGCTGAGCTGCCTGCCAGCAAAGTTCCTTCACTCTAATTTTGGACTGGAGATAGGAGAAACATTCCCAACAATGTTGCTGTGGCACTTGGATCAAAATCAATGTTATCAGGGGGAGTGGAACAAGGAATTAATCAGGGTTTTTTTTTCCCTGGCATTTCTTCTTTCTCCTTATCTCTCTGACTCACAGCCTGAAAAAGTTGTAGTTAGAATATCTTTGGGTTTGGTAAGGTTTGGGATATTTTAAGAAAAAGATAGTCAGGGGGGAAAAAAGTTCCAAACCACCAGCCTGGAAAGCACAGCAAACCTTCAGCAGCTTTGGGATTTTCTTTAGGAAAGAAAGGTTTGCAGGAAACCACCTTAACTCATTTCAGAAAAGCAGGGAGCAGGTCCTGCTTTCCCCTTCAGCTACAGCATTTCTCATGGCCAAAGCAGCTACCAAAGACAACCTCAAAAGTCTTATTTCTTTCCCTGAGGAGCTCAAGCCTTTGAGGTTCTCCTTCCACCACTTTTGATAAAATCACTGTTACTTCAGCTCTCTGGCAATAGCAACCTCAATCATTCTGGCAGATGTTATGCAAACAGATAGGTCCATTTGCACTGTTGTGCATGTCAGCCCCTGAGCTCTCCTATTATTGTTGGGGCTTATTTGCATAGCTGGTGAGTGTTACCGTGTGCTACCTGCCTTTCAAACACCCTTGTCTCAGCCAGATCTCTCAGGGAGCTCCTCCAAATGTAAGCAAGCCAAGACTTGGTGGAATCTCTCTCTTCAAGCTGTGATATTCCCTGAGAGAATGTTGGTGGGTTTTGCTTTTGTTCCTCGCCTCTGGGCTGCCCCTTTTCAAAACTGGAGGCACCAATGCAGATGGATGAGGAGAGCTCAGTCCTTTCTGAGCACTTGCCCATCAGTGTGTCGTTTATATTCCCCTCACTTTTAGAAACCCTTCTCAGGGCTTTGTTTGCTTTTCAACTGCTGCCAAACATTGTCCAGATGGTCTTAATGTCACATCACTGTAGGTCTTTTATTTTCTAGTCTGTGCCCTGTTTTGTCCTTCCTTCCAAGCCAATGTCTCTAAGACTATTTTTGGCCCCTTACTTCATTTCCCCTCCCTTCTGTCCATCAAGCTGGGTGAGTCACACTCATCTGTCCAGGAAACCTCATCTATTACCCCAATTGTTCTGGACTGAAAGGAGGAGAAGAACAGTCATCTCCAGATGACATTGTTTATGCCACCCCAAAGCAGCTCACCAAGGGTTTAGGTACTTAATACCAAGCAGTGACTCCACACACACACAAAGGGCTGCCCTAGCAGCGCTGACTGAACCTTCAGGAATGTGCTTTGGAGAGGGAGCATCCTGCCAGGAGCCTGCAGTTATCACATGCCAGTGTGTTTTTTAGCAGTACCAGGAGATCCAATTCTCACCTAAACACGAATGCAGAAGGAGCCCCCGTGTGCCAGCAGAGATGTCCAAGCACAAACATTGGGCTGAGATTCAGCTCCTCGTGCAGGGTGGGTAAAGAAAGATGCACACAATCCTTGGGTCTTAATTTCAGACAAATGGGTGCTTTTCCTCAGCATTTTCCTCACCAACATGATCATTAGAAACTTTCATTTCCCTCATGAGTTTTTCTCTTGTATTGTAAGTAACTATCTGCCCCGAGTTTAACTCCTTCACAATGAACATTTCTCCATTCCTTCAGTCAGTTCTCAGGTAAGAAATCTTTTCTGACCTCTGCCACTTCCTTCCAAATTCTGAGGATGTTTTTCCAAGGCCATTGGTTTCACCATTGTCCTTAGTTTTGATGCTCTCCTGCCTGCTCAGTTTTGAAATCAAATCCTGGCCAAGCATTTCATTCCTCCAGAACAGGCAGCTCTTTCTCTGTAATGTAACCATCAATATCAGCAAACATGAAGGAAAAATAAATTATCTAGGCCTCAAGGAGCAGCTACTCCTGCCTTTCAGAGGCAGAACAGAGCAGACATTTGGGTTTTGGAAACAAGGCTGTTCAGGGTGGCAATGTAAAGCTGCAGACCCCTTTGGAACCTGTGGTTTAACACCACTCATGAAAAGAGTGGGAAGTATTTCTGATCTTAAAAATAAGAGAGAAAAAAAACCTAGCCTCAACTGTGTCATAACAAGCTAAAACAATCAAGGGAGCTGAAAACTTCATAAATAAAGGACTTGACTGACAGCATCTCAGGAGTCCCCACGTTGTGTTCAAATCCATCAGGCTTTGTGAGACTTGGAGCCAAATTCTCACACTGCTTACCTACCAGTGCAGGTAAAATCCCTTCTAATGCCAGAGAAATAACTCTGGAACCAAACACTGGCAGCTTCTAGGAGGTGAACTTGGTGTTTTCTCTCCCATCCAGTTGTAGGGTTATGAAAGCACTGCAGAACTTTCCGTGGGGGGCCTTTGTGTGCTTACCAACCTATGCAGCAAAAAAGTGCTGCAACCAGCAAGTTAACAAGGTGGCAAGGTGCTCAGGGTCATAAGGTCTGCAGAGAAATTAATTTTGGGAAGGAAGGAAGTTTTCTTTTTCCAGGGGAAAAAAAAAAAATAAAAAAAAAGGAAAGAAATTAAAAAAAAAAAAAGTAATCTAGTTCACAGAAACTCCAGGTTGACCTCATTTTTTTTTTTCCTAAAAGCATACTATTCCAAAAAATCAAAAGCACCCGCAATCATTCAGCATCTCTGCGAAATCAGGGCAAATCTTGGGCTTTTCTTATTTTCCAGAGTAATATAATACAGCAAGTTCAAACCAAAAGATCCTTCCCGGCCTGCCTAGTAATCTCCTGAGAGCCATCCCATACATCCTCACACAATGCTGTCAGTTGGATGATGGGATTAAATAGAATCCAGGTTAAAGCCAGTGCAATCCAGAGAACAATGATTTCAAACTCAGCAGTTTGTGGAAGTGGAATGGATGGTGTTCCTGCCTTTTTTCTGCGCCTTCAGGAATATTCTTCCATGCTGAGAAAATGAGAGTGAAACTCTCAAAAGTCACCTTGCCTGCCCACCAGCAGGAAGATCTGGGTGGGATGTAACAGCAATGGTGTCAGGAGCCATTCAAGACCATATTCAAAGCAGAGATTACAGGATTTTAATTAGAGGAAATGCAAAAATATCTATATAAATTTATTTTTTAATAAATCGGTCCGAGCCCACCTCCGTTTCTTGGCAGGTTATAATGATAAAGGATTGAGACTGCAGAAACCAAAATACTCAGGCACAAAAACCTGGCTTTGGAGTTTTCACTCCCTCGGTCTGTAACACAGCTTTAATTTCCAGAAGGCTGAGTCAATGATCCTGAAAATTTTGGCAAAATCCTTAAACTCTGGAAACTGTACTGTGTTCTACTGTTGGGTCCCTGGTTTGGGGTCCAGGATCCAGGCAGGATCCTGTGGCAGGGTTACAGGTGGCCTGTCCTGCAGCAAGGATCAATACCAGTGCAACAGAGCAGAGGCACTTATAGATGGGAGAGTGTGCAGAAACAAGAGACATTGGTCAGCCAGTGATCTTGGGGCAGCAGCAGTAACCTGCAAGGGTTTTATGTGCATGGGTTGGTGGAAAAAGCTGAGTTTTTGAGGTCTTATGCACACACTGAACTGGCAAAGCTGGAGCGTGGCCTAAACAGACAAACCTGGTGAGAAACCCAAATCAGAAATTCCTATGAACAGTTTCCCCCCCACCTCCACACCCCCATTATTACGGTTGTTATTGTAATTATTGTGGTTGTTGTTATTATTTCACCAGTTCTGATGTTTACATTTAATCTCCATCTGCCAGACAGCTGCTGCAGAGCAGGGATCCTCTGCATAGGCAGAACTACGTTGGTGACCCGAGTAATTACAGAAGCACTTCATAGCTTTTCCCTTCCCTAGACGCCTTGGAGATGACATCCCTGAGACAGCAGGATACAGGTTTGGTCTGTGACTGTGGATCATCACTAAATTGTTTCCTGAGCTCCTGTCACCACCCTGCAGAAGATTAATGTGAGCGGAATGAAAAGCAGAGCTCTCCTCTCAGACCCTTCCACTCCTGCTGCTCACAAAGGAGGATGAGCACACCCCACATGCTCTCAGCACTTGAGGCAGAGCACAGGAGCCTGGCAGGTGAGGAGGAAGGGGCAGGTCGTGGCACACTGAGGCACGAAGGGTGGGGAGGTCACGGGCAAACTGAGCCTGCTCTTCTCCAGGCGCTTCTGAGAGCACAGCTGAGCCTTGGTCAGGGACAGCTCTTTGTCAAGAAACACACATTTTTTTCCCTGCCACACTGCCTAGAAGGACACCTTGCATTGTCCTGGCATGTGCTGAATCCCTTGGGCCAAGCAGCACTCAACCCCAGGAGGCAGAGCTGGGGCGCAGGTGAAGCCACGCTGCTCATCCTGCTCCAGACACAGACTCTCAGCCCTGCCACGTGAGGCCCAGCAGCAGCAGCTCCAGCAGTCAGCCACTCTTTTGAAATTATGTATGCACTCAGCTCCTGGAGGTTCCTCAGGCTTTTTTGCTCTCCAGGCAGTAGCAGCCAGAACTCCCTGAGCTTCACAAATTTATGAGGCGCAGCTCATGTCACTGCAACCACGGTTAGAAACATTAGGGAGCTAGATATTTATAGAGGGGCATAAGAGCATCTTCCAAAGGACTGAAAATGCTCCAGGCTGACTTCTTTTGTCACTGGAACCAAAGGATGGGGTTTCAAAGAACCTGTTGGTGTAAATCTGCACCTCTGAATACCCGGCTGGGCACAGAAGAGCAGTGGCCAGAGCCTCGGGTCAGATTTTTGGGGGGCACAAAGGGAGGTAAATCCATCAGCCAGTGGAGGGGTGGTGATCTGTGCCAGTGGAAGAGCTGCTGCCTTGGGGAAAACTTCACAAGTGTTTTATCACACATTCCAGTTCATCAGGAAATTTCTCTTGCAGAGACACTGCAAGATGCATGTGTGTGTGTGTGTGTGAAGCCAGCAAGGTTTCCTTTTTACTCCCCCTCTGCAGCTGGGGGGGAGCAGCTCCATCCAAGCTCCTTTTGGACTGTGTGACAGCCACCCAAACACCAGGTCTTCACCCTCCTTCTAGTTCCATGCTCTGGTGTTCCCAACTTTCCATGTTCATGGTCCCCACTAAGCCTGTCCTTCCCTCTTCTCCATGCCCAGTGAACCCAAATAATTCTGTGTCCTGCACCATCTACCTGCCACAGCTCTGCCAGGCAGCACTTGTCCTGGCAATGGAACCAAAATGTGGGGCTACAGCTGCCCCCATAAGGGATCAGCATCTTTGCTGTCACTGCCATAGGCGGGGGAATACTCAGGAGCTGGCCTTCTACGGTGTTGCTTTTTTGTCACGGAGAAAAATATTTTTAATAGTACTCAGGGTCTTATTGTATTTATTCAGTCTTTCTGGAGGTAATTTGACAACGTTCATAATCTTCTTTTTCTGCAGCAGCATGAAGTGCTAGAGGAAACAAGGGCTGACCAGGGTGGGTGAGGAAGGAGAGGCTGACAAAACTTCTGGGTTTTTTTTGCAGTCCTCTTGATGGAGAGGAACAAGCCACAGATGTGAAGCTGAGCAAAATAGTGTGTTTTTGTAAGAACACAAAACAGCTCTGGGCATCATGTGAGCCTCAACCTTTTCTAAACTAAGGTTTAGGAAAACCTGTAACAAGACTCTGTGTAACAAGAAAGAATATTGAACCAGTGCAAGTCCACTGACAGCTGAAAACTCTTTTTTTTCTGCTGTGGTTATGTCTCTGGAAAGGCACAGAGAGGGGAAAATACTCCAGTTTTCAGGCAGCAGCTGGTGGTAGGTTACAACAGGGAAACAAGACAACTACTCTGGGATACTTGCAAGTGTAAAGGCATGATGCCATTTCCTGGCACAGGGGTATTTTTCATGAGGATAGTGCAAAGTGCATGCCCTTCTTTAGGATCCACAGTTAGTGAGACTCCCTGGTATTCATCCTGGGCTTCGGAAGGTGAGAAACCGAGCCTGGTGAGGTCATGGAAAAACACCAGGGAAACATTGCCTGACACACTCTGCCTTTCCTCAGCCTGTGCTGTTTCTGTAATCCTGACCTCATCTTTTTCTCCGGTGTCCAGCCTGGATCCAGGGACGGTAACTGAAGCTTCTCATCTCAGTTGCCTGCCTCTTTACCAAGCTTCAGAGAGGCTGCCACTAAAGGCATTGACTCCCGGACACTTCTGCTGCTTGGCTGAGGCGCCACCCATCTTTAAAGCCCCCTTCCCTCTGCATCTCTTCTCCACAGGGTCCACAGGGATGAGATAACCCAACTTTAATCCCTCTTGGTCACTGTGCCCCCGTTTGACACCCCAGCCTTCAGCACTAGTTTTAAGAGAAATTGGAGAGCGAGAACTCCTGCTGCAGAGTGTCTGTTTGATTTAGTGCCCAGGTGCTGAAGTTCCAGGTGTCCTCTGGGCTGGTAGGGGTGAGTTTGTGGGGCTTGGTGGAGCAGGAGTGCTGGGTTCCAGTCAACACTAAAACCTTCCCTCACCGGTCGAGCTCTTAGCACCACATTGTCCCTAAACAAAGGCCGCCAGCACTTAGGGAGAGTGGCACCCACTGTTTCAATTTCAGGGGATTCTAGCCCCGGTGATGCTCCTGCACCGCAGGTTCTTCATCCATGGAATCAGCAGAAAACCTCACCCTTGGGAAGCTTCCAGCCATCATTGCTTTGGAAACAGCTCCTCGGGAAAATCACACTGCCGCATCAACACTGAATCATACCTCAGATGCAGATAGAAGCCTACAGGCTTTCCAGAACAAGCTCTCTTTTTTGGTCACCACACCCTTAATTCAAAATCTCCTTCTTCCCCTCACAGCTCTTCCCAGGGCAATGAGCATTGTTGGAAGTGTTTACGTTGCTGCTCTCTGCCAAATTAACATTATCACTCTCACCACCACCTCAGGAGCTTCTAGGTGATGCTGGCTACTCATGGGCAGCAATTTCAAAAGCACTAAAAACAAACAGTTTACATATATATAATATATATATGATCGTATTTAACCATCTCTCTGCTTCAACAAGCAAGAATCCTAAATTCTAAGCTTTGTGAAAAACCCAGAACATCAGATGCCCCCAGGTTTCACCAAAGCAACTTGCTTTGAACACACATTTTGTTGCTCTTTGCTCTTCCAGGTACCTTCCCACAGCCACTCTTGTGCCAGAAGGTAGGCAGTGAGAGCTAAGAATCACCCAAAATCTCCGTCCACGTTGTGAACCAGGTTCCCACAGAACATTTCACATCCCCTTTGCCCACCCTGAAACTCCTGTGGGATTCACTTCCCCCACATTCCTGCTCCATGTAGGAGTAGGACAGCAATGCCACAGCTGACTGAAACAGGAGTCATTCCGTGGTGCAGAAAACTGAGGACGATTCATCCCAACCTTACCCCCGAGCCTGACCTTTAAGGCTGTTCTCCCTCTCCCAGCTGCGTGTGCCAAGTCTCCACATATCATCATCAGTGGGAAATATGTAACTGCACTGGAGGAGGAGGATAACTGGGAGACATGTGAGTAACTGAGACAATGCAGAGCTGCCAGATCCGTGACAGCTTCTGGGGGCAGCGCTGCCGTCTGACATTATGCACATCCAGGTAAATTATCATTTTGGTATGTGTTTTCCTGTGGGCACGGGAGCTAGCACAGGCATACAAGGGATTTTTCATTGTTATCACTTTGTGAAGGATGTATTGAAAGCTCCATTTCAGCAGTGGCTGTTTTCTGGAAGGGGGAGAAGACAGGTGGTGGCCTTCCCAAACACCCTGAGGTGGTTTTGAAGGCATTCCTTCAAAAATGCTAAATCCACAGCTCCTTAACCCACCATAACATGTTTCATATTAGCTTTTCCAAACTTTTCCAAAAGCTCTCAACAACAGTAACAGCAACGTAAACACTGTAAACAAAGTGTCTTTTCCATGCTGAACAGCTTAATAAAGAAGAAAAGTGAGAAACGAGGAGACAGAATCAGAAAAGCAGTGGAGAATCAAGGCTGTCCCTGTCCCTGTGGAGACAACTCCTCACCCCTGGTCCAAGTAGCTTTGGCAAAACCTCTGGCTCAAGCCTTGAGCTTTGTCAGATCCTGGCTGACCTCAGCCAGGCTTTACCCTGTAGGATAAAGCACTTTTCCTGCTTTTTGTGCTGGGTCTCTGCGGCTCCCTGTAGCCTCTGGTGGAATGTGCAGTGCTGCCCGAGGCCCTGAGCTTCCCCAGGCTTGGAAAACCAGCCTCCCAACACCCCACAGCCTGCGAGGCTTTGGCCAGGCTTCACCAGTGAGGATAGGATGAAATATACCATCTTGTGGTGGAAATATTAATTAGTTACTGTTTCTGAAGTGTATTAGATGTTATGGTGTCTCTGTCTCTTCTTATCTGCAATATGGGCTTTCTGGCCCTTCTCTCTACCCCAACCAATATTTTATATAAACCTGGAGTGCAAAGTCTACACTGACACATTACAGGATGAGCCAAGTGACTATCATTCAAATATTTATTTCATGAGAAGTAAGAACATTTTGCACTTTTCTCCAGAACTCTTTCAAAATCAGCTCATTTCTTCTTGTTGGAAGAGAGCCCATTGTTCATTTGACACTAAAGATAGTGCTTTGCTGTTTTCTTTTAAGTCAGCATTTGGAGGGTGGACAGCAGAGAGGGAGTTAAGCTTTATTATGCTGCCTTGTCAAAAGGATACAACACTATGCAAAAGGAATGAAGTGGAACAAAAAAAAAAAAAAATGCTTTCTTTTCCACATGGTCTCTCTCTCTCTGGCATCCAGTTTTCAAATGATATTCTGCCTTTGCTTTGTCTGGTAGATTGGATTTCAGATGACTGTCAATTAAATGGCAGGAACACCTTGCTGCCTCCAGGAAGCAGCTTCCTCCTGCCCACAGAATTTCTAAATGAATGGGGCAGGAGGGTGGTGCTGTTTGTCTGGTTTTAAATCTCCCTTCAATAAGCATTTGGACAGCTTAGTGCAGGAGCCTGCAGCCTGGAATGAACAATATTCCCCCAGAGTGAAGGCAGGCAGAGTGTCACACCCACAGAGGGGCAGGGGGGCACAGAGTGACCTGCCCGAGGTGGCACCGACTGTAGGAGCAGGGACCAGGGCTCACAGCTTCCCTGCCTTCAGACTGGAGGCAAACAGAGAGGGACTGCCTGATCTACCCAGGGAAAAGAGGACAGATGGTTGTTTTCCTCTGTGGCTTTGCAGGATAAACCAGGAAACACTGAGTGATGCCCCTCCTGATTTGTTTTTCTAACAACGTGTCCCTACATCCCAGCTGCTCGCAGAATGCTGTGCAGTGAAGTGCTGGAGCACAAATCTCATCAGGAGCGGCTGAGGGAGCTGGGAAAGGGGCTCAGCCTGGAGAAAAGGAGGCTCAGGGGGCCCTTCTGGCTCTGTACAAGTCCCTGCCAGGAGGGGACAGCCGGGGGGGTCGGGCTCTGCCCCCAGGAACAGGGACAGGAGGAGAGGGAACGGCCTCAGGCTGGGCCAGGGGAGGTTTAGTTGGATATTAGAAATAATTCCTTCATTGAAAGAGCTATTAAGCATGGGAACAAGCTGTCCAGGGAGGTGATGGAGTCATCATTCTTGGAGGGATTTAAAGGACATGTAGATGTGGCACCCTGGGACATGGCTTAGCAGTGCTGGGTTAGTGGCTGGACTTGATGATATTAAAGGGTTTTTTCAGCCTAAAGAGTTGTGCAAAAGCCAATAAAGCATTTCTCAATGTGTTTATCACCCTTGCAAGTGGAATCCCTGATGTCTGGATGCTGCTTGCCTGGTGCACAGCGAGGGACTCCAGGAACTCTCAGTGAAATCCAGAGCTGGGTGTGATTAACTCCCCTGCACCTCTGAGGAACAGTACCAGGAAATTGCTAACATTGTAAATTGTCTCAAACATGCACTTACTGAAGCCCTTAAAGAGCAATTACTACATGTTAACTGAACACCCATCAACTGTAAAAACAGCAGTTATGTGGGTTTAATAGGTATATAAAGGAGAAAATCTCACCACCCTGCAATTAGCTCTAAATCACATAAAAAGTGTAACTTGTACACTTGTTGCTTATTAATACATAAAAGATGTACAGCATGTTAAAACATTTAATTAGCATGTACATAACAGGCTAAAAGTTAAGTACAAAATTATCACTAAAACACTGTTGAGCTCTTCATTAGCCATGTGAAACCACCCCTCAGCATGCAGGCCTCCCATTGTCCTGGGAATTAGGTGATTTCAGCTGCTGCTCAGTGATTTTAGATCGGGGACAATGATACACTGCCCATTTCCCCTGACTGCAGAATCACCTCACAACATATTCCTGAGGGAGCCAGAGGGCAGGGGAGGGGAAGAGATGCTCCTGAGCAAGGCCTACAGCCCTCACCTCCATGAGGCTGTGTTTAAAAATCTGGCCAGGAAATGAGGTGTGGACTGCAACTCACACTGTGCTGGCCTCCACCAGGGGCTATCAGCACATCAGGACAGAGAAAAGGGTCCTGCATGAAGGTCCTCGTGATGGAAGAGGAGGTCAGGGTGGATGACATCTGCAGGAGGGTTTGTGGCAGAGGCCAGGGAAGAGGGGAGCCAAAACTGGAGGGCTGGAGGCCCCCACCATCACCAGGAGGGAAGTGAGGGACTGGATATTACCACCAGAGTCTGGAAAAGTAGGAAAAAAAGGGGTGAGGGCTGCAATTTGGACCTGCAGTCAGGATGGAGTCTCACTAGGGATCCCAGGGGGAGGAAAATAATATCTGATATGTGCCAGTGGGAACATCACCCAATCACACACTCTGCTGACAGAAGGAAACCACAACGCAGAATTACCCCTTGTTTAGTCTAAGTCAGCTGCCAGCATGCACACACACCACATGAAAGGCAAAACCTGAACATGTTCCCAGAACATCCTCCTGAAAAAGCCATCTGCTGCTGCCCAGGTTGTTTCCTCGCCATCACAACAAGCTTTGGGAGCATAAGCTCCGTTTTCCAAGCGAGATAACATCCTCACCTCAGCTCCAAGCCTGCCATGGGCACAGCAGAGACTTGTAGGGTTTCTCTGCTTGCACAAGGAGGTGGTGAGCATGGGACACCCAAACAGCCCCCTGATTCCATGGGGAAGGTCTGGAAGTGGTTGGTCAGACTCAAAGTCCAGCAAGAGAGGGTCTTCTCCTGGCCCCAGACACAGAGATGATGGTTGCTTTTCCCCAGAGTGGGTAGAAAATCCTCCCTTTCCTCTGAAGTGTTTTTTAACAGGCCCCAAGGAGGTGTGGAAATCTGTTCTCCCTCAGAAAAAGGGTATCATCTGACTAAATTTGCTTAAATTGTTTGACAATTCTTGATGGCATTTTACTCATTACTCATCTAGGCAGTGAATCCTGATGCATGATAACCCACCAGATTCAAAGATTAAAAAGAAAAAAAACTATTTTAAAATAAGCATTAAAAATTAAAAAGAATAGTAAATAATTGTGTGCCCTTCATGCAAAAATGTATAACTTGGAGAAAATATTTAGCTTAAATCCTTTCCACCTCTGAATGTCTCCAGGCTAAGGCCATGGACAAGGACTCAACTCACCAGAATTTATTTTTATGTTGTGATAGAATTCCTCAAAACAACATTCCCTCTTCTTCTTCTACCACTTCTTCATCTGGCAAAAGGGATGTTAAACCCCTTTTATGCCCCAACAGCAAGACACAACTTATTTGTCCTTTATATTGCAATATTTTTTCTGAAAGGTTTCTGCTCTCTTCCTACTACAGGAAACACTACAGAAACACAGAAAATACAGAAATATTTGATTTTTTTATGATATTGCCATGCAAAATAGATTATTGTCTTATTCCACTTTTTCTCATTCCATCTTCTAATTATTCTCTTTGAAAGAGCATTAGTGGCAAAGGATGAAAACTAACAGACTCAACCTCTATCTACTGTTGTTGAAAAGAAACATTAGATTTTAAATAACTGAAATTCCTCATGAAAAACAAAAGCCCCTCTAGTGCAACTGATCCTCCATGAAAGGGACCTTGGAAGGGTGATAGGAGATATTTATACATAGTTTCAGGCCCTTGCCTGTCACTGGCTATAAACAGGAATTAAAGTTTGGGGATTTTGAATGCAAGTTTGTACAACTCTTCCTGCTTTGAGAGACTCAAAGTTAAATATTAGAGGTTTAGTGAGAGTTATTCCTCACACAGTAAAGTTAATCAAGAGGGGACTGTGACTGCCTTTAAAAGAAAGACTGAATTTGGAGACAACCAAAGCTGTGCAGGGAACCTCCTACTGAAGAAGCAAACAAGATTCCCCACTGCTC
The DNA here is from genome assembly GCF_049639895.1 of Pseudopodoces humilis. Lineage (NCBI taxonomy): Eukaryota > Metazoa > Chordata > Aves > Passeriformes > Paridae > Pseudopodoces > Pseudopodoces humilis. The sequence goes on from NC_142203.1 coordinate 4,453,148, forward strand.
AGAGTCAGCTGAAGACAACCTGGTGCAGAGCAAAGCAGTCCAGCATTGAGCCAGGCTGTTTAGGAACCATCAATTTACATTTTCAAATTAGAGATGGGTCTGAGCCACAAGGTGTTGATCTGGGTTCTGACAGGCTACAGGTGAGTCTTCGGTCTGACCTAGCACGGGGCTGGAGCAGTGTTCACACCCTGATGTCTCCAAAGTTCTTGCTCAGTTTGGACCTGAGAGCATTCAGCTCACACCCATCTCAAGCCCCAAAAGCTCAGATGTCTCAGTACCTCAGTTCACCCTCTGCTCTGTGAAAAAGCACCATGTCAGCATGGGCAAGAGCTACAGATAACCCCAAAGACAGAAAGAAACTAGGAAGCAAGCTCATATCATCACTCTCTGCTTTTGTTTTCCCTTTCCATCATTTCCTTTCCAATTAGACATCTTTTTTAATTAAAAAAAAAAAGGAAGAAAAACAAGAGAAAAAATAAAAATAAGCATAATAGCAAAGTTTGATAAAAAGGCAGACAACCTTTGTGTGCATGTCCAGCCACGGAATGGAGTTCCTGGTATTTGCAGAAAAATATGAATGAACACAGAATTAGTAACCTCTCACAAAGCAGAAACTCACCTGAGTGCTGGAGAACAGCCCAGCCTCATTACACCCTTGATATTTCATTTACAGCATTTGCTGGTGTTGGTTTCAGGATGGAAGCTCTCTGAAATTTAATCTGGACATTTTAACTGAGAAATCTTGGAAAGCTGTGTTGTTCAAGGTTCCAATTTTGCATGGAAAATGAAGTGATCACTTCTTCCCTGAGCACTTTAACCACCTGTTAGCACGGCACTTTTCCACTGCTGGCTGGTGAAGGTACATGATCATGGTTCTATTTGTATTCACAGTGTATAATCCCAAAGTTTGCTCTCAAGGATGGCACTGAGGAGAAGGTCTACCTTTTTTTTTTTCCCCCACAGGTAAAAAACAGGTGAATTCTCTCCATCTAAGGCTCTCCCAGAATGCAGAGTGTCCCCAGGAACAGCCCACTGGCTCAGTCACAGCACCCATTTGATACAAATTAATGGGAGGGAAAAAAAAACATCTCCTTGTCAGCTTCCCAATAAAATTACATGGAAAGAAATCTAGGTTACAGCATGAAACCCTGCAGAGTGAGGTCCTAATTGCTAAACTTTTTATTTTAAATGGATTAAATAACAACATACATTTGATCTGATGGTAAGAACGTAATGATACTCTTTTTGCTGCTGTTCATTGAGTCATTTACATGGGATATGACATCAACATCTGATCACCTGTCCTTCCTGCTTTTGGTCAACAGCACAGAAGCACAACCAGCTCCTCAGGGAGGGGATGAGTCATTTTTAAAGCTGTTGACCCCCCCAAAATATTTTTTCTGTGGCTGAGCTGAAGAAACACAAGTCCTGTTTGCAGCACTTCAACCAACAACCATAACCATGTCTCCTTAAACAAACTCCTACTGGCCACATCCTGGCCAGCGTTTGCCACCTGGCTTCCAGAGCAGTCCCCTGAGGAAAGAGGTCCTCACAGGAGCAGCTGAGGAGCAGGGGGAGCAAAAATAATTTTCTAACCTGTTTTCCAGGAGGATATTCCCGTAGCATTAGCAAGAAATACTCTGCAGCTGCAGCAGAACGTCTCCAAGGCCTCATGCCTTTCTGCAGGCGGCATATTTTGAGTGCTGGATATTTATTTATCTATGAGAAACCAAACCCTTTCCACTTCTGAATGAATATTTTTTGGTTTCAACAATCACGTGCCTGAACTCCTGTAGAGTCCAAGCAGAGGAAAACATGTGGGGTTTTTTTTTTCTGGAAAAAAACTCATCAAAGACCTTTTAAGTGCTTTACAGACCTTGCCTGCTAATTATCTGATGGTCCTTACAGACCAAAACTACCTGCAATGGTTTAAAACTCATTTAACTGCAGCATCTCTGCTAGAAGCCTGCAGTGACTTCGGTCTAAATGATTCCACAAAGATTTGAAGCAATATTTGGCACAGTAGCTAAACAGGGTTTTCTTCAGTTGCAGAGAAAACTTTTCAGCACAAGCTAAATGAATTTAAGGCATTGCTGGTGAATGCCTGCCTCCCTTTAAATGCTGCTGAGAGCACAACAGAACAGCTGCAGGGAGACACATTTCACTTAGATTTGGAAGTCATGCATGTACATTTGGCTAGACTGAGCTAAGCTCTTCATTAATAGAAGTATAAACTCTACAGAGAATTCAAGAATCGAGATGAGGCATATTTGCTGTTACACCAAATATTCAAAGGGAGAAATTATTTGGGAAGGAAAGCATGTCTATTCTCATCCCAGCACCTGACTTCCTTTTTTCCCTAAGCATCCTAGCTGAAATTAATCAATTGCAATCCTTGACTGATTGTTTTATGAAAAATGCATTTTATGAACAATGTCAGAGTAATAGAGCTCACACAACTGACTTTTAGGAAGCATTTCTTTTTAGGATACTTAAATAGCAAAAATTTTTAACACAAAATATTTTACCTCTCAGCTCTCATCCGAAAAACCAGGTGTTCAATCAAAACTAAAATTGAATTAGCAGCAAAAGTACTGTAACTTATATTACCAGAACACAAAATGAATGTGAAAGAGGTAGGACTTCTTCTACTTCTATGGATAAAGCTTTTGTCAAAAGGGATTAAGGTGAGACTTTCATTAGGGACAGATTATTCCTTTCCTGCTCACCATGGGATTTTCTTTTTTCTACTTCAGGAGCCAAGACATTGAACCAGAGAGGAAACACACCTTATCTGATCAAATTCCACATTCTGCTGGGACAAAACAGATCTCAAATGCAGCAAAAGGAAAGTCAATAGTGCTACCTGAGTCTTAGCTGCCCACTCTGTCTGCTGCTACTCAGTGCAGTGCATTGCATGAGAATTTATTTCATTCTGCTTATTTTTTGAGCCTTTTTTCTCACTTTTCTGTGAGCTGATGGGACTTTGCTTCAGACTCCTCCAGCTTTAAAAATGAGAGCATCGTCTCAACCCCAAGAGCAAAGCAAACCCCAAATCTCCCTGCACTGACACCGTTTTGGGTGTTTCACTTGATTTGCAGCATACTGTGCGAGTGCTGGGGAGAAGGGGCTGTAGGATCCAAGCTGGAATGAATTAAATCTGAAATAGAGATCGGTATCTTCTCTGTGATGGTCATTTTCCACATGTTAAGGGCTCTTGTGTGCTGTCCCCTGGCAGTCATGCCTATAAACCCGAGGAGAAAATCTGATAAAATCCTGTTTGCTTCTCCCAAGAAATCACTGTCTTAGTTACATGAAATGCCACTGAGCATACATTTAGGTGCCTGATTATTTGCTCATACCTTTAGATTTGCCTTTTGGTCAGAAATGAGACACAGGACAGGCAGAAATGCTGCTCAGAGAAGGGCTGTGAGTCAGTGAGCACAACCTCCACTGTGCCAAAAACATGGGCTTGCAAAAAGAGACGAGCTGGAGAAGTCAAGAGTTTAGAGAAGTCAAGGGTTTAGAGAACACCAGAGAAACAGGAACTGGGAAGCAGGCTCATGAGGGAGATCTGGAGATGAAGAGTTTGCCAAAAGGATTATTGCTGATGCTAGACCAGGCCAGTGGTGTTTGTGATCTCTTTGCTTTGGAGCTGGCTCTCATGGTGGAAAAGTCCTGTGTGCTCAGAAAAATCACTGAAGGAAGACTTCAGGGTGAGGAAGAGAGCAGAAGCTTGGGCCAGCTTCCACTGAACTGAACACCAGCAGTTGTGTTATTTCCTCCAAGGCTGGAGACTGACTTTTGCTGTGTGGCTTCACATGAAGCCTTCCAAGATAAACGGGAGTACCAACATTTCACATCCACCTCCCAGAGAGTGGATTTTCCTCTGGAAACCCCACAGATCCAGACTTGTATGTGGCTCTGCCAAGCTTGAGTGCTGGCCCTGAGTCACAGGACAACCTCAAAGGCTGAACTCCTCTCCAGGGAGGCTGGATGTTTGGAAGGGAGGGAGATACCAGGCTGGTACTCCTATTCCCATAGCAACTCCTGCAAAGCCTTTGCTCTGGGGTGGCTACAAAGGCAGGAGCTCTGCATGGGGAGCATTCAGCCACTGAACCCTCCAGGCTGGGGAGAAATGCCAGCAGTCAAGATAGCAATAATGAGGCAAACATTTACCCAGGCTCCGTAAGCAAAGGGAGGACAATGAGGCTGGGAACGCAGTGTGTGCAGAACCCCAGTTGTCCCACGGCACAAACGCTCCCAGGGCTCTCAGCTGGAAGAAAGGGACTTGCCCATGGAGGCAGAGGGGGAATAATGGGAGTGAAGGATCACTGTTAGTGACCATTCCCTTGGCTTCTTGCCTGCCACTCCTGCGATTTCAGTCCTGAAGTGAGCGATCAGTGAGGTCTGAGCAAGCACACAGGTGATCCAGGACGTGAAGGGAACCTAAAGAAAGGCAGGGTGAGACTGTCATTGTAGTGACAGGATGAGGGGGAGTGGGCTCAAATCAAAGAGAATGGGTTTAGATGAGATTTTAGGAAAAAATTCTTGGCTGTGAGTGAGGGTGCTGAGGCACAGGCTCCCCAGACAAGCTGTGGCTGCCCCATCCCTCAAGGCCAGGTTGGATGGGGCTTGGAGCAGTCTGGGACAGAGAAAGTGCTGGAAAAAGATGATCTTAAAGGTTTCTTCCAACCAAAAACATTCTGATTTGAGGATCCAGCCACACCCAGCCTGATATCTAAACATGGGGAGATCAAATGCTGTTTCGAACTCACATTCAAATCCTGACATGAAGGAAAATGGATGGATCCCATGGATGGGAAAATGCAACTGCAAGACCCTAGAACTCATCCCAAGGTCTTCCATGATTACATTATTACATATGATGTAATTCTTGTTAGTGATGTATCACTGAGCAGCCCTTCCTTTTTAGTGAATTTCCTTTCAATTCAGTGAAAGTGCAGGTAGGCTCTGGGCTAGAACACATTATGTACAAATTACTTGTAGGTCTTCCTGAATAATTGTTTCCAGAGATCCCTGAAAAAAGGGTAGTGCCTGGCAGCCCAAAATGCACCATTCCTCCCCTTTCCCTGTAAACACAGGTTAAGGAAATAGGCAGTTTAACAGGGAAATGTAATATTTCTCTACTTTTTGACTCCTAGGGAAGAAGGCACGAGCATGTAACGCTATGAAGTGATCAAAAGTTTCATGATGTTTCATTTCATACCCATTCCTTTAAGATCCAACTCCAGTGCAACCAAAAAAGCTGCTTAAACTGGGGACAGGATCTGATTAAAACACAACCAGATTAAAAAAAAAGCCAACCAAATAAACCAACCAAAAACCAACCTTCTGGCACCTTACCAACACACCTTTAAAAACCTGTATTTAGCAAAGAAAGATTCCACGAGAACATCATGAGCATCACTTTGGGTTTTTGGAGGAGAATGAGGAAATACACCCAGCTCCAGATTTTTGGGTGAATATTCAGCTCAAGCACAGTGTCAGTGCTGGATCCAGCAGGTCACCAGACTCCAGGGAATACAATATTGCAACAGCTCATGACAGGCCTGAGCTGGTAATCCAAATACCAGCCTGTCTCTGTCTATTTTGATCTTCCCATAGAGCCTGCAAAATTTCCTCATTTCTATGTTTGGGTTCAGGAGGAGTCAGCAGAGCTTGGCAGAGTGCCCCTGACCTCTAATGGATGTCAGGCTGGGGCACATCTGAGGATGTTGTAGAACCCAGACCTGTGTGAGCTAGGGCAAGTCACCCCCCATAACCTGCAAATCAAAAATTCCCAATAAAACACTGGGGGAAAGGGTGCAGGAGGGAAAAAAAAGAGGACTTTGCTCCCCTCCCCAACAAGGGCTGCCCAGTGCAGAACCAGACCCATCCCCAGAGCAAGCCAGTATTAAAAACCACACACAGACAAGCACTCACTCTTAAAAAGTTTTTATTAATTTTCATTGTTTTTTTTTTTTAAAAAAAACAAACCCGTCAGTGCAACAGTTCAGTATCCCCTTCCTATCCCCCATCAGTAAGCAGTAATTTTAAAATCAGGAAATACCGAGTGCTGAAGCCAATGGGTTAGCATTTTGCTATTATTTCCTTCTGTCAAACTCTGAAAAAGTCCTCTGTATAAATTAAACAATGAAAAAAAATGTTATTTTCAATTCTATGTCATTACAGTCAACAGAATCATAATAATGCACCTAAAATGTGTGTCCACAATATATCAGGTATACATTTTTGGGAAAAGAAAAAAAGGAAAAAAATATGACATTCTAAGCTTGTTAAAAGGATAATGGTCCCGTATTTTTTTTATTACAGGTTAGCAAAACAAAATCCAATGGATTACAATATTTACATGTTATTTGAAAAATTAAGTAGTGATAAAAGCATGTCACAATCATGGTTTCCTTTTTTTTTTCTTTTATTTTTCTTTTTTTTTTTTTCTTTTTTCTTTTTTCTTTTTCCTTTTTGGTAACCATTACAAACACCCAATCCAGGTATGGAACTGTTTAAATATATTTGAAATGAGGCCAATTAAAAAACAAATACAGACACAAAATGTGTATTTATACTTGTCCCTCCAATGTGTTTTTTTCTATGATGTTCCCTCCCTATTAGAAAAAAACAAAACAAAACAAAACAAAGAAAAAAACAACAGAAAAATTGAAAGAATCCCCCTAACACACAATTGATGAATCCCCAAAAGCAAAACACCATGCTTCTCAAGTAGCACTTATTCCACAAATGCAACATTTTTGCCATCACTTTTAAGTGAAGCTCTCCAGGACACAATTTCCTGGAGAGCTTCCTATTTCCCCCCCTCCCCCTCCCCCAGATCCCCCCCCAAAAAACAAAAGAAATCAAACGAAGACACATGCATTTCTAAAACTAGGTTTCAGTCAAGTACTTTCTACTTTTTGGAAAGAAACTTTTTTTTTTTTTTTCAGTTTTTTTTTCCTCATTTTTCTTTTTTTTTTAAAAAATTTTAGTTTTTTTTTTTCTTTTTTTTTTTTTGTTCACAATCAGAACATACCATGGGCACTAGATCCTGTATTGGCCGCTCAGGCAAAATCCCCAAATTGAGTTTATATAGGCTTTCTAGCCAAGGAGTAGTTACAGGATCAGCCACTTAAGGTATGCAGGTTCCTATCCATTCTACACTGATCCCCTCAATGCTAAAAAGCTAAGGAGGAGGGGAAAAAAACTCAGCAACTCCCTCCACTGAATCGAGTTAAAAGTAGTTCTCCAAGGCTCAATGTCGTGTGTAACCAACTCACCTCCGCTTGCAAAAAGATGTGTTAACAGACAACCCCTCCCTCCCACCACACCAAAACAAACAACAAGGAAACCAAACCAAACCAAAACAAAAAAAAAAACAAACAAGAAAAGAAACAAGGAAAAAAAACCAAAAAAACAAACACTCACGAAACCACAGACGAAAATTAAAAAAAAAAAAAAAAAGAAAAACAAAGAAACAACAAAAAAAAAGGCAGCCAATCTCAACGAAAAGTTACTGGTGTGAGACTGATCGATGTTAATATGACAAGCAACAGAACGGTTATGAGGACCCATGTGTTTGGCCCATGAGCTGCATAGCTGTGCTGTAAGTTTGGTTCTTTAGTTTGTTTTTTTTTTTTTTTTTTTTTTAAAGTTAAAACGTCTTTGTTATCTCCATATGTTTAAAATTAACGAGGACAACGACGACGACAGCAACAACAAAAAAAAAAAGGTTCTATTCACAAGATCTAGTCTCCTTTCCCTGTCCCCCACTCAAAAAGAAATACTCATTTTTACATGAGAAACTTAATTGTGCTGTATTTGTAACACCTCAGGCAGATAGAAAATAAAACGTGTGGCAAACAAAACCGCACAATCAGTCACATGAAATCTACCAAATACTAAAATTATAACTGAATACTAACAAACAGCTTACCTGGAATAAAGGATGACAATTCACAAACAGTTATCTAGGAATTAAAGTATCTCTCTCTTTTTTTTGTTTTTTTTTTTTACTAAAATAATTAAAAAAATCACAGTATTTTAAGAAATAAAACCCACACTGGGATTTTAAGCACAATTTGTTTTTCCTTTCTTTAAAACTTTTTTAATTCTTCCTCCATTCACCACCTTGCCCAGCAGTCTCTCTACATTTAACCACAACAACAACAGGTAGTACTGACAAATGCAGAGATCTCCCTTGGTTAATTCTGAGGTACTAGGAAACAGGTGACTGTTTTAAGCAAAGCAGTTTCTGTTTTGTTTTAATTTTTTTGTTTGTTTTCTTTTTTTTTTCTCCCCTGTGGTTTTTTTTTTTTTCCTTTTTTTTTTTTTAATTTTTTTTTTTTTCTCTCTGTTTTCTAAAGCAGTTGCGTTCAGTCTGGAAAAGCGTTACGTATTAAAACTAGAAAAACGCACACAAACTTGTGCGTCCAAAAAGTTGTCCCCCCACCACTTCTTCCACGCTCACGACGCTTCCACTCATAAAACAATCGAAGTCTCCACTGCAAAGCACGATGTGTAATGTAGGAAAAACACGGGGAGTTGCTTCATTAGTCCAAGATGAACATAACTTCCCATCGTCAGATCCAGGAGGGGGCAAAAAAAAAAGATGCAGTGATGTAATGGAGCCACTTATTCCATCACTTAAATAACTTTAATATACACACACTCACACAGGTACCAGTGCTTTGAAAATAGATCATTCAGTCCTAAAAGCAGCTTTATTTCTTCCTTCAGCCCTCCCCGCCCGCCCTGCCCCGCTCATCACTGTTCAAGTACTGTCGATTAGAACCGCACCAAACGCTTCATTCGCTTTTGGCCTCCGCCGTGTCCAGGAGAGGTTGGTCAGCAGCCACCATGCTGTCCGCCGTTTCTCCGCCGTGGGAGTAGTCCACCACCATGGTCTCGATGCCTTCCTTCTCCTCGGGCAGCGTGCTGGCCATCTCCTCCACATCCTCCTTGGGCTGGCTGTCCTCGCCGCTCCTGTGCTTGCTCTCGTTCAGCGCCCTGCAAGGAACGGCAGCGGTCGGGCAGGGGCCACGGCAAAGCCAGCCCTGTGCCTGCCAGAGCAGGGACAGCGGCAGGTTTCCAAAAAGGCAGCCATCACACCGTGCCACTGGCCCAAAAGGAGAGGCAGAGGAATGAAGGTGCTGGTGGGACACTGTAGCCCTGAAACGGAATCTTTGTCTGCTCTGCGCCGGGGCGGATTTGAGATCAGAGGGAAGAACTCAAATTGTGGCACTTGAAGTTTATGCTCATCCCCCTGGTCCCTTGTAAACAGGAGACACCAAAGGAGCACAATTCCCAAAGAGCTAATAAAATCCAACAAAACTTTTCACAGGGTGCAACATTTCAAGTACTTATATTCAGATCTACATTCTCTTAAGGGCAAGAGAAGTTATTGTTTCTCATCCCAGTTAACCCACAATGCTGTATTCAGATGATCCCCACACGGCAGCAGCCTTGAATGAAATCTACTCTTTGAGGAAACTCTAAAAAAGCAATCTCTGCTACCAGTAAGATTTACATCAAAAGAAAGAAACAGATTGCTCCAGAGATTCCTATCTGTGATATGTATCATCCCACAGCGTGCAAACTGCCCTAGAGAGGAAAAGTTTTTTAAAAAATTAACAGCACACTTAGGGGAAGTGAATCCTGGCCAAGAGGCATTCCCCCAGGGACAATCTTAGGTTTTAGAATCACACTTGAACCCTAGGGTTTACAGCCACCTTGGGCAGCAGAGTTAAAAAAGGATGCAGAGACATTCGATGACTGCATCCAAAGAGAGGTTTGGTCTTCACAGAACTGTGTTTGCATTTATTGCAGCTTTTTGGGAGGGCAGGGATGGGGTGGGAGGGGAATGTCCACAGATCTCCTGACACCTTTGTCTGTTTGGCAAGGGAACACAAACCAACTTACATGCCATGCCTCAGCACATGCCGCTCCCACTCGGAGCCCTCGGTAAAGGATCGGCCGCAGAACTCGCACGGGAAGCGTTTCTCTGGAGCACTGCTGTCAGGAAACATCATGGGATCTGAAAAACACAGCACAGCCTGTGAACTCAGAAATTCCAGGCCAAGAAGGGACCACTGTGACACTACTCCAGTCCCATCTGCTGCACCTCTCATTCCAGAGAAGCAAAAGGACTTTCCTGTCAAACATCTGGGAAAATGCAGCTCCTGAAAAGGAAAGTGACACTGCAAGTGACAAATCCCATCCTAGATCTTAAAGCATCTCTGCTAGTAAGGGTAACAAGTTACCAGTCCCTGCTCCTCTATTTCAACAAAAGGAGAGACTGTGGAATTTAAATTCTAAACCAGAACTGCAAAGCTTAGGGCTGAAGTGGCTTGAAAGCAGAATCAAAAAACCCCCATTCAAGACCATCCATATTTCTGGAACTGGCAGCACAAACTTCAGGAAACATGCAGATTTGGTACATTTAACTTGTGATCCTTGTAAAAGATCACGAAGCCTCACGGATTAAGTCCTGCATCTTAACTGCAAAGGTGTTTCATCCTAATCGTTTACACAAAGTGCTTGGGGCCTCATTTGCAGAAGTGTCAAGCACCTTGTGATGCGAGTGAAGTCACTGGCAGCTCAGGGAGTGACATTCCTGAAAGCCAAGCTCCATGTGAACACAGCCTGCTCTGACAAAAGATGAAACATTTTCTCACAAATTAAGAAGATCACCGCACCACCATTGAAAATAATTGCATGAACTATCTCACTTGATTCTTTTGCTGGAAATGAGACAGCACCATCTGCTCAGAGCATTAATTCCTTAGCAGGGATTATCTTAAGCAAGAAATCAACAGAATGTCTTTCTGACTCCTCCTGAACTACATAATAAAAGAAAAGGGATTTTGCTTAATTTTGGTTCTGATCTCTGCTCACTTGATTTCTTCACTCTCAGACTTTGTTCAGGATCAGTCTGTGAACTCAAAATTGCTTGCACATTCCCTATTATCCACACCTAAATCCTGCAAATGCATTTTTGTGACAAACTTCTCACTAGTTAACCTTTACTTCAGCTTTATATGGAATGGTTCTTGACACAATTTTTTAGGACTCTTCCTGTGAAAGGAGAAAAAAAAAAATCCACTTTGTATTTCTTATTGTTGGGGGCTTATTTATTATGGGGTTAAATATCATAAAGCTGCTGTGTTGGGGAACACAAGCAAATGCCACCAGCTCAGTTTACATCTGGATTTTTAACACCTTAAGCATGGCACAAATGTATAAACACAGACTAGTCATGACACAGGGATAAATATTTTTGGTGGGTAATAGTTTTAGAGGCAGATGCTGCTGATATTCTCTGTAAGAATACAGCTATGGATGGAGCTTGGAGCAAACCTGGGATAGTGGACAGTGACCCTGCCCATGGCAGGGGTTGGGACTGGATGCTCTTTAAAGGGCTCTTCCAACCCAAGCCAGTCCATAATTCATACTTGCAAATCCCATGAAGTTTAGCAAGTGTTACTCTAGTAAATCCACCACCTCTTCAGACAACACTGTCTTGTTCGTCCTACTCGCCAGTAACTTTTGTCTCTAGGGATGTGAATTTTGGCTGCTTCCCTGGAGGATTATCAGAAGCTGGTCTTCTCTGGGTCCTGCAGAGGAGAAGCAACAGACTGCACTGCACACACACCTGACCTCTCCGTGGTTTTGCTCTGTCACACATACAAGCACTCATGGACATTTAATTTTTGCCTATTACGGAAAAACACCTCTTGATATGCTAAGACCAAGACATAAAGATCAGTAACAGCCTCTCTGAGACACAGCTCTACCTGGGTGAGCTGGTCTTGGCATGGTCTATGCCAGACACTTCGTTTTTCCCCACACATCTCCTTTTATACCATGTCCTTTACCACAAGCAAATGACTCCTTTCCTTTGCCATCCAAGAGTGCAGTTCAGCTCTCCTGCCCAGCTCTGCCTGTCCACATGGACAGTGGCCTTTGTTTGGTCCAAGAGCCCACTTGAAGAAGCCACAAGGTCTTATTTACATCTACAGTAGTGCACAGAGCAGCTCAAGTCCAAGCGGTGAATCTAGGGAAGAAATCCTGATTCTCCCCAAATCACAGACCTCAGACAGATACTTGGAGCACACAGAGGAACTCTGAGCAAACCCCACTTCCTGCTAACACCAGAAAGGCTGGAATTGTCAGATGCACCCCAGCAGCACCCAGGATTGCAGAGTTTGATGTGGCTTGAAAGCTGTGACAGCATTAGCCACGGTGACAGGCTCTGTTTGAAACCATGGGTCTGGCTCTCTGCTGTCAGGGCAAACCACTGCTGTGTCAGAAGGATCTTCTGAAAATGCCTAGGGAGATGACAGCATGCAACTTAGCATCCTTCAGTTCCTGTCTCACTGGGATATTTTCCAAAGAATTTTGCACCTTAAGAGTGGTAATTCACACAATTTGTCTAGGAAAAACACAATCGATACAACAATTTCCTAATATCCTTGTTGCAGTAGGCATAACTGTTTTCTGCATTTTCTACCTGTTTTACCATAACCTACTACAAGTGCTTAAGAGATTGAAAAGGAGAAAAGAACCCAACAATGGTGAAACATCAACTCTACAGGCCAGAGAAGAAAGAAATGCTGCAAAGCAAACCTGGAAATATGCCTGATTTTTTTAGGCTGATCATCCAAACAACCATGCAGAAATCGTTTTAGCCAGTCAGAGATTAAAGAAAACAGAGACAGAGGTGACCAAAAAAAAAAAAAATGTACAGAATCATCAAGATGCTGCCTTGCTTAACTCTGAAAGGTGAGGATAACACGTCTATTAACTCTTGCGCATGTAAAACTTCCAGCATGGAAGGCAATGTTTTTATACTTCCAGGGTGTAACCTAAAGCAAATTTAAGCAATGAACTTCACCTTGGGCTGCCCCCCTCGCCCCGTGGCACATTTGCAGGGATTTGTGGGGCTTGGCAGAGAGCACTTTCTTCTCCTTGGCCCGGGCACCACAGCCCCCAAGGTCACCTCAGCACCTGTGCCTGTGTGTAATGCGAAGGTAATCCTCCCAAGGACAGCTTGACTCCTCACCCCCGCTAGCTGTGGGTCTACACACAACATTAATCAGCCTGCTGCATCTGCAGCTGAGGTGAGCTGGTGCTTTTAGTCAAATCATGACACAATTATTGCTCCAGCCATGAGGCCGAGAGGGTCGGAGCCGTCCCCGAGAAATGCCAAACTCTGAAACGCACATGGAACTGACATCCCTCCTCTGATTGTTCTGCTCTCTGCCTAAGACCTTGTGCAGGGTATTTCTCATTAAAACATAATTGGTTTCCTACCCAATTGGCTTGCATTCTCATTTAAGTTAAAAAGCCATCACTAACAGCTCTTGAAGCGCTGCTGATAAGCACAAACATGAATTCATGCTGCAGGGACACAAAATTAAGCCCAGGATGCTGGGGTCTTGCTATTAAAATCTAGGAAGCATGGTCTGAACTCCCCTAGTTCTGTAAACTACCTGTGAATCCAGAAATGGGAATTTTTCAATGCCTGAAAACATGTACAGAGACTTTTTTTTAAGCTGAAAAACCAGGAGGAAAACGTTCACCAAACGTGGTGGTGTACCTTTAGCTGAAGTGCACAGGACCTGGCTAAGTGGAGTTGTCATTATCAAGAATTGGGCAGCCTGTTGTTCAAACCATGAAGGCACTAAAGAGATGAAAGAATTGTTGCATTGTTGCACCAGACAACACAGTTACACCAGATACTGGAATAACTTGCCTTTCATGGGAGAAGTCCTTGGAAAGGAAATCTTTAATTTAATTAACAGAGAACTTACTTTTTCTCTGCTGATCTAAATTCAACCAAACCAAAAGTATATGGCCTAGCCTTGTTGAAGTCGGTGGGATTATTCTTAGGTACAAACCTAGGCATATTTATAGCATATTTAAATATAAAATGGTACAGTCAGGTCGGCACGGATGTACCCTGGCTCTGGAGCTGCCAACTGCAGCAACTGCAAGCAGGACTGTCTGACAAAGAGTGATGGGTCAGAGAGATAAGTAACAGCCCATAAAGCAGCCTTCATCCCTCACCTGGACTGTGCCAAATGCAAGCTGGAAACTGGTTACCAAAACAGAAAATCTGACAGCCCACTAAAATAGACTTACATAGTTTTCCAAGCCCCTGTAGATGTTATCTGAACAGGGAGATTAGTCACAGATGCTATCTGTGCTTCCTCATAGCATGTATTGTCTCTGAACAGACAAAAAACTTGTAAGAAGGATTAGAAACACAATATTCCCAGAGGAGCTGTGTCTTCAGGAGAGCCACATTCTGTTACTGCTCCTGTTCCTGCAGAATATGTGCTGTCCACTCAACAGCTGACGTGGCATGGCTGGATGGTGAGGCAGGTCACAGTGCCCAAAAAAACACATCAAAAAACCCCCCAACACATCAAAGAGCTGCACTGACCTCTCTCTTGAGCTTTGGGGCTTAGCTCTTCTTCTTTTTCTTCTTCATCACTGCTAGAGCTCTCTGTTTTCCCTTTCATTTGTTCCAACTGGTCCAAGTTAACCCGTCCAACCAGCTCAAAATTACGACTCACCTTTGAAAGAAACACTTCTGTTAGCACTCAGCACAATCACCAACCAAACAGAAAAATGGCCACAAATGCAAAACAAAACCGAGTACACCCCAAAAGGCTGTTCAGCTCGAGGTGACATGAGGTCCCCAAAATCAAATTAATACCCATTTGTTTCCAGTGGCAGTGATTCCTCCATTGCTGTTTACTCTGCATTTCTCATTCCTGTGTTTTGGAAATTAATGAGATTCAGCAAACCCCCTTCATTTCTTCATCCAAGATGTAAAACATCAAGTCGTATCCTCATTTTTATGGCATTATTCAACCGCTGTGATCAAACACTGCTACCACACATCCACGCTGAAGGGAAACTCTCTGTGATGGGTTCATTCAGCTTTATTCATGAAAGGATGGTTCTTTTTTCCACTAAGCACATGGCTGCTGTGTGGCACATACACTCTCGCTCATTAATAACAGATTAATTTTCATTACGCCAGGCTGCAAAGTGCTTTGCAAACTGATACACAGACTATAATGGGAACACTTCACCCAGCAGTCAAATTCAGCTAACCCTGGGGTGAAATGCACCAGCTACTTAACAGCTCACAGCAGCAGTATGAAAGGAGCAGCTCAGGGCACAGAAGTCAGGAACTGCACCACATCCAACAGGAACAGCAGAGCAGCAGCCCAGATTTACAGTGGAGGCAGAGAGCGTGGAGCGTGACCAGGACACTAAGGCTAATACTAGCTGGATGACAAGCGCCCTCTGAGCTCATTGATCACTGCTGGGAAGGGTTTTGGATTCATCTTTCATGCAGAGAGACAGCCCTCCAGCAGCACAGGCACCGAGCCACGCAGGCAGAGCGGATGGAGACGGAGCAGCGAGTGCAGCACAACGCGTCCTGCAAGAGGCTGAATGAAATATCAACACCCACTGACTGCTTTTTACCCCTCTGTGGGAAAGGAAATGTGAATGATCCCGAGGAGGATGGGAAGCAGGCCGTAGGATACATCTACACAGCAATACAGAGGTGTGAAGACTCCTAGCACCGGCTTACTGTGATGAGGTTCTCTAACTTAACACATCACCCACAGATGTTTTAAACAACACCACATACAAGGCACTTGATTCAACTCAGCTCATGTAAAGGAACTCTTTTTAAGGTGCAGTATACAAACTGGGTAGTATCTGAGCCCAGAACTTAAGACACAAATTGGAGAGGTGTAATTTACCCACAAAAAAAAAAAAAGGGAAACAATACCTTAAACTACCAGCACCACCACTGCAGATCCAGATCAGAAGGGAGAGCTAAGTTAAGGGAATGATCTTCCCAGCCTGATGCACTGAGGAAAACCCAAGCAATAGCTCCTCCTGGATACACCAGGCACCTTGCTGTGATGACCAGGAGTTGTGGGACTCCTTCTGTACCCTTTGAGTTGCAGAAGACTCTCCAGAAGTAATAAAGATGGCAGAAGAGTCTAGCATGCCAACACAGACTAACAAAGTTTGATTTTATAAGATAGCCCAAATATTTTTTGAGCAAGAAAATGCTGCATTGTTTTGTTTTGTTTTGGTTTTTTTTTCAGGGACTTCTGTTGCTAACACCTTCCATATATATTTGCCTTTAAGGAAAAGGCATTCAGTC
This sequence comes from Pseudopodoces humilis, assembly GCF_049639895.1. Lineage (NCBI taxonomy): Eukaryota > Metazoa > Chordata > Aves > Passeriformes > Paridae > Pseudopodoces > Pseudopodoces humilis. Next base: position 4,469,367 of record NC_142203.1, read on the forward strand.
AATGAAGCTTTTAGTGAGGCAGCTAAGCTCCAACAGGTGAAGGCATATAGCTGCCTCCCCTGGAAACCTGCCAAGGAAGCACTCTAGGAAATATTCCAAAACACATCTCAGTTCTAGAACTTAAAGAGTTTCACAGCTACAGAAATTCATAGCTAACAGTCAGTGGAAAGCCTTTAATGACTTCTCAAAGACTGGAGCTGGTATGCACTCAGGTAATCCACAGAAACTCCAAAGTAGTCTCAACTGAGGACCTGGTTAGACTTGTTGTTTATCTTTCCCTTGTTAAATGTAAACGGGGATGTATAGACCTCTTTGTTATTAAAATATGTGTGGCATGTCACTCTGCTGAAGTTACCAGAGCAATCCCGTGTTTGGAATCTCCTGCCTTTTACAGGGGCTGAATCACACTGCCTCGGTATTGTTCCACAACCCTATCCCCACCCCCATTTAAATAAACCCAGCACACACAAGAGCCTTTTCCAGATAATCACACTCTGCATGCAGCAGTTTGCCAATTCTGATCAATCCAAACAGCTTCAGAAACGATTATTTTTCAGTTTCTGAAGAAAAAAAAGAACAAAAAAACAGAGAGAAAAATGAGAAAAGGAAGTGCAACATGGGGTTAGTGTTCATGTTTGGGGAGGGAGAGGAAAAAATAACCCATGTCAAGTTGGCTTGGTCAGACATGCAAATAAACCAGTTCAGCATTTGCGAAGGCTACACTGCCACAAATTAAAACTAACTGGGTCGTACCTTGTGCTCATCTCGAAGGTGAGCATCCAGCTCCTCTGTGTGTTTGGTCTCATAGTAGCAGAGTTGGCATTTGTAAGGTTTCAGTTCATTGTGCTTCTCTATGTGCTGCTGCAAGCTCTCGTCACTGGAGCAGGTAAAGGTACACTTGTCACAGCGGAACACGACTCCCTGCAGGTACTTGGACAGCTTGGAACGGCAGACTTCAATGGGAACGACCCTCTCCTCTGTGGGGACAGCACAACATCCACTCAGTAACACCAGGAAGAGTTTCCCAGATCCCCCCTGCCAGGGCAGGGTTAACCTCCACAAGCTACAAATGCAGGTGTCCTCTGTGACTGGGTGAAGAGGATGGGAATGGAAGGTTCTGGGCCAAGTGAGACTCCATCTGTGAGTCAGAGGAGCAGAGCCCAGGAACACAAAACCAGCCATAAATCAGCCAAGACCAAAAGTGTGTTTTTGTTCAGTACTTGACAGCAGCTGGGAACTGCTTCTAGAAAAGTAATAAACAGGGGAGCTGCAGGGTGTGCATCCCATAGCATCACACTGCTGCTGCTGGCTCTGCATGAATTGGAGCTGGTGTCCTCACCATCACACCCAAACCTGCCCTCTGGGGACTGAGAAGGTGAGCAAGGCAACACCCCTCCCTGCAAAAAAAAGTTGTGCAAGTTCAGCCAGCAGCAGAAACTTCCCAACATACCCAGAGCTTTCAGAAAGCCCAAACTCTGCAGGCATGATGTACAGAAAATGCTCTTGCTAAGTTTTCAAACTCTGCACTCCCTCTAACAAAGCAGTGATGTTTAGCAGAGCAGCAATTAATTTCGGTCATTTGACACAGCCAGAATCTGATGTGCCTCAACACTCATCTGCTGTGGTTCCCTCCACGCTGTGCACACAAGAGAAACCCCAAATCTGACCATTTAGCTGAGGGTCACCAGCAGATCCTCATTAAGGCTTTTGTTACCCAAACTGGCATTTTGAGCTAGAACACTTGAAACTTAGCACTCATGCTCCTTATGGAGGAGCATTTAGAAGCATACTAAAGGAGGGTTTTGATCCTCCTCATCCAGGCTCATCCACAAGGTCAGGAGTAAAAAAAAGAGGCCTGAATCTCTTATGGTAGACATGAAGGCTGAAGGAATGTGAGACGTGGCAGTGCACACATGGATCGGAGCCAACGGGCCCTTTCTTCTGGTGAGGAGGGTAAAATTACATCCAAAGACAACTACAGAAACACACATTCCCTTTACAGTGAGACTTTTCTCTACAGCTCAACAAAATATTCCATCCTGCCCAGCTTCTCCCTGAGCACAAAGCCTGTCTATCTCGTAACTTGCTCTTTTTGAAGTTTTCCCCAAAGCTAAGCCCTAATAACAAACAAAAACAACACAAAAACAACAAACCCAAAAAAGAACCAAGAAAACAAACACCCGAAGACTTCTGATTCTTTTCTACACCAACAACAGCTTCTCTAACTATAAAGAAACCAAACAGTGGCCATTCAGGGTGGAAACAGGGGAGGGAAGAATAGGGTTTAAGACACAGCAGAATTTAAAACTTTAGTTTTGAGACCACTAGAAAAACTTTTTACAAGGTTGTTGCAGCTGTGTGCTTTTGGATTCTCAGAAGTAAGTGACACAGCCAGTTTCAGAAGTGCAAAAGCCAAGTGAAGTTTTCAAAAACAGAAATACTAATTAAAATATTTTAACATTTACTCTTCCTCTAACACCTGGCACACATTAAAAAAGCTAAAACATGTGATGGTATAAAACTTTAAATCAACCAGTCTGAGGTAAAGCAGCATGCTCTTATTCACATTAACAAAACCTATTACCTCACAACCACACACACAGACTGCCCAAATCAAAGGCAACACAGAGAAAAGGGAAACAGACACAAATACCAACTCTAGATCGAAAGACTTCAATTTCAGGGAATGATTTATAACTTTTGCATTATCTTATTCATGTCAATGAGCTTCCTCCAAGCTATGATTTTGGAACTTGCAGGGCTACCTGGATCTGGTTCATTACATTTCTTAAGGTGATGCTCTCACCTCCAGCTTGCCCCTGCAAAGCCCTGTTTATTTAATTACTCATTTAGAATGCATTTATCATGTCTGGACAACCAACAAAATTACAGCAAACCATACAGCCCCATACAAAAACTGAAGAGGTAGCTTCTTTACCCCTGTGAGACTCCTTCAAAGTTCATCAGTGCCTACTCAAAGATTACTGTAGACACCTCACAAAAAGGTGCCCTGACTTGTGGAACAATTCTGTGAGAGGTGTAATTAAAAAATTAACAACAAAATAAACACCTAACAAAAGCATCATCTTGGTTTAAGAAATCAAACCCTTCCATTAGACTAAAATCCAGGCCAGTTGTCTGGAACTGTCCCTGAAAAAATCAAGGAATTAACTGCAGGGACATTAATGACTAGCTGTGAGCAGTACTGTAACCCAAAGTAGACATACAGTTTTTGCTCAAGGCACAAGAGAGTTCAGGACTCTCTTAGTCCTTTCTCCTTGTAAGGAGAAACCTTTATTCAGCAACACACCAAAGCATATATATTCCCTTCCATCAAAACTAAACAGAAAAAAAACCAAACAACCCAGTCTTATTCACAGACCAATTATTTGGCCATCTTGGGTTTTGAAAATACACATTTTTGCCTGGAAATCCAAACTACACTCACAGACCAAGAAGCATTTGCATTCTGGTATTCAAAAGCAAGCACTGCACAAGGGTTCTGCAGGTGTCAGTGAAGCAGTATGTACAATGGAAAATGCCAGAAAAAAAGCATGTGCAAAGAATCAGGATCTGCAGCAAGGAAGCCTTTGGGGAGGTAGGTAAATTTGAAAATTTATCTTAAAGGTTGCTATTCAAAAACATATGGGTGTTATTCTCTGATATGGAAGAAGAAAATCACTAGTTCTCCAAAAGAAGGATAAGGAAGAAAAATGCCCAAGGATTTAAAAGTACAGCCAACAGTGAACTTGGAAAGTTGCATTCAGCCCTGGAAAAACACCAATATACTTCAAAATGCATGAGGGGAATGCTACTGGAACAGATAATATCAGGAAAAAAAAGGTGGTCAGGCATTGGAAGGGGCTGCCCAGGGAGGTTTGGAGTCCCCATCTCTGGAGGTGTCCAAGGAACACCTGGAAGTGACACCTGGTGCCCTGGGCTGGGGAAAGGTGGGGATTGGTTGGATTAGATGGTTTCAGAGCTCTGTTCCAACCTGTGACACACTAATTATATTGTCCAGCATAAATTAAAGTGTAACATGCTGCTAGATCAGGAATTCTCTGTCTCCTCTTGCCTGCCATAAAGACCAGGAAGAACTAGAGAACCAAACTTCTCCTCACTGACCTGCAGCAGCCTTTGGCTGCGTCAGCCCTCTGGGACAAGACACCTGTAATGACTCTGTGCTCCATCTGTACCCACAGATGGGAGGCTTTAGTGTCCTGACACTGCTCAGGGGCAGGTGGTACCTGAGATAAGCTCTTGGAACCTCTTCTTCTTCAAGGAAAGCAAAATTTCTTGCCTTATTTCCCCCCCCCCCCCCCCCCCCCCCCCCCCCCCCCCCCCCCCCCCCCCCCCCCCCCCCCCCCCCCCCCCCCCCACCCCCCCCCCCCCCCCCCCCCCCCACCCCCCCCCCCCCCCCCCCCCCCCCCCCCCCCCCCCCCCCCCCCCCCCATCACTAGGCATTCAGGCTTTTAGCTGATACTCCTTTAACCCTGTGAAATTCAGCCTCTGCAGCCACTCATTAGGAGGCAAATATATTCTCCATTTTGAGCACATGCTGTTTCACCAAGGATTAGGGGGTGCAGCAACTCGGAAGTAATGCAAGAATCACACATCTGTAAACATGCCTTTTACACAAAGGGAGCATTAACTACAAATGGATCAAGTCCTTCACTCCTGATTTTACATACTGCACAACTCCATCTACCTCAAAACTAATTTTCTTGGGCTGCAGCTCAGGGTTATGCCCTTGCTTTGCCAATGCAATGGCCATAAAACAGGAAGGCTATCTCAGACTACACTGACTACCCCTCAGTCTCTCTTCCAGTGCACGTTAAATCTTGTCAAAATCATCTGCTCCAGCTGCCACACAATTAAACACAACAGCAGAGGGCTGTTTTTTACCTGGATATATGCGCCAGAAATTACTCTAAATAAGAACCCTGGACATGTGATGTCAAAGAAAACCCTTTTGTGGCCTCTGGGACTCTTAATTCCATTTGCATGAAAACTTAAGATCCACAGTTTCACTCACCCAGGAGGCGACAACCTCCTTTCAACTGGTCAGAAACAGCTCTGCAAAAGCAGTAGAGCTGCTTGAGCTCATGAAGCGCTCTTCTGCAACATTCCCATGATGGGAAATACCCTAAACCCATCCAGTTCCCCGTGTTTTAAGGGTCTGGCATGGTCTGCTGGAGCCCTGGCACGGCCACAAAATGGAGCAAACTGGGCAAAATCTGACAAGGCAAGCCCTTCAAAGATGGGAAATAAAAGCCAAAGCATCGTCCAAACCCTTGGAACCAAATGTGGCAGCTCTGTGATGTGCTTTCTGAATCACTGACAGGCAATGTCCCCAGATGTTCCCTCAGAGCCAGCAGAAAGAAATCTGAACTCTGCCAAGCTCACTGTGCTGGTACAAGGAGGACTTTGAGCTACCAACACTGAGAAGTGGTACGCTACACGGAATTACGACAGCGCTTGTCACACCAGAATCTCCTCCAGGAAAAAGATGGCATGCAAAACCCGTGTTTGCTCACCACCAGTACCCCACTGTGAAACTCTGCCCAACCTGCAGGCAGGCAGAGTGCCATCCCAACACATGGGTTTGGATTTCGGCAGCCAACAGACCATCCACAAGCATCAAGTGTGATAGCTGTGGGCAGGAATCCCAGCCCAGAGAGCCCAAACTGCTGTCTCTTCTGAGCTAGCAAGCCCACAGTTAATAGAATATAGAAATCCTTCAACCCACTTTTAGCAGGCTTTTAAAAAAAAAAAAAATTAAAAATGGAAGGTGTAAACAGAAAAGGAGTCTCAGAGTAAAGCAAAAACTGAGGTAATTATTTTGTCCCTAAGAACACCGAGGAGAAAATACCCAAGGAATTTATCAAGGGATATTTTGAGGCCTCTATGGTTAGCTGATAAACCTTTTGGGTGAGTTTATGATAGCAAGGCCTTTAAGATAAAAAGGACAAGGGCAGGGCACAACTCTGGCCTAGATCAGAGCTGCAAATTAGGGCAACTCTTGCTAAGCAGGTGTTTGATGGCTGCTCACCTCTCTTGAGGGAAAGCTTAAAAGCTATCCCAAATCTGCCCTGTTTCATCACTGGCAAACCTCAAATTTTACTGGAAACAAATCAGATGCACCTTACAGAAATGAAACAAAGGATAACCAAGGGCTAGTGACTCCTTCAACATATCTGTCCTCATGCACAGAGAGAGAGGAAAAATTTAATGCAACCAGTCTGACATACTTAATGGAAGCAGACCAAGGCACTGTCCAGCATGCCCCTGAGTGGACACAGACACGGACACAGACGCTGTTACCTCTGTGCAGAACTATGTGGTCAATCATGTTGCGTTTGTATTTGGTGTGGTAGAGACAAAGAGGGCAGCGAAGGTCTTTGGGTCCTTCCTCGGGGACTGCCGAATGCCCGGCCTCCACGTGCATAGTAAAAGCAGATCTGTGAGAGAGGAGGGGAGACAATGGCAGCAGTCAGGAGGGGAGCAGCGAGGTGCCACGGCTCTGTCAGGAATGTGTGGTGTAAAAAGGTGCAGATGCCACTCAGCCCTGTCGGCGCGGCCCTGCAGAGGGGCTGCTCACGTGAGCGACACATGAGCAGAGGAATCCGCAGGCTCGTACCCTCAAAGCAACAAACACTTGTGACAAGATATTCTGCTGCATGGGCTGCTCCATATAGTCACACTGTTATAGTTAAGATAGCAAAAGAATTCCCATCCTTCATGCTCATTATCTGTCTTCAGGCTGAAACATCCAGTGCGCTTTCTCTGGCGAAGGTTAAATTTTTAGTAAGTTTAACAAAATCTGTCAACTGTTCTGGACTTGCAGAGGGGAGGACAAACTTATTTCAGGCAGAAAACATCCTTAAACATCTTGATCTAAGCAGCTGAACTGTTCAGATTGTGGGTACCAAAGGGATTTGTGCTCATAGTGAGTTTGGCACTGACTGGTGTAACTTTCAAAGCATCAGCTGTAATGATCTGAAAACCCAAGACTTAGAATGCTGTATTTATTAGTGTGGAAGAATGAATGAATACCCTACAGTACTTTTGAGCCAGAAATTTCATGCTTGCATTACACTGGCTGCATACTTAGAAGTTGCAAGAGATATGCACAACAGAAAAAATTTAGTATACATCCACCTAACCACAAGCCCAGCTACTGAAATCAGAGCTGTCTCTAAACTTGGGGCACTTGGTAATTTTTTCCTAAAGTAGCTGATAAACTCTGCAAGAGCTAAGGGGCTTGATGCATTGGACAATAGTAAAAAAGTGGCTTTGAACCCAATCCAGCAATCACTGGATGCTGCAGATATATCTCTATCAACTTTGGTCACTGCTCTCATACTTTGAAGTTTCTAGGGTGGCTTGAAGAGGGGATTGAAATGGTTTTAGGGGTTCTTTCTGCCTCCTCCTCCCCTTTCTTAAGATAGAAAATAAGCTTCTATGAATGTATTTAAATGCTGCCTGACTTATTTCATAATATAAAAGTGAAAGAAAATGGCACTTGCAAGACACAGATTGGACCTGCAAATTTCTGGAAGTATTTAAGACAGAGAGCAATCGGGATCCTAAGCATAAGCAGCAGATTTTAACATGGGGAGAGCAAAGATGAAGCAAAAAATGGTAGAGACATGTAACTAGAGGCTGCTCCCGTGTGGATTCTCTCAGGTTTGAGCACAACATTTTCTTCAACAGAACTCCTTCCCTTGATCCAGTCCTACTGTTTACTGTCACTCTTAACAAGTTGAAGACCTCAAATGTCAGCTGAGGGTGTTATGCTTGAGGGCCCAGCACATCAGGAGGAAATGATGAACTGCACAGGTGCCTTTTCCTCTTTTCTTACAGAGGAGTAGCTAAACACACACACACAAACAAACAAACACACAAGGCACTGAACCTTTATATTCAAATAATTGGATTTTCTGAAATGTCTCTGTATGCTATCAGATATGCTAGAGAATAGCATCTTTCCATCATTTAAGCTAGAAAGATTGGGGGGAAAATAAAATTACATCAGAAGGGTTTCTTCAGTAAGGTGTTATAAATTCCCCTGTCGCTGTGGGACACCTGATTGTCCCATGTTTCATGCTGTCTGCATGTGGAAATTACATTATTTCTGCGGGGAACATTTTCACACTTACAGAGAAAGGAATCGTGATAGTTTTTGATTCTCAGAGAAGTAAGGAGGGGTGTAGCAAAACTGCCACCTTGGACTACCAGAGGGCAGACTTTGGCCTGGTTGAGAGAGTCCCCTGGGAGCCCATCCTGCAGGATAAAGGAATCCAGGAACACGGGATGTTCACCAAGGAGAAAATCCCAAAGGTGCAAGAGCAGATTGACTCCATGTGCCACAAGATGAGACCGGCCTGACTGAACAGAGAGACAGGTCTGGAACTTGGGGAAAAAAGGAGAGTTTATGACTTTTGTAAGAAGGAAAATGCCAAACAGACAATGGGGATGTTGTGAAGCTGTCGGCCTCAAGTTGCACCAGAGGAGATTTAGATTGGATGTAAGGAAAAACTTCTTCCCCGAAAGGGTTGCCAGGCATGGGAACAGGCTGCCCAGAGAAGTCACCACCCCTGGAGGGATTTAGAAGATGTGCAGATGTGTCACTAAGGCTTAATGTTGGGATTGGCAGTGCTGGGTTAATGGTTAACTTGATGATCTTAAGGGTCTTTTCCACCCTGAACAATTCTACGATTCCGAAACCTACTGCAAGGACTTACTGTGCTGTTGTCTGCAGCAGATGGTACCGGCTGTTGTGGGAGAGAAGAAAATGGATTACATGGATGCTGCTGTGATCTGGCATGGCATTTCCTCTGCTCCTCTCCCTGGTCAGCAGTGGCCATGTTCCTGCTAGCTACAGACAGCTCTCAAAGACCTCAGAAGTCTTTTCAAGCACTAAAAAAAAACCCTTTACGAGTCCAGTTCATCTGCTTTGCACAGTACTTACTTAAAGCCTGTATAAAAGGAACAATCTTTGCACTTGAAGAGCTTTTTCCCTCCGTGCTTGTCACGGTAGTGGCGCCGGATGCTCTGTATGTAACCCGAAGAGAACTCGCAAAATTCACAGTTAAGGATGGCTTCCGCTTTTTCCACTCCTGCAGCACTCCCAGAAAGTGGGATTGGGCTGATGTTGTTGTTGTTCCTGGCCAAAGCTGCAGACTGGTAGTGGTTCAACTGCTGCTGAACATCAGGAGGCTCCGAGTATGAAGAGTCTGCAGGGAAACACAGAGAAGCTGTCATTCCAGGTGGATCCACAAACCTAAAAAAGGTTTGGTGATGCCTGCTCCAGAACCTACTGGCTTTTGGAGGGGGTTGATCAAGCTGTTGGTTATGAAACTAATCCTGCTTTCTGAAGGGATTAAGAGGTGCAGCACTTCTTAATCTAATTTAAAGTGCATCCTACAATTTATAAGGTGAGCAATATAAATTATGCTTTTTTAGACCTGATCTGGGGAGGAAAGGAGTGACACATTTAAATTAAAGTGGTCTAATAAGAATCCTGATTTTAAAACGCTTAATTTTTTAAAAATTAAAGTAAAGCCTGTTAATCATACTGCCAAATGTTTTATGTGTTTGGCACATAAATCAGACAAGATCCCCCCAAATATTTTCTGCCAGTTTATACAAGGTGAAGATCTGGCACAGGATACTTGTAAATAATCTATCTGTATGGAAAAAAAGGAAGAAAAAAAAGAAGAAAAATAAACGGATACTCTTCCCTAAGCATGCTGATGATGTTAGAAATTAAATGATTGTTGGGGGTAAAAAAAATAATTTAATCATAAATTCCAGTAAAACAAACTTTCAAACCACTATTTTGCTATATAGTTATATAGTTTTGCTATATAGTTTTGCTATACTGAGAAAAAAAGATCTCTAAAGACACATCCCTTCAACAAGTGAGCAGAACTCTCTGCCGCACCATTTTAATAGCATGTGGATGAACAGAGTCCAGAGATGTCTCAGTACTGAAACTGAAAGCTGTAATATGTTGGTTGGATAGCCCAAAAAAGGAGTGTGGGGGGAGGGAGGGTGGCGTTGAACCTTTCCCAACACACTGCTTGAATGTGGAGGTTAGGAATTCATCTGCTTTGTTCCACATAACCCACAGCTGCCCATGAATGGCACAAATCAAAGCAGATGAATAAAGCACAGATGAATTTCAGTGCAATTTTCCTGAATAGAAGACAAAAGGCTCTTTTCCTAAGCTTTCTAGAAGGGGGGAAAAAAGCAAGGGGGGGTGTGGGGGGGGTGGAGGTGGGAGGGAAGTCAGGACACAAACTGTACCAGCCACCTCCTGCTTTGATGTGCACTTCATTCTCCAAAGCTGAATTCCCCAAGGCTAGATAATGTAAGAATTCCCTAACAGACACACACATTTGTGGGAACTTGACACCATCCATTCCAACCAATTAGTATGGGGAAACAAAAGGCAAACACGCCTATACAGCACCGAGTGTGGGGACTTCTCCACCTGTCTTCAAAAGAGCAAAATGCTTGCTCTTTCATTTCCCACTGCCACAGGCAGGGGTTACACATGCCCAAGAAGTGAGTAACAAATAATGGCAATAAAAAAACCTCCAAAACAAACCCTGAAGCAAAAAAAGACACAGCAGGTAAATGTCTCCAGGCTCCTCTGGCTTCACCACCAGGTGTACATAGCTAAGAGAAAGGCAGAGCCATGAAAGATTCTGGTAAAATGAATGAAATTTGGTTTTGTTTTTCTTGTCCAGGCCCCATGAGCTGTGTGAGGCTGGGTTACAATGCAGCATTTACTGTCTCTTGCTTCCACCACTTCTACAGCACATTTTTTCACCAGGAGGGCTCACAATGAGCTCCACCTGTTTAAATGTCAAGGCTTTCCTTCCCTCCTGTTTGAAGCAGGCTCCCCACATCCCGTACTTTGGCACCAGACAGGTCTGAGGAACTGTAAACCCTCTGCAGAAGGCTCTTTTCTCTCAAAAGCAGCACCTGTGTGCTCACTCCCCTTTGGAACAGACCCTTGAGGGCTCAGAGGGGATTTGCTGACTCACTTCTCTGGGCCACCAGGTCCAATGATTCTAAAAGCTCAATACACAGTTAAGACACATTTCCTGGCAAGGGCAAAGCAGCCTAAAAAGAAAGTTAATAGCATTGGAAATAGTTGTTGGTTTGTTTTTTTTTTTTGGTTTGTACTTTTTGCTTGTTTTGTTTGGTTTTTTGTTTGTTTCTCTGTTTTGTTTTGTTTTTAGTATGTACAAGTCAAATTACTATTAGGGTACTGAAGTCTACTCTGTGGCTCACTTGTTCCCCTCCTCAGGAAGAAAGGATCAAAAATTTCCACCACATCACCAATGTTCCTGGCCAAAGCCCCAGAGATATCCATGGCTAAGAAAGCTAAAGGTCTAAACACAGCTCTCTTCAGGAGAAAGAAGTTCTGCTGCTGTCTGCAAGATCTACTGTACTTCAGATGTTTTCACTCCTCCTATCATCTGGTGCCTCTTATTCCAGCTTTCAAACTTTGCATGGGTTATTTATACAGCCCTGTGGAATCTGGTATGTGAAAACTGCAGAAGTAGATAGCTTCATGTCAGTTCCCACACACAAAAACAAAAAAAAAGCTCATCAAGTAGCTTTCCCTATCATCAGGAATAGCCAGAAGAATATTCTACCTTTCACACTGGCCACCTTGCAAGTTTTTAGTATATTGCTCCACTGCACTCAAAAGAGCTCTGATATTTACAGGAATAAAAAAAAAAAAGCCATCTGAAGGGTTTTTCTAGGGAGTTGTACCCTTGAACCATGGTAGCATGCACGGCCTAGTGTACTCCTTGCCTTTTCCCTTGCCAAATCCTTTCATTACACTTGCTGCAAACTTGCTGCAGTGCAAGATTTAGCACTTCCTGAAGGAAAACACTCAGGATTAACACATGTGCATAGGGCTTCTGTTGGGTGTCTGAGAACCAGCTTGCCAGACAGCTCTCCTGGCATGAAGGTGCAGCCCAGCTCCACCAGGAACACCCTGGACAGAGCCCAAAGCTGGCTGAAGGCACGGGAAGTTTTCCACTGGGTTCAGCGAGCCCCACCTTCATCCTGCCCACTCCAAAACCAGCAGTGGCAGTGGAACGACAGCAGCTGACCTCCAAAGATGCATTTTGGCACACAGCACGGAGCAAATTGCCAGCAAGTGACAAACACTGGATGGGGGTGAGCTTTTGGATAGCTTTTTTTTTTTTAATTTAATTTTTCAGAAGCTGTGTCTTAGAGAAGGGCCAGGGATTGCAAATCTGCAGTCACAGAGCAACAGCATGAACTTTAAAAACTGCACTTTTCCTTGCTCTATTCCTGCTGGAAGAGTGGGCTAATGTTCCAGGCAGATTTTGGAGGTGCTGCCCCAAGAGTGGGATGCCAGGCTGGAGAATGAAGGAGGAAAGGAGGGGGGGGATTTTCCATCAGAACTGACCCAAAAACTGAGTCATGGCCCTACACAGCGCAAGTTCCACCTCTTCTTTTTCCTGCACCCCCAAGCACAAAGGGCTGGGAGCACTCTGGGTAAAAGTGTTAACAGCCTTGGCCTAGAGCAGGAAGAGGGTTTAACCATCCAGGTCAGAAAAAAGCAGAACAGGCTCTAAAAGCCTACAAAGTCAGAAAGCCAAAAAACATTTAAAATAAGCAAAGGGAAGATCTAGGAAAATTTGTATTAAGTACATGTGAAACGCAACGGCAGTGAATAAACACAAATGGAAGGGAAATTAAGAAAAATGAAACACCAGGAAGTACCATTTACATTTTAAGGAAAAAAGGCACTTTTTTTTTTTTTCACTAAACAGCCTTGAGGTGGCACAAGAAAATAAAGCACATTCATATATGCAATGAAAGGGGAGAAGATGGAACACTTAGCCCTGACTAATTTTAAACAATCAAACAAACAAGAGAAGCCCACACCCAAAACACTGAGATTCCTCTTTAAAAACTAATTTTGTGGCAAATGCTGCAAGTCTCAGTTTTGACATTTTGCATATGGCACCTACCTACAAATTACCTGCACAGGATAAATAACAAGACCAACAAATAATGTAACCCATGCCAGCACCTATGGATCTAAAAGGCATTATTGTTCCTTAACACAGAAGAGCGTTTTTATACCCAAAATTCCAGAAGTTGAAAGGAAAGGAGGAGAAATGATTGCCCATGTGGTGATTTATCAACACACCTGTATCTAAATTACATTCTGGTAAGGACAGGCAAGCAAGTCTCACTCTCACTGTGTCCCTCCACAGCACTTCCAGAGTGCCTAAAACACTACAATGCCTGGGCAGGGATGTTGTCACCCTGAAAACTTCATCCAGAGCACAGTCCCAAAGACTGGGACAAATGAGTCTGCCAACAAATCTGGAAATTTCTACCTCAGCCAGGAGAGCAAGGCATGACAGTCATGAAAATTCAGCTTGATTCCCTGCATACCATGGGGTCACACACTAGGGAAAAGACGTACAAATAAAATATACCATGAAAACCCACCACAGAAGCAAAATGAAAATACAAGTTTCACCGAATCCTGTGTAGTACACAACATGTTTGAGATACCAAAATGAAAACAAAACTTTGGGATCCTTCCAGGAGGAAAAAAAATATAAAATAAAATATGCAGCTTCAGATCCTGAACTGAAAACATAAATTTACACATAAATGCAGTGATGTTTCAGTTGTTTGTAGGTATTTTCAGAGGTATCAATGAACACCATATGCAGCAGCAAAACACTTCCACAAGGCTCCTAAACCCAACAACAACAGCCCAGAAATTCACCCAGACATGTCTAAGTAAGAGACACTGAGCAACAGCTGAGAAACAAGAGGGAAAAGGACTTACTACAGGGAGGAAATTAAATCTGTTTAGGGTGGACAGAAGGAGACATATGTAATGTAAACACTTCCATGCCTTCACAGTGATGGATAGGGGTGGAGGGAGAAACACTGCTCAGGAAAAGCAGCTGTTGGAATGCACTGCAAAGTGACGCTATTGAATTTACAGAATCTTAACAACTGAATAGCTCAAGGACCAGGAGGAGTCACTGGGAGATGAAAGTGAAGGCACCATGCTCTCCTGGTATGCTCACAAAGAAACACCAACCAAAAGAGAGCAGCTTTTTTGTAAGGACAGCAGAGCTGGGGACGGAGATGTTTGGCTCATGAGATTAAGGAAAAAAAACCCAAAGGGAATGTGTAAATAACAGAAAGTGCTTAGTAACGCTTTGTGAGGGGAAAAATGGAAATTAAATATTAATACAGGCCTATGACATCCTGGATCTGTGAGGAAATGTTCTAGGGAGACTAAGAGGAAAATATTTGGAATGCTCTTTAATTTTATCCAAATTCATTCATAAAGAGAAAACTTCTATGAAGAACAACAGAAAAAATTCAAGGATTTAAGAAAAGCAGCAGTTTCCTCTGGAAAGAAACAAATTTGTAAAACCAAGTAAAGAGGCAATGCTGCACCAAAGAACACCAACAAACAACACAAGTCCAATTAATATTTCAAATTGCTTAAGATAAGCATAAGGGTGGAATTTAGGAGATTTAGGAACACGGTCCCTTCCAAAACTCAACAGGACACAAAATCACCAGCTGACTGAGTGGCAGGGCTGCACATAGCCATGAATGGCAACAGCTTGAAAAGTGGGAAGGTGGTGAAGCAGGGTGTCATACAAAGATTGTGGAGATGCACACATTTGTTCACTTTATGCCATGCAGCACTGACCTGGAAGGAAGAGTATGTGGGAGGGTGAAATGTTCTGGCAATAAATTAAGCTGAGGGGAGGGGAATACAGAAGAGAGTAAGACTCAGAGAGATGAACGTTCATGGAGAAGCTCAGTGAAGCAGACAGTGCAAGTCTTGTTCACTGCATGTTTAAGAACAGAGTGTGAGCTTAGTCCTCCACCTGAATTCCGATTTCTGCTTAAGAACCTTTGCATTGCCAGAATGTTATGAGTGAGAGATAACAGAAACAAGTTTTGTGCCCTCACTGGCACACTCCAAAAGAAGAAAGAGAAGAGTAATCACAAAGAAAAGAAAATAAAGCCCTGGAATAAAATTGCCATTTAAGGGATTCATACACCACTATTACCCCCCCAAAAAACCCACAAAAAACAACAAAAAGCCCACACCAAAACAGCAAAAACACCAACCAACCAACCAACAAAAAACCCAGACAAAACAAAACCCAAAAGTGTTGGTGGAATTTATTTAATTTTTTTCAGCATTATCTCTAAAGGCCACTTCTTGGCTCATGCCAGACCAGCTTTTGTGAGAAAGACATTACATGTATTTCTAAGCCTCAGAAGAGAGCAATGAGAAAGGCACGTGAACTATGCAATCCTGCTTATTCAGAAGAGGTGAGAGAGGCTACATTCGTATGTAACTTTATAACTTTGTATTTCCTCTGAAGCTGTGTGCACACCACAGCTCTGATTGGGACTGAGACAGGATAGAGGCTATGCATCTTTCCTGTGATAATATCCAACTAATTTCCAAGGCACATAAATTTCACCTATTAAGAAGAAAACAATAAATATTTTTTATCACCTGAATCACTTCCACACAGAGACTCTCACACTGCTGCCTGTACAAAAATTTTGGAGTTTCATAGTTGAGATCAAGAATGGCTACCATAGTCTGTAAAAGATGATGCATTTGAAAGCAGCAGGAACTAATTAAGATTTAGGAAGGAGTAATATAATTGATGAAATAAGTTATACCACAGTACTTCCATAAGAAGAAGAAGATCAGTCCAGAAGATCCCCATGCCCCTGTCTTTTAGAGTATCCAACACCAGCAGAAATTCCTATTTGCATGAACTTTCAAGGCAGGCACAACCCTGCTCTGCTGATGCTGTGATTTGGATCAATTCAGTGCTCAGGAAATGCTTCATCATCCCTTGTTTTCATCTCTTCTTCCTAAAACAGTATTTCTTTCCCAGCCTCAACTCAATCTAACTTTCTGTTCTTTAGGTGACTTGGCTGCTTACTGGTCACATTTAGGCTGCACATAACCCTCTCATGGCAAACAGAATTAAATTCCATTGCCTAAATACAGGATTGCACTTAAAACTAAGATTTATGACACATGTCAAACACTGGGACCTCCATGAGCTTACCTATTTCCATAAAACACATAAAATAAAAAGTTTGTCTAGCTATTCCTTATTATGTTGAACCAAACTCAAACTTCATAAATAGAAGTGCATTTACAGAAGAGGTGAACAAAAACAGAACTGGAAATAACTTTATCAAGTAACTTAATCAATCTGCTGAAAGGATTTAGTGGTAACAGGCTCTCTTTGGAATTTAAATGTACAAAGTTCTGCTTCAACTGATTCTTCACTCAAGACAATAATCCACCAATCAATTTTCTTCTTTTTCATCAGGAACCAAATGATCCTCATGCTACTGTTCCTTATTTCCTTATTTTTAAGGGCAATTAATCAGGTATTTTTCACATCTCTCTTTCTATATGATCCTCTAAATATTTGTATTAGTACAAACACAGTGCCACGAAGACACATATTTCTGTCACCTAGATGCTCACTCTCCTCAAAAGCTTGAAATGAAGATGGAAAAAAAAAAAAATAAATTTATCAGGCAATACATATTGGCATTCTGCTCTAAAGCTGGCCCTGAAATGACAGTGGCAGTATGTGGGTACCAAGGATTCATTCTAACCACAGTGCTCAGGAACCTGAACTTGTGTGATTTGTTCTGGAGACCTCCAGCACACACCTTGACAATATTTTTACTGGCAACACAAAGTCTCCATCTCTGTCACCAGCTCTGAGCTCAGAACACTCCGGGCAGTGTTCTCAAGCACTTGTAGTAACAATGTTCCTTAAAGAAGAAATAAAACCAGCTACCTAAATGTCAAATCTTGGGCTGTCAAGTATGATGATAACACACATCCATTTCAGCAGAGCTAAAATGAGCAAAGAAATTTTACCTCTCTGCCAAGCACCAAATCCCTCCAGCACGTTTTAAATCAATGGGATAAACTGGAGTTTCAGGTGACAGGGGGAATATCAGTGAGGCTGACAGAGAGGCCTGCAAATATATGAGAGTGATGGACTGCAGAAATACCCTCTTGCACACCCGTGGTCAAGCCACACCCTGCATCCCTTCACGCCAACAGCATCCTTTTTTATTCTGTGTTGAGTGATCACAAATTGCCCAGGCACAGAAGAGATCAGCATCTACCACTTTTGTCCTCTATCCTAAACATGGAAACCAGAGCCAAAAGAGAGCAAAAACCTCAGGAAAGAAACAAAAGAAGAAAAAACAACCCACAATAGGAGTTGGGATATGTTTCTTTCTTTTCACTTGTGGGTGCCATCAGGTAACTTCCTTCAGCTCCGAAGGAACCCAGAAGATATTTCTTCATTTATTTCTTGATCCGCCCAATCATTTTTTTGTCTTCTCCCAACGCCAGGCAAGGCTTTCAGTGCCACAGCAATCCCATCACAGCAGGGTGGCCAGCTCCTTACAAGGCTGACACCAACCTTCTCCCAGCTGCATGGGTCCTGTTCAATCTCAGCTTTGCCTTTGCCCCTTCAGAGCGAGCACAGAAAACAGCACCAGAGAAAAAGCACAATGAACCGCGAGCTGACCCTCCCCTCAGCACAGCCAATGACATCTCCCTCTGTTCCACCAGCCACAAAACAGTTCTCAACATGCTGCAGGAAAAGGCCAGAAGCCAAACAGCTCTACCCCAGTGGAAGAGAGCTACAGAGAACAAGGTCATCCCTCCAGCGCCTCAGGACCTCGGAACAGTGAGGAGTTTGTTCAGTGAAAGTGGAGGTGAACAAGTCCTGTGCTTGTTCCACCAGCCCCTGCCAATCTGATGAAGGAGAAAAGTCCTGTCTGATCCAGCATCTGATATTTAGCTTAACACTGACCACAAGGAGTAAGACACAAACCAACAATTACCAGGGTTTTAGAAGCACTGTAAGGAAGTGTGGCTGCATGGGAAGGAGACAGGGGAAAGCAGGAACTTGCTCTAGGTTACAGAAAGCAGTAACATGTCTGGGGAAAATAAAAAAAAAAGGCAGCCTGAAGGTAACACAGGTTAATCTAACACTTGAGAGTGAGCAAGAGGCATCACTCCTGTGGGGCACAAAAGCAGGGGAACAAGCAGAACAAGCAGACAGCTCTTTGCAGCCCAACTGTATCTACTAAAGCAGAGGCATCTTCTGTTCTGCAGCATGCAAATCATCATCTTGCATCCTTAACATGGATGCAGTCCCTCCAACTCACCTGGCAATTAAAGCAATTAGCTGTTGAAGCTCTGCCTGAATTTGCCCTGCAGTCACTACTGGCTCTCTGCCCTTTCAGTGAAACTGCAGGGAAACAAAAGGGTCTGAAACTTCACAAGAGTCTTTGTACAAGCCCCTCCTTCAAAAAAGAAAAAAAAACCCAATCCCAGAACTGAATTCTGCTCTAATACGAAGTTTTCTGGCTGTGAGGACTGACCATTGTGATTTTTCCCAGACAGCAGCAGCCATAAAACACAAAGACGCACAAGCAACAATGACAGAGAAAACAGCACCAAAGGGGAAGGGACCACCTTAGTAACTTTCTGCCCTGATTGCAAGGTTAGAAAAATATCCCTTATCAAGAGTAACAGTGCACATGAACAAAAATAAGCAAGTCAGCCACAATCCATTATATGGATTTAAAAAAACAAAACAAAACAGGAGAACCCAAAAATCAGGGTAGTATGTCCAACCATATGGAAAGCCTGCCTCTCTTCTGAAAGGTGGAAGGCAAAATGATGACTCAGTGGCACCAGATTAGTGGATTTTCTTGAAATGGTGCCTTGCTGCCCATAGTTCTCCTCTCATTCTGGTAGTACATGAAATTGCTTTAGCAAAACCAGCCAAAGGCCATCTGCAGCCTTCAGGAGTTCATCTGTGAGGCAGCACAGAAGAAAGACACACAGTCTGATTACCCAATATCTACTTTGGAAAAGTGTACAGAAATGGGAGGGGATTTACAGTTCTGGAACAACAGCACAAGAAACAAGACTTAGTCAAGCAGTTTTGTGCCCAGCCTAGCTCTGGCAAAGCAAGCAGATGTATTTATATTTCAGTCTCTAGATGAGGCAAAGTTATTTTCCACTGGCAAAGGCTAAAGTTCAGGGAAAAAAAAAAACAAAAAACTGGAACAGGGCACTGGATGTTTCACTTAGCAGTTTTCAATGCATTTGCTGCTGCAAGTAATTAAATTTAATGAAGATGTTGACATACCATGTACTGGGAGACTCAAGAAATCTTCTAGTTCTGACCTTACACGTGTTTTGTGATGTGTGCTGGTATTAGTGATAGATCCTGTTTGGTTTGCACAACTGTGAAAAACATAATTACTGAGCTTCAAGGGCACACAAAAAGTGTGCTGCCTTCTACAGATAAAGAACTGGTGGCCAGTAAAAGGAAATGGTCTTACACCCCAGCACCATGACTGAGGAGACATTAGAAACCACATCCAGATCTGTTTAGCCTTGCACTTTGCTGCTTTATTTTGACAATTCAATATTCTTAAACACTAAAATTTTAAAAAGCTATAATTTTGATTTACTGCACACAGTCATGATACAAGGAAATTTATGAGGCTCCAAATCTGCCAGTATATGAATAAAGAGCAGTGGTTTGCTCTACACAATACGGTTAGGTCAAAGGAGTTATTTTCAAAAAATAAAGGGCTACTCCAAAAATCAATATAGCAGGCAGGGCAGTTTAGGGTAGGTGTTTCACAGGCTCTCAAGAAGAAGCTTTTGCTGTGGTTGAAGGCACAACATGAAACCATTCATCAATCTGTTGAGTCACTCTGCTTTATAGACTTTATGACAAGGGGTTGAGCTCGTGTGTCTCTCCAGTTTGTGAGGGGAGGGCAGATCACCACCTCCACAGCCCCTGAACACAAGCACACATTTATAACAGCACTCACACAAGCACAGTGTCAGTGGCCATGTGCTCTGCCCTCAGCTGATGATCCTTCTGCACACAACTCCTGCCGCTGTTTGTGTTTTCTCACGTTCAGCCACACAACTTTTGTGTCTCTGCCTCAACTTGCAGCTCCTTCTTATGGAAAGACATGGGAGCACTCCAATGTGCTGCCTTGGCAATGCAGATTTTGGGATTCTACTGCCTTGCCCTCAAGAGGAGCAGAGCTGGGAACACTTACCTGTGACACACAGAGCCCCACAGGATGACACCACCATCAGAAAATCCCAAAAACCCATTCTGGCCAGAGATTAACATGAATGCAAGCTCTTATTCTCACACAGGCTGAAATAACACAGAAGCAGACCTTGTGAGGAGATTCATCCAGTCCTCCTAGCAGTTTGTAGTATTTCAATTTACAATTAACTTTTGCTGCTCAGGTTCTCAGAACTGTTAAAGAACATTTTAGTGTAAATCACAAATAAGTAAATTCAAACAAACAAGCCAAACACTCATGCAAATATACAGCAAATCCCCACCATTTCCTTCTTGCAAGACAAAAAATACATGTGAACTATCAAGAGGATAAAAGAACACTTTACTGCAATGGCAACCTCAGTGTGTGAGCAACTGCTGGACACTGCAAACCTATAGCCCCTATACTATGAAAACCAGAAAAATAGCACTCATGACCAGTATTTTCTGGGCTTTTTGTAAGAAGAACACACACAAACCAAAATATCATTGCATCCCCCCAAAAAAACCCAGAGTGCCTTACTTCTCGTTAGAAGAGGATACAGTGAAAACAGGTTCTTTATATATTAAAATATTGCCCAGCAGGCAAAGATGGGTACAATAAAAAAGGCAGGATCTTTGAATGATGTATCTGTAAAAAAAGCCTTCTCTGCTGACTCATCAAGAGTGACACCATCACCTTCTTACATTACTGCCCTGAGAGAAGCACACACACTCTGATTGTTATTAACTGGACTGAAGAGGTTTTTATGTTTTCAAATGACAGCTGTCACTGGAATTACAGCTGGCAAGGATGGGTCTACGCAAAATGTTTAGCACCTTACTCCACTTTAGCTTCAGTTCCAAGGAAAGTCTATCAGACACCCCAAAACACCTCTGGGATGGGCAGCTAAGTACTCCAGGTAAGTCTGCTGCTACCAACACAGAACTGAGAGAGATGAGCCACAGAAATCTAAAATGCATCGACCCCTTTTAATGAATGGATGGATCTAAAAGAACAAATGGAATGTTCTAAGAAAGGCCCTCCAGGGAACAATTTTTGCAGGGAAAAGAAGCATCATGAAGTTCCACTGGGTTGCTGTCCCAGAGCAGCTCTATTCAGACGTGCACTCTGCTACTACAATTCAGCACCCTTCTCCCTCTTCTACATTTTTACAGAGCTCAGCAATCGACAAGTTCTGCCAGCTCCCCAGATCTCCCCGAGCCACACTCCTGTATTTCCTGCTCCAACCACAATATTCATCCCCAGGCAGGAACAGCTCCTTTCTGCAGCCATTTCAATTACACCAGCCTGCTGCACGCACCTGCCAACCTACAAAACAAGTTCCCTAACAATGGGACGCAGCCTTTTGTCCACCCCAGCCCAGGTTCAGTGCTGCATCCCTGGTGAATTAACTTTGATCACAGTTCACACTGCAGGTTATTCATACACACCCACAGACAAAAATACAGCCACTCTGCACCATGTGAGCCCTTCCTAATACTCCAGCTGGACCTAACAGTGCCTGCATTTCCTATTATTATTATTATTAATACAGGGACCTGTATTTCATCTAGTCCTGCACACCACCTGCGACTCACAGGCCTGGGCCAGAGGCGGTGATTTATTGCCTTCTAAAAACCCAAAAAACATGTGATGCCGTAAGAGCAGCCACCATTAACCTGATCTGCAGCCAACTGTATAATGTGAAAAAATTACTTAGAGCAGGTTATTCTTTCCTCAAGCAACGCTGAAAATGCTAACACTATTATTGTAACACCTGTACTTGTCTGACCAGCTCCCCAGTGGGTGGCTTCTATTATTGTCAAAGTGACTTAACCATTAACCCCGTTTAAAGATGATCTAGCTAATTGGGACAAATTTGGCCTTGGTCTCAGGCAGTAATACATATCTAGCTAACAAAGCCAACCCAATGAAATGCTGTTGTTAACAGAGTCATTGTTTTAACTACTTTTAGGAAGAGCTCTTAAAGCCTCAAAATTATCCTCTATAGGCTACAGCAGACATCCTGAATTTTAACTCCACTAATCAAGAGTTTGAGCTCCTAGGACAAGCAAAATAAAAAAAAAAACAAAAAACAAAAAACAAGTAACTGAACCATCCTTCCCAAAACTGAGTATTGTCCTTCTGTTATCTCCTCACACACCACTAACAAAAGACTGCTAACACACATAAGAGGCTAGGACAGCCACTGAAAACTATTCTCCACTTCTTAAGTCAGTGATGGAACATTTTATTTCAAAAGCAGAAAAAGAAAAAAAACAACAACAACAAAAAAAGGAGCAGTAGAACACATCTCAAGATGTACTCAGCTTGTTGGCTTAGCTTAAGCTAGCACTAGCAAAAAAAAAATAGTTGCACTGTTCCAGACAACCCATTGACAAAAGGTTGTCTGCGAGCAGCTGGTGAAAATCTCTTGTTAAAATCTCTGATTCTGACCCACAGTAAATTGCTAAATCACAAAAATATTTTGGTTTTGGTTTTTTTTTTCCCTTCAATAACGTATTTCTATGCTGATTATTTACTTCTTTCAATTCCTTTTAGCAGTTTTCTGAACTTCTGTTCTTTCAGTCTCTCTCATTTAATTTTTAGTATTTTTGGCTGTTTTTTTTCTGGTGAGAAAGAAAAGGAAAATAGGAGACCAAAAATGCTACAAAATGATCACTGATAGTATTTAACTCCCATCCTTAGCTCACCAATATGCCAAGCAAAAAAGCAAACAACAAAATTCCTGCTGTTTAGCAGCTAGAACCACTCAAGCTTCTGGGGAAAAAAAAAAAAAGTATTTTCCCCTCTTCTAACACTCCTTCCATAAATTCCAATTCTTTGAACATCTGCAAATGTTCTCCTTCCATGTCAATGAAACTCATCCAGGAATTAAGGCTGGGGATTTTTTTTTTTCCCAAAGAAGAGATCTTCTCCTAACTGACACCAAAAAATGCCTCAATAAGCTACTACTCAAAAAGCCTTAAAGTTTTCTGTGATACCCCACACCATCTTGTCTATTTCTCTGTTTTCTCTGCTGCTTTCCAAGCATCTTCTACACACCCCTCCAGCACACGGGGGTTAACAGCTTTCAGAAGAAGCACTGAAAAGGAAACAGTGCTCAGGTTCTCCTCCCTGCAGCTGAGTATCTGAAGGTGCTTTTTTGTGTCCCCTGTACAACAGACAACAGTAATTACACTTCCTACTATTAGAGGTTCACACTTCAAGCTTAATCACGTGGTTTCATCAAAGTGCTCTACTCATGAGATTAGATATCAGGAAAAAATTGTTCCCTGTGAGAATGGTGAGACCCTGGCAGAGGTTTCCCAGAAAAGCTGTATCTGCCTCATCCCTGGAAGAGTCCAAGGTGAGGTTCAACAGGGCTTGGAGCAACCTGGGATACTGGAAGGTGCCCATGACAGAGGGGTGAAAGGAGATGATCATCAAGGTTCCCTTTCCAACCCAAACCACTCTATGACTCTATGAATATAAAGGAAAATCAGGAGCATGGATGGAATTTGAAGATCCCTCTCCCACTGGCTATGAATAGAAATTATGAGTCTGAAATATTTTCTGCAATGTAAATCTCTGCTAGCAAAGCCAGCAGTGACATGTTCCAAAGTCAGCTGGAGCAGTGAGGGAACAAATTAATGTGGTATGAATTGGTGAGGACCTAAAGCAGATCACTTCCTACAACACCAAGTTTATTCTTGGTTTTGATGCAACTTCTGGTTTCCTCTTAACCACCAAATGAAGATGCTTTTGGTGCAAAGCTGCCAGCTGCAATTTGGTTGGCAATAAAAATATTAAGCGGCACCTTAGACAATTAAATTCTTGCTCTGAGGCACCTCTTACCATTAGAGTCCTCCACTTCTTCAGCAGGAGTGTGGTTCTTGGAGGTGTGGTGGGCGTGTGAGGCTGCAAGGTTGACAATGCGGGGTCTTGGTAGTGTCAGTGCTTTCCCATGCACTTTCAAGGAGTGCTCTTTCAGCTGGCTGATTGTCATGGTGGAAAATGAGCAGGAGGAACATTTGTAGGCATGTTCACCTGGGTGAGCGAAATACAGGCAAGTCATCAGCTCACAAAAGAAACAAAATGGGGCCCTCACACTTCTCTTACTGAACTTGTCAGTAAAATTCCCATGGACTCTTCAGCGAAAGACTGATCCCAAAGGACACAAGCTAGGCATGTCTCCTTGTTGGAACAGTCTGGAGTCAGTGGGTGTAGACACCTGCTTTGGACCAAAGTATCACTTTCTGGCAACTGCAGATCCTTGTACAGCGGCTGATGTCAAGAAAAACAGAGACCAGACTTTCAGCATGCCTGTGTTGCATGGTATGGGAAGAAAACAGACTCTGGGATGAAAATGGAGTAACTTAACCACGGCACTTCCAAATTTGATTGGGAGCACAGCAACTGGAGATGGTGAAGTTGTTTGTTTCTGCATGCAGCACATCCAGCGTCACTATTAATCAAGCAAGAAGGACACTACAAAGCTCTAACAAAGAGCCCTCCACAAACAAAAAAAAAAAAAAAAAGAAAGAAAAAAAATGTAAAAAAAAAAAAGTGTGTGGTGCAATCACATTTGGGAAAGGTTACAGTTTTCCTTATGAAAAGCCATTAGGCAGCATCAATCTTCACACAGGTGGCAACCAAGCCAAGGCTGATGGAGACGGCACTGCCAAGTACAAAAGGGTGTATCTACCAGGCTGTGTGGAAGTGTGTTATGAGAAAGCACTAAAAGAAGTGAAAGAACAGAAGTAATGCACAGTAGTGGATTTAATTTTGAATACATTCCAAGCCATAGAGACAGCAAACAAGGGGAAACAAATCCTGATACAAGATTTGTTTTGCACGGAGGCATGGAGGCAATTGGAACACAAAGTGAAACTGTCCCAACACAAACAATGTGATATTATATACAGGTGCCAAGTTACTGTTTTGCAAGTGCCACTTCCATGTACAAGAGTAACACTGGCCACATATGAGCTGTACATAAAGTGCCAAAACTAATACAGGAGCGAAATATTCATGAACAGTAACAGAAGAACGAGAGTTCTGGTAATGGATGAAGCAGAAAAAGCTTTCCACCTCTTGACAAATCCAGCAAAGAAGGTTCTCAAGCAGCACTCTTTCCCACACCAGAAATAAGTGAACCAAAAGAGAATATCAAAACACACGTGTTTGCAGCCATTCAGAGTAAGCACACCTGAAAGGATTAGCAACCACCCTCGACAAAAACTCCCACCCATCTTCCAGAAAAAGCATGCTCATCATCAGGACAAAACACAAACTCTTAGAACTCTCTTTTTTGGTGCATCTGAAAAAGAACAGATCACTTGAAGAGTCTGAAGTGGTGGAACAAAAAATGCCCTGTTGTGTCTTCCCAAGTGACACTCCTCACCTGTGCATTGCACCAGTTACATATTTCCTTTTTACCAACAGAAATACATCATTTCCTGGGCAGCACCCACAACAAGTTGCTCAATGGAACACAGCAATTCATGGACCAAAGATATTCCAAGGTTACAAGAAACCAGTGGGATACAGATATAGACCATCATGGCTTTGTCAGTGTAAGAAATCCCTGGGTGACAATGTGCACCAACCAACTGTTAACTTAAAAGCACCACAAGACATTAAAGCAAATAAAGGATGATTACATACCAAGCAGCCTAGACACACTAATAAATATGCCCACTATTCCTTTCCAATGGACTTCAAAACATGAAAGGATGTGTCTGACTACAGAGGAAAAGCTAGTTTGGCCCAACAGAAGTCTTCTGCACTTTTTTTGACTGCTAGCTTTGCGTCTCATTAAGTGATCATATTAATACACATACAAATAAATAAATGTAAGCGTTTATGTAGTGGGTCTCAACACTTGATATGTACTCAAAGCACATTTCTGTACACAGAAACTGAACAGGGCCAATACCATCACCCATTTCTGCATTTCCAGAGTAATTGCTGATTAAGAAATTGGTAACAAGCATTCCTCCAAAACACAAGCAAAAAAAAAAAAGAAAGAAAGAAAGAAAGAAAGAAAGAAAGAACAGGTGAAAAAGTTCAAATGAAAACAACACAAAGCCCATTTAGAGAAACTGTAAACTGTTCTGCTCCATGCCAAAGGAGATGGCACACACTGGATGAAAAACAAATGCCAGAAACACTGGTACCAGCTGTCACACAAGAACGGATTTTGTAGTTCACTGAATTTTGATCCATACCCAGAAAATGAGGGAGAGAGGCAGACTGAGTAAAACACTTCAGGATTTTAGGGACTTTTAAAGATTTCCAGGAGATTTCAGGAAAAATTCAGAAGGAGTGAACTTCTAAGTTCTAAATAAATGGATAATGAGACAACTGAGAATTGGAAAAAAAAAATTAAAAAAAGGTAACACAAGAGAGTTTCAGAGAACCAGCATCTCACTGAAAAACTGGGGAGTCTGAAGAAGTCAGACATATTTGTTCAGTAACACACATTTCTGAATTGACTGACTCAAAACATACCAAAGCAAAGCTCTGACTGAAAAACATACAAGCAACTTTTCTGTGATCTGACCATTCATTTGGTAGAAATGGGACTGAGGCAGAAACATATCCATAAGCCTTTGGAAACCCTATTACCCAAACCATTGTGCAAGCACTATCTAGGCAACCATGAAATTGTGTTCTCGTACAATGCAAAACACAGCCCTTTCAAGGGGTGTCCATCCACTAAACCAAGTTCAGAAGCATGAACTCCTATAAATACATCAATGAATTACATGAAGAGAAGTGTGAAGTAAGTATTAGTTGCATGGTAAGTTTGGGTCTAACAATCTGGCAGGGTCAAGCAAGGAGCCCAGCTGCATGACAGCATAAAGAAAACATTACTTTATGATTGGTGAAAATTAAGAACCATGGCTCCTCCATACAGGATGTGGGATTCTGTGAACTGGAACTGCTGCATGCAGTTGGATTTCCTAGAAGGGACAGAATGCCATGGTCTTCCCATACAAAAGGAAGGTGGGAAAAGTTAAGCTAGGCTATTTTATCCATCCAAGCACAGAAACTGGCACAAGCTCTGTGAAACCCCCAAAAAAAAGACAGGAAACAAAGGGCACAAGACCATCAATCCCTCCTATACTTCTGTAGATGAAAAATGCCTTTGGATCAATGGCAACAATAATTTATTTTTGTATCAGCAGACAGCTACAATTTTCTCCCCATTTTTCCATCTTCCTCCTCCACCCCAGAGTGTATGACTTTGAGTAAGCAAATAATACAAAAAAAGAACATAACTGTGGTCCTTTTTATCAGAAACTCCTGTTCAAGAAGTTTCTACTCACAACTTTTTAACAACTGGGCTAGTTTTCAGGTTTTCAGACCGGTCACTATTCTATTATTTGCATCAGAGTGCCTGTGTGGATTGCAAACCAAAGGATAACCTTCCAATGCAGGACACGTGACAGTACCAAAAGTCTACAGCCAAGGAATAAAGATGAGGAAATCCTGAGTCTCGCTCTTTAATAGTCAAAGGTGCAACAATTTCAGGTGACCTACTCTGTATGACACATCACCTTCCCAATTCTCGTTCCTCAGAAGCATATCTTGCTTGCTTGCTTGTATGGATTCCGTACTGAAATACAGAGATTTGCAAGACAAATTTCCACGTTTGGTAATGCAATTTTGATATTCTCTGTCTGCTGCACACAGACCTGACTCCAAATTTTCACAGGGTTTGGTTTTAACATGAAAGCCAGCGTAAGACTCTACCAAAAACCAAGGTGCTGTTGTTCACAGTCTTTTTCCCAGAGTCACCTAAAGCACAAACATGAATACAAAGAGCAGAGTAAAGCTCACTACCAATTTCGTTATGACATCTATGGTATAGGTGATGAAATCCACTTGGAGAAAAGCAGAAATAAGGAAAAAAAACATCATTAATATAAAAGAGAGCAAAAAAGTTCTTGAAGTACCCATCACTTTAAATCCTTGCCCTTCCCATTACCCAAACCTCCACTTATCCCAACAGGTTCCATTGGCTGGCCAGCCACGACTGCAGCCTTTGGAAAAATCTTACCCACTTCTGGTGACAAAACACATGGTTCAACCCAGCATCTGTCATCAGCCACAAGAACACACTGGGCCATTTCAGCTGCAAGACTGAGAGGGAACAACTTACCAGCATGAGCCTTGAGGATATGGGTTTTCAGGCGGCTGTTGTAGGAGGACTTGAAGGGGCAGAGCTTGCAGCGGAACGGCTTGTGGTGTCCGTGGTGGGTCTGCATGTGGCGGTCCAGGCTTGAGAAGAGACAGAAAAGGGAGACAGAAAAGGGTCAATTGCTTCAGCTGTCCCTTCAGAGGCAAAGCAAAGCACTTCACAGCAACAGCAGAGCAGGTAAGGATCCTCACTCACACTCTCACACTCTCTCTTCAACAAATTCAATATTCAACTATTGGTCTGCTCACACAATAAAGTCAAATCTAATGTGCAGGAAAGGAGCAGAGCTGACACCAATTCTGTTTGTACAGAGAGCAAGCCACCTAAATAAACTTATAGGGCAAGATTAGTAAGAATTAAGTTATGTATGACCCAAACTGAAAGGACCGGTGAAATGTGAAACAGGCAAGAAATTACTTTATTATATTATCATTAAACAATTTCTCTCCTGCCAAACATTTCTCGTGAATATATATATATATATATATGTCCCCTCCTGTCCTGTTGATCAAGGGTAAAAAAAAATATGGTTTTTTTTTTTTGGTTTGGTTTTTTTTTTGTTGACCAGCTTTACTGAGGAAGCCTTCTTTTGGTTACAGCAGCAAAAGCAGATTAGAGATCCTCCTCTGGGGAGGGTGCCAGCAGGCTACAGTTGATGAGTTCCAGGATTAAAAGGCAGCAGAGTTTCAGAAGCAGCAGAGTAGGAGATTCTACACGAAGCTCAGCAGGAGAAGGGGTGGCAAAGACCAGCCTCTTCAGGCTTCTTTTCTTCAGGGAAAAATGGAAGTACCAACAGCCTGAATACTGCGAAGTGATCAAAAACTGCTCTCGACACAATTTGTCCTAACAGCTCAGTAAAGTTTGGAGGAGAAAAAAGGATGTTTCCCCATTTTCTAACAGAAGATCAAATTCATTCTAACTGAGTGAATCCTGCAGAGCTCTGCAGTTCCTGTGCCGTGGCTGACAGACATGAATTCGCTGTCTCTGGGTGGCAGGCAGGTAGTCTGAGCCCAAGGTGTCAACATTTCCAGTGCAGCCTCTACTTTGGACACATTTATGCTTTGTGACCTCGTCTTTGCTTGAGTCATCTCACACATGGTGATGGAACAACAACAACGGGGCAGAGACACTGCAGGAGTTGCAATTTGCCAAAATTGTCCTCCACCCCCCACCTCAGTTCTAGGTGTATTTCAGGCGTAGCTATTTTGTTTGTCCTAAATTGTCCTAGTCTTTTACAGAGTATCAACATGTAGCTCAAATAGCAATTGTTTCAGCCCTGTCACACTACACAAGATTTCACATGATCTTTAGTCCCACACTGACAAGAGCCTGAGCCAGAAAATCCGTGTTTATGAGAGCTAACACTGAAGCCTGTGTATTCAAGCATCTGATAACAGCAAAAAAATAGAAAATGAACTTGTATCTCCTCTCAGGGTCACTTCATACAAATACAACTTAGCAGAAATCCAGGATGGAGTTTGGAACAAGACAAAATGCACAAGTGTTCTAGAGAAATAGGAGAAAACATCTCCTAAATGAGTAAAGCTTTGAACACTTGCAGTGAATACCTCATAGAACAAAACTTGTTTTAAATAGCCTCCAGGGAATGAGATTACTTAACAATTAAAGTAGACTGCCAAAGAGGTATGTAATACATATTAAGCTATTATAAACATATATACCTTAAGGTATTTGACATGGCAATAATTAAAACTATATTCACAACCACATGGTTTGCCAGCTGCACTCTTCCAAAAGGAGGTTTTAAAGTTTTTGGTCATATTTGGGAGAATAGTGGGCTGTTTAAACATTTGGTTTGGTTTCCTTCAACAACTTAATCTCCCAGGAGAATAATTGCATCAGAAACAAAAATAAAAGAAGAAGCAAACAACTTCTACAACAGAGACCACACCTATTATCAAGTTAGGTGGTGAGTTCTTCCCTGCCATCCAGCACTGTTTGACTTACCCATCCCACAGCTTCTGGGACATGACTTACCCTCAGCAGGAAACAGAGTGACTAGGCACCAAACTCAACAAAAGTCTGATTGTTGAGGCAAGTTTACCAGGCAAACAGCAAGCCCTGCAGGGGCTGCCCTCACTGTCAGCCTTGCCAAAGCAGGGTGGGATACACCCAGCAGTGCACATCATTCCCCCAAGTCCGTCTCCTACCCCTGGCTGCTCAATCCTGTGGACCTTTCCGACTGTGGCACCAGTTTGCAATGCCATGACACCAGCAGAAACCTTGCTTTTTTTAATACAAGGAACTAAAAAATGTCTTCCACACACATCTGATTCCGAAACGGTGACATCAGCACCAAATTTAGGAGCGGTGTGAATGCCTGCATCAAAAGAGTACCTGGATCTGCCTTCTTTTGTTAAAATAGCAAACAAGCAGCTCTGTCCCCAGAAATTAAGAGGAAACATAGATCTGTGAATCAGGCCCAGGGTGCCAGTGGAAAATTTATCATAAACCCCATTTTTTGGGGGGACACAAATATTTTTATTATTTATTTATTTATTTATTTTTATTATTTTATTATTTATTTTTTATTAAATATTTTTATTATATTTAAATAAATAAATATAAGAAGAAATTAAAACATTTAAATGTTTTATTATATAATTTATTATTTTATTATTAAAATTATTTTTAAAACTAACAAACTTAAAGTCAAATCTCAGGAAAACAAATGATAAGAAATCTGACTATTAATGATGACCATATATCAGACAAAGGAAGCAGGATGAGGGAGTCACTCCTACAGCACACTGGTATGAATTTAAAATATTTGTGGACTGAAATTGCATGCCATAGTTAAGAAAAAAAATCTGATTTAAGGTAAGTCTGTGACACTGTTTTAACATTAGAAATGAAAACTCAACCCGCAAAGAACTGTACTAATTACAAATGAGGTGATTATATGCAGCAGAAGTTTCTTAAATATGGAAAATTAACTCTTCTTGGCTTGTTAAGTCTCATGCATCTGACACGAGAGGTGCAAAAGTGGTGGGCTGCAATGTTTGCCTACTGAAATAATCCTTATTCTGTGGCCTGCATGCTTCTCTCCTACATGCAAACAGAGGGCTAACATGAATTCAGGAAGATATAAAGGTGCAATCCTTCACAAACAGCCAATTGTAATGGGCAAAGATTTTGCAGTGTGGAAACACCACAAGAAAAGTGTGGCTCAATGTCAAGCCGAGCGAGCTCTTCCTCAGTGCCAGCCCACGAAACAGCACTGCTAGCCCGTGGTTCTTCAGGAAACAAAAAAAAGCAAAAAAAAAGCAAAAAAAAAAGCAAAAAAAAGCCAGAACTTACTTGTGCCTGAAAGCAGAGACAAAGGAGCAATACTGGCAGCTGTACTTGTCTTCCCGGGCAAACATGGCCAGAGCCAAGTGACTCCTCTCGTGAGATCGCAGACCCTGCATAGACATCAAAACCCGGTCACACTGGCTGCAGTGGTAGCCCCCAGGCCTGGCTTCATCTTCCAGGGATGCTCCATATTCAGCTTCTGTAAATTCCACCATGCCAGGGTCTTTGGCTCCCTCAAAACCCTCCATCAAAGTTGTGTTTGAAGGATCTTCAGCTTCCTGCTAAAAAACACATATCCCCCCAAAGCCATCAATTCTCTCTCCCTTCTGCCCCTCAGTCTCTCCCCTGTGCTCATCAGACTTCTCACTGCATTATTTCTCTAAACACATCCCTACACAGACTCCACATCAATGGCTTTCTGAAAAAAAGACCTACTCCTGGGAGGGAAAAACATTAATTAAATATGTTATATACATGCATGCATATGTTTAAAAAAAAAAGAAAAAATCTCACTCCTTGATCAAGTTTGTGTCAGATCATCCAAAAAGACAAGAAATCCATCTTTCAATGGTCTTGCTGTGAGAATCTTCTAAACTTGATCAGGTAATAATTAGTAAGTTACAGGGAAGTTAACTTTAGTTTGTTTTGCTGTAGCTGACTGTAGCTACCCTGCAGACTAATAATACACTGTCTTACTCTTCAGTAGACTTTGTCCATCAGCGTTGAACTCTCAAGAAATGAGCTGGTACACTAAGACCCTAGAACCCTCTAAAAATATAGAGCAAACAGAAAAAGTCCTTTTTTTTTAACTCTCCTTCATAACTTCTCCATTTCTAACCAGAGCATGCATTTGTGCAGCTACTTAAATACCCTGTAAGAGGCACTTCCAGCACATTCTTTAGGCCATGGCTTTCAGCTTTTGTTCCCTGATTAAAGATTTTATTTACTCAAAAGGAAGCACTGACCCTACACAAGCATCACTTGAGAAGTGAGGAGAAGAGGGAAATTACTCTTAGGAGGGAAGCATCTGAATCTGTCAGGAGTAACAGGCAGGAAGGTCAGGAAAGTGGTAGGGCAATGAAAGCTGTCTCAGGTAGCATGAGTTAGGCTGTGGAGGACACGGCTTCCCCACAAAAAGCAGATTATGTCACCAAAATAGGCCTGTCAGTCAGGCAGCAGGAGCCTCTGACTGAGAGCCAATTCCCACAACCTTGGTGCACTTTCACTTCCCCTGCTAATAAGCATCCTGGAAATCAGACTTTGGAACGTCACCTCTCCTTGTGGATGTCACAGGAGGCACCACTTTCCACAGGGAGAAAGGAACAACACTTTTGCCCCTCATCACCTGCAAGGGAATCACTGGCTCAGCTGGCCACTGAGAGTTTTGTTTGGAGCCAGTGTGCAAATTCCATGTGGAAGGGTGTACCACAAGCAGCTTCGCACGTTTGTATGTGCACACTTCCTAAAATAAAAATCATACACACATATAGAAAAAAAAGAAAAACAAACAACTCTTTTTTGAGCTTAACTAAGCAGAAACATAGCCCATAAAGAAGCTGAGAGAAAGTTTCCTGCCCATAAACCAAGCCCTTTGGTCATCAGTGACATCAACTCCTTTGTGGCTGAGAAGAAATGAGAATTAAAGACTCTTCGTGCCCCTGGATCGAGAGTGAAAAAAAGTTAAAACATCTTGAAATGAACCAAATGCACTTCAGAAGCTTAGTGTTAGATTAAAACATCATGCTGAACCGGAATGCCCGGCTCAAAACCCATTCAACCTCACAAGAGCACTCCACAGGTTATCAACGAGGCGTTAACGCTGAACAATGCAAGCAGTTTCAGTCACTTTCAGTCACCTTTAAGGAATTCTTACCTTTACAGTGGCTGACACAGAAGAGACATTCCCGTACTGGACATGCTTGCGGAGGTGATTACAGATGGCTCGAAGTGTTGGATGGACTTCCACACAAAATTTGCATTTGTAGCCAACCACCTTCCTCTCCTTGAGTTTCGAAACATCTTCCAGGTGTCCAAAGGCCTGTTTGAGCACACAAGCATAAATCACTGAAGCAGGCTTTGTCACCTCGTTTTTAGGAGTGCAGACCAGACTTTAGACCTGATGTGATACTTGATGTCCAGAACTGCAAGGTAAATTTCCCCTGAGATCATTAATTCCTACAAAGTAAGTGGACAAGACATCTATGCAGAAGAAACACTCGGTTTATGGCTAACAGTGGTCCTCTAGAAAACCATGTCAGTTTGGCCTGAAACTGTGCCTCCTCCTCCTCCTCCACGACCCCAGAACCTCCCCAACTTCTCTGCAAAGCTTTTCCTACACAAGTGTGTTTTTTCAAACCGAAGCAGAAGGAAGGGGGTAAGTGGGCAAGAAACAGAGAAAAAAATTGGTCCTCTCCTTATGAGGCACTTGCCCAAAGCTCCTGCCACAAGACAGATTCATGTTATGCTAATCCTAAGCGCTCAATGAGAGGAAGGACTGAGAGAGAGAAGGTTGAGAAGAAAACTGATGTGTTATTCAGAGGATCATGGAAGAAGGGGGTGGGACATTTTGTAGAGGATCTGCAAGAAAGTACATGGCAGTCTTGCCACAAAAGAACAAGCGACTGTCAGACACAGATGGCCCTCCAGAAGTGTGGGAGGGAGGAAAGAAGATGAAGAAAATACTGAAGGAAGCGATAGGAAGGAACAAGGTTTCCTACAGAACCTAGGGAGACGTGGCGGATGGATGAGGAAATTAAAGCAGGATGTGTAATTGACTTATGGAGCTCACTGGCACTCTGAGTCACTCATTAGCCTGTGGTCATTTGGCTGTCCAAGAGAACATGCAAGTGGGCATTGGTGGGCTGCCTGGTGGGGAGCAGGGGGCAGAGAAAGAGACCAGACACACAAATCCTTACCCTCTCTTGTTTGAAATCTGCAAAAGCACCATCTGCATATTTCTGCTTGCTCAAAAGCTGCTTCCTTCTCTCCTGACGTTTGGCACGCTTCTGGAATTCCTCATTGTGACCATTCAAGTGTGCAGTCAGCTCTGCCGTGCTATGCAATTTTGTATCACAGTGTTTGCACTGGTAGACAGGGCTCTGAGAGCGGGTGCCACTTCCAAGTATGGAAAAGTCCCTCTTCAAATCCTTGCTGTGGTGGTCAGTGTAATGCATGCACAGCAGCTCTGCTGTGCTGAAGGACAGCTTGAAACATTTAATGCACCTGAAGGGAAGCCACTCAATTTCCTGAGCCTCAGCCTCCACCTCGGGCTTCTCAAAGTCGTTCCTCTCCTCGGCCGGAGCTGGTTTTTCGTGCTCATCAGCATACACAGCAGTGAAATATCCCCCCAGCTTGCTGGCATGCTGCTTCTTAGGGAAAACACCAGGGTGACGCTTCATGTAGTGGGACACGATGCCCTTCTTGCTGAAGGACTGGAAGGAACAGAGTGAGCACTTCTTCTTCTCTACAGCCCTCCTGAGCTCCTCGCTGAGCTGAGGAGTGTCATCCTTGGGAGGAGATGGAATGATCACTTTATTGGGTTTGTCGCTCACTGTCCTGGAGGCTGCCAGGCAGTGAGTGTAGTAGGCATCAATGTCGTGTCTTTTCTGGTAGTGTGCTGCAAGCCCTTTGCGGATGGGGTTGGTGTAGGAGCACAGAGCACACTTGAAGAGGTTGTTCTTGCCCTCTGGCTGCGCCCGAACGTTGTTATGCTTGATGCGGTAGTGTCTTGCTATCCCCTTCCGAGTGGAGCAGAAATATTTACAGAGCTGACACCGGAAAACTGTGTGAGACACTAAGTGAGAACTGGAGAAATGAGGCGCTGGCATGGAGACCTCTCCAACATCCTCAGCAGCAATTTCTGGGGAGGCCTTGATTTCAGTCACCATGTCTGGCTCCACTGAGGCAGACACCTTCGGTGGTGACTGGGCAAAAACATCAAACTCAGGTTGATTGTGGTATTTCTCATAGTGGATTTTCAGCTTCTCAAGGGTTCCGTGGGTGTAGGGGCAGAGTTTGCACCGGTAAGCACCATAGCCCTGCTTGAAAATCCTGCTTGTCTCTTCCACGTCGTTCTGAGCAATGTCAGTCGACTGCTCCACGTCATGCACAAAGTCCTCAGCAGTGACTTTGACTGACGGGTGCCGCTTCTGGTAGTGCGTGAGGACGCCGTGAATGCGTGTGTTAATGTATGGGCAGTGTCTGCACTTATACACGGCCCCTGGGTTAATGTCTATGTCCTGAGCAAAGTCTGCTGCCTTCACTTTCATGCCAGGATGCTTTTTGCCATAATGTGTCAGGAGGCCATGTAGGTTGTTGTACTCAGACTGGCACACTGTACACTGGTATGGAGTGGAGGAGATGGCAGGATTTGCAGAAGCCAGCTGGACAGTTTTTTCATGGGAAAGGCTGGGATCCTCTGTACACTCTGCATCCTGATCCATCTGTGGTGCCGCTATCTGGTCTTCAGAATCCATCCTGACCCCACCTTCATCAGGCTGTGGCATGGTTTTCTCAGCAGTATCCTTCTCCTTAATGATATCTAACAACACAGATTCATCTCCATTCATGGCCCAGGGGTGAAATGCTTGGTAGTGATTAGTAATATCCCAAATAGAAGATGCTTCAAAAATGCAGTCTCTGCATTTATAGGTCTTCATCTCTGTTGGCATCACCAGGGCAGGAGGGGAAGGATCGGGACCTGCCCAGAGTTTGGTTGCCATGTAGGTATAATCAACATAATGCTCAGGATGTCTCCTTTGGTAATGCACAAGCAAGCCACTCGGCTCTGTGTGTGAATAAATGCACCATTCACAGTGATAACCAGCTTCTATCAAGCCATCCAGAAACGCCCACCTCAGTATGGATGTCACCGTGGCCTTCAGATTCGGGTGGTCTTTCTTAATATGCTTCCTCAATGCATAGAAGTAAGGGGATGTGTAGCTGCACTGCCTGCACTTGAGGGCTCTCAGCTTGGACTTGTCCCGCTCGGTGCCGGAGGTGTGGGCGGGCAGGCTGCCAGCTGATTTCTTCTGGCCACGGTCACAAAGGCTCCTGATGGTGGCCGTGTGCTGCCTGATCACATCCGCGTTGGCTTTGAAGTCGCGATGCTTCTTCTGATAGTGGATGAGCACGCCCTTGACGGTCCGGTTCCCGTAATCACAGTGCTGGCAGAAGAACATTTCGTTCTCGGGAGGGTTCACGGAGGTCTCGGACCCGCCACGGCCCAGCTGCTGCATGGACACTGGTGGCCTCTGGATGCCAGGTGGCAGCTCCCCTGCCCGCATCATGGCCGCGGTCGGCGGGGCCTGCCTGATGTACTTGGCTGTGACCTTGATCTCCGGGTGCCTCTTTTGGTAGTGGACGAGCACCCCCACGACGGAGCGGTTGCTGTAGGAACAATGCTTGCAGTAGTAGAGCTCAGTGGAGAGCTCTGGGGGTGGTGGTGGGGGAGGAGGTGGCTGGGAAGCCAAGCCGGACAGTTTTGGGGAGATGGGAGCCCCCAGCTCAAAGGACATTTGAGCGAGGGCAGAGCCCCTGTCTACAGAGACTACACGCATGGTCTTCTGGATTCTGAAATATGAGGCCTTTTCTTCGGGGTGCTTTTTCTGGTAGTGCACCAAAACTGAATGCATGTTAGGGCTTGCAAATGAACACACATCACAGTCATAAACAACCACAGTGTTGACTGAAGGTTCCTTCTGATTTTCACATTCAGGACTGAAACTCTTGGTGGCACTTTTGTTAAAACCAGCTGGCACACCGGTCCCGCGAGCCACAGGGGTGGAGGTTGCCATAGTTTTTGGAGCAGAATTCAAGATCTCTCTCAGCGTCTGAGACTCTGTGTTCAGCCCTTCTTGCTGCTCAACGACATAGCTTGAAAATATCATTGCATTGTTAATTTTCACTGTGGGATGCATTCTTTGGTAATGTGGCATCAGGCTTCTAACATTTGGGCTTGTGTAAGAGCAGAAGCGGCAGCGGTAGATCAGATCGGAATGATCAAAGTTCAGTACATTCATAGCTTCAGGATGATGCTCTCCATAATGCTGCTGCAGGTCTTCAAAATTTGTGTAGTCAATGTAGCACTCCAGACACCGATACACTGCACTGTGATCATTGGGATCCAGGATGTACCTAAAGCTGAATTTAATGTAGGGATGCATTCGCTGGTAGTGGGTGCTAACACTCCTGGCAGATTTGTTGCTGAAATCACAGTGTTTACAATAATAAAGCCTGCCAGAGTCACTGAACTCCGAATTCTCATTGTTCTGGTCGGTACCATACATGTTGGACTGGCTGCCCAGAACAGAGGCATTAGGGCTCTGATGGTCCTTCATGCTGACAGCAGAGTAGTAGTCCTCCTCATCCTCAGACAAAGTGAGCTCAATCTCCGCCCCGTTGGTGGAATTGTAGTCGTGCTGCATGCTCCTGAAGCTCGCCTCCTTCTGGGAATCATTAGCCTCTCTGCCCCACATTTGCTGGGGTGCATAAGAACTGGAAACCTCTATCATTGGTTCTGTTTGCTCTTCTTCTCTGTCTAACTCCACCTCTATCTCCACCTCATTGTCCTCTTCCTCTTCCTCATCATCCTCTACATTAATCACAGCATCTTCCTGCTGTTTGTTTTGGCTGATCTTGCTCTGCAGGTTGCTCGCTATTTCATCAATTCTAGTTCTCTTTTTCACGGGAGAGAGATCTAAAGGGAAGTCATTTGAGACCTTCCTAGGGGCTTTTGCAACGAAGTTATTTTTAGATGAGAGCCCAAGAATGGAGGTCTGGCTCTTCTTCACGGTGCTGGCAGAGGGGTGAGCATCTGCCTCGCTCTCCTGCGGTGTGTTTGATGGTGGCCCATCGTATTTTGGCAAGTTGTCACAGAATGAATGCTTGTGCTGCTGATGAACTCTGAGGCCTTTCAAAGTGGTGGTGGAATAGTTGCACAATGTGCACTTGTAAGGATGCTGTGAATGGGGCTGGGGTGATTGCTGCTGCTGCTGCTGCTGCTGCTGTTGCTGCTGCTGTTGCGGTTGCTGCTGCTGCGGCTGCGGCTGCACAGGTTCCATCATCCCAGCTGACTTCCTGCCATTGATATTCCCACTCTCGTAAGACACCGTGCTGTCGGTCAGGGACGAGGCAATGCTCTCAGCCTGGGAGTTCATGGTGTCCCAGTCGGATGTTGTTCCTGTGTGACACTGCTTGTGGGCACCGAGCTTCAGAGAACTCTTGCAGGTGAAGGGGCACTCGTCACACTTGTACACAGCTGTCTTCCCAGACAGGTGGATGTTCTCGATGTGACGGGAAATACTTCGGCGGTGCATCGTCAGGAAAGGGCAGAAAGGACATTGGAACCTGTTCATGTATCTTCTGAAGGGAATTCCCTTTGTTTCCAATAGTTTGTTGCCATCAGATCCCATCAGCTGCTCTGCAGACATTCCTGAGGTCTGGTGATCCATGGAGTTTAAGCCATTCTCGCTGTCCATTTCATTTAGCTCTTCATCTGAGCTGGAGTCATTTAGCATACTGCTTGTTTCCAGGTCAGCAGAAGAATTCGTCATATCAGCAATTCCATAGCGGGATCTGTCAGACAAATTAACCATGCCCGAGTTGTGAGGTGACTTAGGCTTCATTTGAGGGTAAGACACAGAAGAAAACTTTGAAGATGTAGAAGAGTTGGGCCTGATAAGTGAATTGCCCATAGATCCCCTGAAGTTTGAGACATTAGCACTCGACATCTCACGTCCTGTTGTGTTCATGGACATGTAATTCGAGTTTGGAGAGGCACTCTGGGCACTCTTACTCTGCACCTCGGGTGCGCTGGTTCCGTCCTGCTGCTGCCTCAGGCTCGACAGGATTTTCACCATGCTGCGGTGCTTCTTCATCATGTGGTCACACCAGCGCTCCCTCCGAGGTGTCTGGTAGCTGCACCATTCACAGCAAAAGTTTCCCCTAGACTTGGTCAGGGGCTTGACCATCGACTCCAAAATGCTCCGCTCCACCACCTCTGCCGGCAGCTCCTTGCAGGGTTCCTGCACTGGCACAGAAGCAGACGTTGATTCAGACACAGCAGCAGCAGCAGCAGCAGCAGCAGAAGGAGCTGAACTCTCTTTCAGGTTGTTTTTGTGATACATTTTCTGGTGCTTAATAATCCTTGCACGCCTGGGTGACTTGTAGGTGCAGAACTGGCAACTGAAAACTTTACCAAACCCTTCATGCATCATGATGTTGTAATTTAGGGAACTAGAAGCTGGTGGCCCCACTGAGCTCCCCCCAGCCTGTGCTCCATGAACCTTCCGTGTGTGCTCTATGAGGAGGTTTTTGGAACGGAAGTAACGCACACAGAACTTGCACTGGAAAAACTTGCTGGTTGGTTTAGGATTTGGAGCCATATGTTGGCCATAGAAAGTCTGGCTCTGGCTATAGTAACTTCCAGTCCCCATCTGACTTGTTGCATTTTGCCCTAAAATGAGAATTAAGGTGTATATGTAAATCAATAAAATAAAAAAAGCTTTTCCTCCACCCACCCTGTATGGTTAAGAATGTAACCACATCCTGAACTGACAACAACCATTCCAGGATTCCCTCACTCACTTATGGTAGTATCTACAGACCTGGCAACGGTCAGAAAAGTGACCATTATGCATAATTTCTACATATAAATGATTGTGGTGTACAGTTTTGGGTGGATAGTTTCCAAAATTACCTTCTTGGGGGAAAAAAATAAAACTAGTTTCAGTATGAAAACTAACAAAAGCTGTAATTTTGAGGTGGTTCATGGTAGTAAAGGACAACCATGAAAAGCTGAAAATGAAAAATCAGTATGAAGAACCCCATGAAAAGAAGCTGGGAAACAGTACCATCCTCCATGCTTGCATTTGCAGGAAAAAAAAAAAAGCCATGCTCAGAACCAGCATGGCTGATGCTAGGTATCTGCTTTGCTGACATAGCCATAAAGATAATGCAAATGTTTAAACCACAACAAAGGCAGAAACTAAAAGACACTGAAATAAGACACATGGGAAATAGGGGGTAAGAGCTGAGATCTTAAAAGTTGAGATCAAACTTGGAGTTGAGCTTTACCTGCTATGTCATCTGCAATTGCGAATTCATCCTTTACAGAAGAAAATTCAACTTCAGTCTGGTTGCTAGCATTGATGGAACCAGACCGTGGCTGGTTAGGACTCTCCTCAGAGACATCAGTTGGCTGCAGAAAAGCAGTGTGAACATCCTGAATGTGAGCTTTTAGGTCTTCGTAAGATGGAGCTCGAAAATCGCAGCCATCACACTGCAGGACCTCCATGGTTCAGGATGATCTTTTACATTAGAAAAATCTGCAACAAATACAGGGGAAGGAGAGAAGAAGAAAAATATGAGTTTATAGCAGTGCTTTTGGAACAAATCCTGGAAACACCAAGGTAACACCAAGCTTTTGATGACTCAGTCACTTGCAGAGATTCCACAAACACAGCGGCGTGAAATTCAACCTTCCTTTACCCTATTAAGAAGCGTCTACTCAGATCCACAAGAAGTTCTATCCAGGTAGCTCACAAGCTGCTGACTCAACTCTATGAACAGTCAACTGTCTGACAAGTGACTACTGATCCAGTGGACTTTGTCCTCTTGGCTTTTCCACTGCATAGGGCTGTTATTCAGAATTTGGTCTTGTTCAAAGACCACAGCCCATGTGTAGAGAAATGGCACACTACTCCCAGTCATGCACTGGAATTTACAATCAGAAGACAGAGGCTTCTGCCTTCAGGAGACACACTCTAACCTTCCTGTAAGTTGCCAATTCCTGCCTCATTCACTACCATGCATCAAAAGCTTTCACAGGGAGAAATCTGCCTTTCCTCAAAGCATTCTATCTGCTCTGATATTGAAAACCTACACCTAACAGCAAGGTTAGATGCAGTTACCAAAGGCAAACCAAGGCAGAATAATTTGCTCTGCCCTACTTCCACTAAGCTTTTATGGACACCTCCACTCTTTCTAAAAATGTTTACAGTTTCATTTCAGTCTATTCTAGGGACAAGACCTTTCTGCTTTAGCAGTCTGGGAGATGGAGACAGCCAGAGGAAGAAAGGGATAGCAATAGGAATAACCATATTGAAAAAGTACAATGGAAACATGAGTTACAAAGACTCTAGAGTCATCCAAAAGCCCTGCATACCTTCAAGTACAAAGCAAGGTAAGATGCAGTGAAGAACGGCGGTTCAGTTGTGACAATTAATCCTTCAACAGAAGGTTGCACTGCCATGAAGGACAGGAGACACAAAGCACAAGCTGAACAAAAGACTTAGACCCTCCTACCCTGTGCAGTGCTTAGGCACAAGAGCTATCTATCTTCCTATGCTAATACAGCAATTGCATCCTTAAGCTTCCATGCATGTGCTGAAAAAGGATGACAAACGGAGCATTTCAGAGGTCCAAGACACAACAGCAGCCCACAGCAATCTAAATTCCCCATGTTTCTTTTATGTGGAGTATGAAGGAAGCAACCTACAAAGTGAGGAGAAAGCTCCAAAGCATTAAGGCACAGGAACAAGAGAGGGTACTGCACCAGGATTTTAGATGAAAGAGTGCTTCTTCTGGTAGCCTGCTAAAATAAACTTCTAGCAAGTCAAATTCCGGACAGTCTGAGCACAAAGGCTCTCCACATATTTACCTACATTACTTTGCAGGCTGCACTGT
Source organism: Pseudopodoces humilis (assembly GCF_049639895.1). NCBI lineage: Eukaryota > Metazoa > Chordata > Aves > Passeriformes > Paridae > Pseudopodoces > Pseudopodoces humilis. Next base: position 4,511,809 of record NC_142203.1, read on the forward strand.
GTCCTTTCTCTCCCCCCACTCCCTCTCACCACCAATAAAGAAAATGAACGCTGCACCAGCTTCTTTTCAGCTAACAAAGTTACAATAATCGAGATACTCAAGCTTTTATGTGCAAGCACCAGACCAAATTGTGTGGAAGAGGTTGCTATCTGCTCTGGATCAAATTACAGCAGAGAGTGAAGCCCCACCCCACGTCTCCTTTAGCACAGTCCATTAGACCTGAAAACAAATTTTTCCATGGAGCAGACGACTCCTGCATTTAGAGCACTTCACAGAAAAGCAGATCATCCAGTTTTCACTACCCATCCCCCAAGCTTAGTCCTTTCATCTCAGCCAAACAAGCCACAGCTCTACTGAATGTGTTTATCACACTTTCAAGAGATATGAGCCCCTGCGTCACTGAAGCTTTAAGACTCACTAAGCTGCCCTAGTCCTCTGAGCTTTGGGAGCAGCCATTTTAGCTCAGACAACTCCTGCACTCAGAGCCTCAGAGCTTCTTGCCTGTGCACAACATGGCCTCACTTATCTCAGCTTCAGCTCAAGCACACCAGCCTTTTTTTTTCTTTCTTTTCCTCTCCCCCCCTCCCTTTCTTAAACTCCTCCTCCTTAGGTGATGATTTAAAAATCACCATCTCCCAGAATCACATCTCCCTTTCTCCTGGCATGGTCTGCCCTCCAAATCGTGTCGCTGCTCTCCCCCTGTGCCCTCCTCAGAGCTGCACCTTCTCTCCTTCAGCAGAAGGCTTGGGTTTCCCCAAACCATCTCCTCAGGGTTGGCTTCCCCTGTCCCATGGATGACAAAATGTGGCGGTTCGCTCCACAAACGCTGCATTCACAGCATCAAGACACTGGTCCAAGCTGTCCTACAGGCAGAGGCGACACGCAGCTGAGCCTCCCAGGAGCAGGAGGAGCAGGAGGAGCAGGAGGAGGAGGAGGAGGAGGAGGAGGAGGAGGAGGAGGAGGCGCGGGGGAGTGAGGGGGGACAGCAGGCGGGAAGCCTCCAGCCGGGCCTGTCCCTGGGGAGCTCTCCTGCTTGGCGCAGAAGACACACCACCCCACTCCCCTGCCAGATTCCAAAGTCTAATGACCTTTGTTAATCACCACCCAGCCTGTCTGCATCAGCAAACCCTGCCAGCAGACACACCCTTCACACAAAGGCTGTAGCTATGCCTTTTAAGAGAGGTTCTCTGAAAGCTCCATTGTGTGGAAGAGATGAAAAACAACGCGCGAACAGAAAAATCTCACTCTTCCCTCCCCTCAGCCCTCCCCCTCCTCAGCCCCCCGAAAACTTCAGACCTTTTAGAAACATCACCGCAAAACGCTCCCTTTTGGAAAGCTCTGTCTCTTTTGGAAAACTTCCGGCCAGCTTACGAAATAGAAAACCAGAAGGGAGACCAACGCTGAGGAAATGAAAAAAAGACAATCCTGGCCGCTTCAAGAGGTGAAAACCACCACCATCTTCATCCATTTCCAGCACACGCTGCTACTTGGAGAATGCACCCTTAAAGATGCTGGTTGCTCTCTACACAGGCTTAAACCAACCATTGTGTTGAGAGGTATCATTAATAGCTGATGCTATTAATAGTATAAAATTAATTATATTAATATATATTCTATTAATATATATTAATAATATTTAATTAATAGCTGATTACAAAGCTGATGGAGACTCTGTAATGGGTTCCAGCTTGGATGTCAGCAGGATCTGCACCAAAAAGGCAGCACAAAGTCCAAGAAGAGGTTAATCCTACTGCTTCTCATGAGGATATCAAACATCAGGTACAGCTGAGCGGACTTCAGTGTGATGTTTTCACCATGCATCACCTGCTGAGAGCAGGATGAAGCGTTCTGTAAGGGATTCTGCTCTACCATTTCCATGTTCTTCTTTAAAATCCTGCCATTGCGTAAGGGCCGAAAACACACACTGCTAGTCTGAGCTCATATATCAAAAGGAACTGTAACACAACGTGCATCTTTCTTCTTTTTTGTCCACCTGGGACATGACACCGGGAGAGACTCACCCACTGAGCAGCAAAGACCATTTTCAAGTGCAGATGTTAATACACTGGCAAGACACATCCCAAGGCACAGAGACAAAGCAAGGTTCACACGTCTCCATCACGGCCAGCTAAGCTAACACATTCCATAACCTTTTGCATTTTCACTAAGAAAATTTAGAGGTGAATGGAGGTGGAGTAAGACAGGAGTTACCGAATCTAGTAACTCAGCAGCAGAAGTGTGGGAAGAAAAACCTGAAGCAACCAAACAAAACCACCATTAAATTAATCCATAAATCCCAGAAGCCCTTGAACATATTCACAAGCAATCTCTTGAGACCACATTGCCTATAAATAATATTTGACTTCTAAAATACCCTTACTAATGCAATGCTAACCTCACAAAACATAATTAAAATGCCATTGCCTGGCTAATTTGCATTTACAACCTCTTCTTAAATACAGGACCTTAATGCTTAAATATGGATGTATTCTTATTTTTCTTATGAGCTAAAAGCTTTCAAAACATTGGGCAATTGAGATTCTCAAAGCCACCATTTTAAAGACACAAGGTGGTCTCAAATCGTCTGCAGAATCCTTCTCTATGCTCATAAACGCCCGAGAACATCTGAGACACAGTTGTATTAGATTTTGAGGTTTTTAAAAATCCAAAACAAAAGATAATTGTGCTTGTTGAACAACAGTAATTACAGAATTTGGCAGCAGCCAAAGTAGTACAAATCGTTATGTTTAAGTTTGGTTTTAAAACTTCAAAATACAAAATTAATTGAGAAGCCCAAGGCACTGACCTCAAAATTGAGCTTCTGTGGTTTGACTACCCATCCGTTATATTTTGAGATGGAATCAGCAGAGCTTCTGCAAGTTAAGAATATGCACATGCACAACCACAACTAAAAAGGTCAGTCAGACCACACAACGCTCCGTGAGCTTCCAGCTCAGCATTAGTAACAATGCATGTGGAACAAAGGCATCTCCAGCTCTCCAGCCCTTCCTCTGGTCAGATGATCAGAGGCAACTTCATCCCTACATTACACAACTCACAGGTTGAACTCACAGCTTTCATTTTACTCAGTGAAAAAAATGGAGCTGAAGAGAAAATTTCTTCCCCCAAGCATGGACCAAGGAAGTGGTTGAGTCAACCCCAGTGGCGGTATTTAAAAGATGTGTGGATGCGTACCTTGGGGGCATGGTTTAGTGGGTGAACATGAGAAGTGCTGGCTGATGGTTGGACTCCATGGTCCTCCAGGTTTTTCCAGTCTTCCCCACCCTTCCAAAAATTAACTACCAAACACCACAGAAATGAACTTTGCTGGCATGTAATTACAGATAAGACAAGTTTTCAAAATTCCCATGAGTAACACCTCAGGCATTTTTCCTTGCTAGAGAAGCCTGGGTTTTATACCAGTGCCTACAGCTGTGCTGAGGACCTTCCAGCTCTGCTGCCTGGGCTCCTGGCCAGGTTCAGCCCATGTACAGTGCAGCTGCTGCTCTGATCTTTGGATTTGGGGTTTTGGGCTTTTTTTTTTTCCCTGATTTTTTCTTCTTAAACACTTTTTATAGTATAAAATCACAACAGCAAAAATTAGGACTAAACAAATAAAATCATAGGAGTAATGCAAAAACTTACACGTGTGAGAAACTGGAAACCTGAAGGTTATTCCAACTGGAGGAAACCAGCCTCATGTTTCATTTATGAAAGGAAACCCCATAATTAATTAAGAATTCAGAGAATAAATTCAACTCTCAACTACAGTCAGGTAAACCTACTCAACTCATGGGTCTTTTTCAATGACTGAATTCCAGTCAATCTATTGGAATTCTTGGTTAAGGACTGTCTGTCTTTGCAGTTACTTCTCTGAGCTGGTACCAACATAAACTAAACTAAAATACCTTTTTTTTTTTTTTTTTCCACTTTTTTCCCTTTTCAGTCTGATACAAGTGGGTTTTGATAGAACTCCATGGGCTGAGTTGCAACTCTACTATATACTTACTTTGTGGTTCATATTTTCTTGTAAAGGAGTTAATGATAAAACTTCATCCCTGGTTACAGCTTTAATTACCAGTATCTCAGTATATCCAGTATTGGGTTGTTTGTTCTATTCCAAAACTCAACAGTTAAGGACATAAGAGATACATTAGCTGATGCCTGTGATTCCATTCTTCCAGTAAATATTTTCCTCGATTTACATGGAAATGTGTATCAAAATGCAAGGTATTTTCAGGAAGAACTTTACTATTGGAGATTCATTACAAATCACTAGTAAAAACAATCTAAACTGAGAAGATATAAACTCATTTTCTTCCCAAAATGTCCTTATCCAGCTACTCAGAAGAGTGTTTGAACCTGAAGTGGGTTTCAGATCTGATTCCACAACAGTAGGTCTTCTACACATTCTTTGTACATTGTCTTCCAAACTTTTCAGAAATCCCCTGTCATGGAAAATAGGATGGCCAGCTTTGCTGATCTCCCCATACAGTTGATATTTATTTATTTATGTTCCTGAATACAGACATGTAACATACTCAATACCACACTCAACCTATCACAGCTTGCAAAACCTACATTTAAAAAAAAATATAAACCACATTATTCTTAAAGCTCATGGAAGAGATGAATCTCATTGCTACCAGAAGCACGATTGGGTTTTCTTTTTTTTTTTCATTAGTTCAAGAAAACAAGGGTTCATGGAACCTCTCACATAAATGAGATGAAATGGGTCCAAATGATGGATACACTGGTGTCAACTCAACTGGTATTCCCTTGCCTATGACTTCTCAAAAAATGGGGGTGGAAAAAAGTCAAAACAAATTTAAAAAATCCAAAACGCCAGAAAAATATGCTTATTGAATATTAATACCTATTAGCCATCTCACTCTAAGACCACAGCAGAATAAAGGCACACCATGAATTTTAGAAGAAGGTGTGAAAGGAGAATCACAGACAGCGGCATCTATTAGTCTGCTACTGCTGGGGCTCTACTGATTCAATCTACCTAAGTGCTGATGACTCCTTCTTTTCTCACAGATAATGTTTCTTCTCTTACTTTCTGTCCTGGGGTCTACATATATATCTGTTCTGTTTAAAAAAATACATTAAGAGGCCATCTCAATGCTGAAGTATACTTTCAAACTTCAAACTTTTGAAATAAAAGCAGGTTGCAAATAAAATGCCACGATCTTATTAAACTACAAACTTAAGATTTCATACAAATTACAATTATGGCTTTTTTTGTCCCTCTTTCCTCTGGGTTAGCTGTGAGGCAGTACATGAAACAGAGCATAGGCAACAGAGTCTGAGGATAAAGAACTTCCCTGATGAGAAAGGCTCTCAAACATTAAATACTCTAAGCAAGGCTAGGATGGGTTCTTCTGATCTTCTGAATTACTTTCATGGCAAGTTATTAATCCCTACAGAATTCAGAAAGACACTAAATATATATATGAGAATCTGAACAACTGGATGGCCAGAGCAGGACTTTCTCCCTTACTCCCTTACTTAATTTGCTGCACAAAACTAGTCTAGAAAACTAGTTTAAGAGGGAGGTGAAACAGCATGGGGCAAAGATTTAGAACAGAAGTGTGGTTTTGCCACTTGCTTCCCGTACTCACAGGACATGAGCCAAGTCATTCACCTCCTCGGCACAACCCAGCCTCTCAAAGCTCTTCTCCACAGACACACGTGTTCAAGAGGCAACTGGGCTGGCCCAGCCGAGGAAAACAGACACCAGAGCCAAGCAGCTTGGCTTTTGTACCCTGCTCATTAGTGGTCCCCATATGGCACAATGGAACTGAATGCACTGGGGTCTGGGGTTTCTATTTCCAGCCAAGAGTGTACTGTTAATTACCTCGAGTAGTGCTGCTGCTGAGAGTCAAGAAAGAGGTGCAAACCCTGGTGTATACTGAGTTGTGAGAGAGAGAAAGAAAGAGAGGGAGATGTCAGTAGGTGGTGCTGAAGAACACAGCAGTGCCCGGGCACTCCAGAAACAACCTAATCCCTTCTCATGCATTGCAAATACCTTCCAGGAGCTTTCACACAAAGGATGCATTACCAGCCTCGCCCTGGAAGGAGCAGGCTCCTCAGCTTGGCACAGCCCCAGCAAAGATCTTTTCCTTGCCAAGAAAAGTCAGAGCTGTTTCAAAGGGGGTCCTGCCAGTGGCAAATCAAATATGACAAACTCCACCACATACCCCGCTGGACCGTGGACTGAAAGAACAGTCACAAAGTCGTGTCTGAAGAGAGAAGAGATCATCTCCCGATAGCCATCTGCCCTTAGAACACCCTCCAGTGCCTCTGGAAGTCATCTTGCCATTCACCCTGAACTCCATGCTCCACTCCATGGTCACTGGCAGCGCTGTGGCTGGTGAGCTGCAAGCTTTAAAGAGGACCAAATCTCAGTTTGCAAGAAGCACAGTATTTTTACAGAGGTTAAATACAGCTTTATAAACTGGTGACAGAGCTAAACCATGGGAAAACAGAAACTGCTGGATTATTTTAGGAGCCACAGAATTTTAATCTTAAGAGATCTGAGATTAGACCAGTCAACACAGCTGGTTTAAAACACATGCAGGCACTCTGAGTGGAGTCTCAGAGGTGAAAATCAAGTCACTAGCACACAGAAACCACAAATACGAAGGGCAAAGCTCTGCTTTGGGCCTCCAACTGAAAAAATGTGACGCCAAACAAAGTCAGAATATCACCAGTTTAAAAAATGTATGTGAAAAGTTGTTTTTCTGGACTCATGTTCCTCCTTTAAGTGCAGAAACTGAACTGGACCTGATGTAGCCGCAGTGACAGAAATTGAACTTGGCTGGTGAGAGGAGTAATCTTCCAGCCAGACATCACTTCCCTAATTTGGCACCCCATTACCCTGTTTGGTCACTCAAGACTCAGTGAGAGAAGTTCACAGGGCAGTTGGGAACCAAAGGAGCATTGCCTGGATCAGATCCAAGCGAGCCATAGCCCTCTGCCTTTCATCACCTGTGGGAGTTCAGCTTTGTAAAGACCCTGGGGAGTACGGAGCCTCAGTTCATCCAGAGATCTTGCATGCTCCAGAGGTACTTTAAAAGTACAAGAGAGCATGTGGAGAGGATGGAAAAGGACATTGAGAGGAATGGTTTTAACCCCATAAAACCAATGTTCGTGCTCTGTACCAGACAGAAAAACTGAGTGCAACAGCACACCACCTCATGCAAACCCAAACCCACCTCATGCCTAACTCCAATTATAAAGCAAGATCCACTGCTGAAACCCTGCTGGAGGGTAAGAAAGTGCTGATTAACAAAGCCTAAAGATTGTCCAGCTCTGCCAGCCTACCTCTCAGAAGCACATGTTTGTTTGAGGACCACCACTGACACCCTGGCTATTTTAACACTGCCTTTGTCTCCAGCTATCCCTCCCCTTCCCCCAGGCTTTCTGCTATACTTGACATTTGCAGGGCAGCAAGCAGAAGCTTCTCCGTCCGCCAGTTCATTTCCTCAGGTAATACAAATCCATCACTGACCCATTTATAATACCAGACAGAATACACAGTTTTATTTGCCCAGTGACTCACATGCAGTATGGCAGCCAGCATCTCTGCCCCAGGTAAAAGAGCATATACTTTTCCAGCACTTGACAGATCTCAGACCAGTGATTACCATTAGGCTGACACCTACCCCGCCCAACAGTTCTTTTCCACCTGGGCAAGTGAAGGTCCTCTGCCTGTTTCGTGGTGGTGGCACCAAGATGCTGGTCCTGCCAGCTGAGAAGGGATGCTGCCGAAAAGGAGGAACAACTTGCTGCTAACACGCTGCCCGAAATGCTTTCTCCCAACCAACTTCTATAGGTAAGAGTCCTTCAGATTGCATGTTGAGATGCATTATGAGTGCAGTATCCTGGGTCCAAATTAGAACCTTGCTCCCCACCCTTCAGCCCCCATTTTCACTCTCATTCCTTCCAGGAATCAAATTTTTGCAGTTGGTGTGATAATACAAAGCTCAAGTACAAAATACTTAAAGTAGCGCTCTGGCTCATTATCATAATCATTAATGTGATACATAGATGGCAGACATTCTCTAGGAGAAACCAAGTGGAACATCTACAGTTCATCATCAGCACTTCAGGATGTGGGAAAAGGGAATTCTGTGATTAAAAAAAAGTGATCTTGCAATTATGGATCACAACACTTGTAAATCGACCAGGTTTACTGAAAGTTCTCCAGCCAGGAAGTGTTTAAATCAAAGAGGAATTAGAAACTATTACTTTAAAACCAGAAAAAAACTGTTAGTCCCGATATGTAAAAAAATATATACTTTGTTATGCAGGTAATAATTAAGAACAATCTCCTACACAAAAATTAAAAAAAAAAAAAACACAACCAACCTCTTGTTCACCTTATTTCATGTCTTTCCAGTAATAAACATCTCATGCCTCTGACTACTATGGATGCATTCAAATTAAGGAGAAATTTAGTATTATAGCTCAGTTGTATCAAAAACTGTAAGAGATTGAAGTTCCTAATAGAGTTCTTCTGTCCTAGTTTAATCCTTTTTGCTTTAAACAAGCTGTTTGAGGGTCAGCCACTGACATCCAATTTCTTCTTCTTCTTCTTCCTAAGAAATCTCAAACAGGAAATGGATCATAAAGAATAAAAAATAACTAAGACTTTCTCTGTAATAAGGGTGTAGATAATAAGCAACTGCATCCTTCAAAACCTACCATCCTTGCAAATATGTAGACATTACAGAACTCTTAAAGAGTTCTCTTCTGCAAGCCCAGGATACCTTATATACCAGGATACACAATACCTTATTTTTTTGACATCTGTTGCAAATGCTTTGCATTTAATGATTTAAAACTCAGCAATCTTCAAGCATTTACATTTATCTAGGAAGGTACCAAAATCCAATTTTAGAACAAAATAATCAGTCCCCATTGTCATAAGATGACTCTCATTTTGAAGAACCATTCTCATTTGGCCTTTAAGATACAGGATATCTGATAGAAGAGAAAGTGAAGCAAAAACTTTCACTCCAGAATATGTAAACAGTTGCCACACTACATATACAGCCCCCAATGTCTCTTGTCACAAGGACAGTTCAGTTCAAGACTAGTGCATCAAGATAAAAAGTATCTCTTGAGGTTAAAAAAAAAAAAACCAACAAAAAACAAAAAAACACCAAACCAAAAAAACCCAAAACCACCCGAGAACTGAGCAACCTGGAATCTACACCCAAAAACATGATTTTTGTAACAGACAAGAGGAGACCGGAAGAGATTTTCAGTTTTCCTGAGCTGAAAGAGGAATTCCTTGGGAAATTCAAGGTGGACCGACTTTTTAAAAAGCACTTACATGTGTCCCTGGTAAAAATTTGAACCTTCTCCAATTAGGAAAAAAACAAAATGCACTTAAAACCCCACCAAGATTGTTAGACAAGTTCAAGAAAAGGCAGCCCAAGCTTTGTCAGGATTCTGGTTTCGTGTATATTAAGAAGCAATAAAGACAAACCTCAAGAGAAGCATTAAACAAATGGCAAGTAATTGGTCTTCTAATAAGACCTGTCCACAGAAAAACCCTTATTTTGTTGCAAATGCTTTTACATTATTGAAAATTAGTGGGAGAGTGGCTCTTCAGGACAGGTATTCTGCTTTTGGCTAAGTGCTTTGGGACCCAAAAAGGCTGTTTGGAACTGCAGTCCCTCTGTCTAAATAACTCCATGGCTAGGCAAACCTTGACATTTACTGTGCATGCAAGAGTGGACAGGAGCAGGTAAGATATTTTTAAGCTAAGAAATATGAAAAAAAAAAAAAAAAGGTTTAAAAGTATGCAAAAGAAAAACAGAACATTGAAGACCTACCGTGGTTTAAAATCCACCTGTAAACCAAACAGAACCTTCAGCCTGATGAGATCTAAACAGAATTATGGAATATAGCTTACCTTTTATTCTGGAAAGTTCAGAAGTAATGTTCTGAAAGCAAAGGAAGGGTTTTCTTGCTCTCAGTACTTTGTTAACAAAGTAAATTCACCTACGATAATGGCAAAGACACACGTGCTTCATTCCACAGCGCCAAAGGAAATGGGTACATACTTCCTATTATCTTCAACTGACTATTGTAGAACTATTTAAAAAAATAAAAAGGAACCAAGGTTTGACTTAAAGGGAAGGCACTTAAAACCTTCCCAACTTGCTGCTTTCCAGGACACACTTCTAAGTACTTTCAGTAGATCAAGTGTCATTGAATCCTCCAGCTCAAGGAAATTTTAAAATAAAGCAGGATTAAGTTCAAAGCAGAACCGCATAAAGAATTCTATTTTGTTCTTACTAAAGGAATAAAGATGGAAACAAGCAAGCAAGGGAAAAAAAAAAACCAAGCAAGCAAAAAACCCAGAAAACAAAACCTGAAGTGCAAAGACCTATGCTAGACTCAGCTGCTAAAAAAAAATAAAGATTTATGGTGGTTGAAAAGGACAGGGTGTGTCTTTTCATTTACGAATGGAGAGGAGACAAGGACAATCACATTTATAAACAACACATTCTCCTTGCATTAAGAGTCCAGCTAAGTGAACAGCTCTTCAGACACAGCATTCAGCAACACCACTTGCCAGCCAGGTGGATATCCTCCCTGCTTCTTTCATCCCCAAAGAGGCACACATGAACCTGGTGACACCAGAATTCATACAAAGAGTATTCTGAGACATCTGATTTGTTTTTAGACAACATCCTTGAACACTATGGAAGGGAAAAAAAAAGAACGTAATGTGGTTTGCAGTCCACTCTAGACTTTTATCCCTTTTAGCAGTTGTTTGAATAAAAGGCATTTGCGCTGTTTTCTTTTATTCATTTCTAGCAACAAGCATTCATTCAGGCGTGGGTTCTTGTTTGCAGGAATGCACGCAGAGTCAAAGTTCCACATTAATTTATGACCTCATTGACAAAGTGTCTATGGGAGAAGTGTACAATCAGTTCTGCACAAATTTCATTTTCCCTTCTGTTGTTTATGGAACACTGGAGCATGACAAAAGACAGGATCATATGTTTCAGGTTTCCATTCATTTATCACAGACAAGTCATTAAAGTCAGCAGAAGTGACTTGCACTCAGAGATAGCAAAGACTGAAGTATCTCCCTGGTTTTCAAATGGCTGCAAATTCGGAACAAAATCTGAAGACTCACTATTTTAAGTTGCACATAAGAAACAAAAAAAACAAATATAAGTACTTCAGGTAGCAATACTGACAGCCAATCCAATCATAACCTATTTATTTGACTCATGAAGTTCAGGCCACACTTGTTCGTGGCCTCTGTCTGTGTGAAAAGCAAGTTGAGTCAGTCTGCACCACAAAAAAAAACGTCTTCCTTTACCTGCTAATGGAGAACCACAAAGAAGTGAATCAGCCTGGCTCCAGGTCACACAGCTGGTCTGTGGCACTGCCAGCAGCACAAAGAGGCTTTCCAGACTCCAGCCCTTCCCTGTGATGCCACGCTACCTTCCTGTGTCACTGTCCCTGGAAGCCCAGTACTAACTTTCCACAAGGAGAAGAAGAAACGAAAAAGCTCTCCAGAATGGCAGAAGTTGTAATTCCAGAAGGAAAGGTAAATCAAAACACCACACACAAGGATACAACTGATGCTCTTTATTTATCTTTGTATTTATTTTCTAGCTGGAGTTGCCATTTCCACCTTTCTGCACAGAGTCCAGGCCTTTTGCTGAAGCATTTAGGTCAACTCAGAAAAGTGTCTGCAGAGCTACAGAGAAGAATACCAGTGGAGACAGAGTTTGGGGTTGGTGAACATGGTCTAACCCTCACATTACTTGCCACTACAATGGAGGATGAACATGGAAAAAAAACCTGGTTTTGGGGGTGAGCTTTATATGAGGGTGAGGAAGAGTATTTGTTTTGCACAGCTGGCAGCCAGAAAAACTTAAATTCTTGGATGATCTGAGACGCTTTTCTGTTAATAAGACTTTGCCCAAACTGCTGAGTCTTCCCAAAATCTTCTAAATAATCAGCAACATAATATTAGTTCTGTCCTAGCAACTGATCTTGTCAAAACATCAATACTTAGTAGCAGCTATCAAAGAGAGTCTCCTTTATAGCATCTTCATAAAGACACCTGCAAGAGGAACTCTCTGGGTCTTCACCAATGTCTTTTTTTAAGCAGGAGACATTCAAGACCATAGAAGAGGAAGTTTGATTTAATCAGACCTCTCTTTCACACATGCTAGCTGGAGCCACAAAGCATGTGCACACTTCCACTCCACCCTGGCTGACAAAATTTATGACAGCAGCAAACCAAGCTATTAGTTTTCACATGCCGACAGTTGCACCTATCCTTCACCGTTTGTACATCACCACAAGCAAGACAAAGTTATTTTATAGATTTTTTTTTAAAAAAAAAAAATGCTTAGATTGTACAAGAATCACGTCCTACAAAACCTTCAGGCTACACGTCACCTTCGGCCTATGTTCAACCAGTATATGAAGTTACTATGGTTTTTGTGAAAATACAGTTTTTCAATAAAGTAAGTGTTCCATACTGAGAGTCTGGATGTCTAAGAAAACACATCTTTCCAAAAGGCTCTGTGCTCAGAGCCATGCACAGCCTACCAAGGACTCCTGATCCCGTTTCATGTGAACCCAAACTCTGCAAAAGGAGCTTACAGACACAGAGCAGCCTCTGTAGTAATCCAAGATACTGCTGGCATTCCTGCTGAAAGGAAGCACACTGAGCATGCTTCATCCTATGTCTGCAGAGCAGAACCAGCCTGAGCTCTGCCAAAAGCCAAGTGTGTCATGGGCAGCTGTGACTGCTACTTTGCCTGGGCAGAGATGAGGAAAAACACCTTTTTTATGGGGGGTTGGTTTTTTTTTTTTTCCTTCCTGCCTGTAGCTGTCAACTGAGATACACAAACATTCTTGGTACAGCTGGAAGACACCTGGCTGAAAACTCAGTTTGCACTTTCTAAGAGGTGCATCTGGGCACACCATGCAGTCAAAAGCATGGGCTCCAACCTTTCAGCACACAGGCAGGTACAGCTGCCTCCTGCACAGAGTTTCTGTCAGTGTCACCTGAGAGAAGGACAATCCCAGCTGCTCCACACCCAGACCCTGGAGGAACCCTGGCTTCCCACCCTGGCCAGCCCAGCTCACAATCACCATGGGAGTTGGTGTGAGATCGGCGCTTTGGGAAAGCAGGCAAAAAAGGGTTAAATCTTTTGCCTTCTTCATCCCTCTCCACTTTCATAATTAATGAAGAATTGTAACTTCCTAGGTTCCTAGACTTGTTTGTCTGAGTAGAGTCACCTTTTCTTTCAAAACACCATTCCTTTCTAACATAACTTGCCTCGCCTCCCTAGTTGTATTCCTGGCACTAGGCCATATCTTTCTGCTTTTCTGTCATAAATTATTCTTCCTGGTCTATCCACTATCTCCTCTGTACGCCTCTCATCCTCCAAGTCTTCTAGAAAGATGATCTGATCGTCTTCTATTTCTACAGTCCAACAGATAAACATGCCAGCAACATGGCTCTGCAGCCGAAATAGTTGTTCCTTCCTTTCTTCTGAAGGTGTTTGTCATCCTGGTCACTCAGCACCCAGTATGATGTAAAAGCCACCACTTTTCTCTCTTAGGAAAGGAGCACATTCTCAAAAAAGACTGCTCAGCTCAGACCACGTCCTCATCAGGGCAGAGAAAATGTGTGAGGGAGAAGGAAGGTCCTACAGCAGACATCACCGGGAATGAGTGGCAGCTGTCTGTCCCTCAACCTGCTGCCGCTGAGGGACCTCCTGTGCACACCAGAAACTGGCACCTGAGGCTACAGAAGCCTTGTATTTCTTCCCTTTTCTTTTTGAGGAACAAGACTCCCTTTTTGGTTCTCATTGTCTGCTGCTCTGGGCTCTGTAACTGATACAAGCGTGGCCAGCCGAGGTCCTGCGTATGTGCGTGTGTGTTTGCTATGTCTGGATCCTCAGGAAGGCAGCCTGGTATTTTATTTTTAAACTTTGGCTCCTGTTGCACAGCCCCACATATAATGGCTCCACTCCTGAAGGTTGGATAGTCTTCTGCTATCAGTTTTCAAAGAAAAACAAAGCCACCCAAGCCAGTGCCACCAAGAGAACAGGAGCAAAGTTCTCGCCTAAAAAAACCCCCAAGAGATCACAAAGAATATTAAGCCACCAGTGTCATCCCAGCTTCATGCTGCTGTACTGTTGCAAGCTGTAGAATATTGTGCAAGCCCCTGTAACTGCTGTGGTTTTAGAGACTTCTCAAGGTTTTTATTTCTAGAAATTTGCTGGAGTTCTGCCAGTTTTCACCAGCTGAGGACCAGACCTTTATGCGGATCAGGACTCACTAAAGCCTTTTATTATGAAGTGGAGGGTCGGAACAGGGGTTTCTCCTCACCTGAAAGCAGAACCTGCGATGGATCTCCCAGGTCTCAGAAGCTGAAGAAGGCAGAACCCAGACATGCTAATCAGGGACTATGGTTCACCCTTCCTGGAGAGTCTGCCCTTCAGATGTCTTGCAAAGCTGACAAAATAATTGATATCATGTACCTCTAAGCCACCTGCACTAAGAGATCATTTCAGCAGTGAAGGTTCACTGTCAAAAAAGAAAGAAAAAAAAAAAAGTGGTTTCCTTTTCAGTGGAGCACACAGGGTCTGTATCTGTAGGCTTGATTGCTAGAAGAAAGGAAATGTTCAAGCTGAAGACAAGAGGACTTGCACACATGCCTGGGAGAGAAGATTTGACACAGAACATGGGACAGAAATGGAGAAAAAGTGGTTTGTCAAGAGGAAGTCATCTTTTTGTATCTTATCTTCACTTGCATTTCATGATGGGACACCACTAATCAGAGTGCTATTTCCAGGTTAAAAGAGCCACTCATTGCAAAAAGAAGGGGAACAGCTTCAACATCTTTCTGCTTCTTCATTCCTGATCTCCTTTCTTCTCCCACTGGCTTCTAGCTCCTTCACTCAGACTGCTGCTATACAGAGTTCTGAATCTTGAAAGAACCCTTCCAAAACTCAATCTATAAATTAAGACGTGAAAACAGCCTGACAATTAGGGAATCAAAATTCTCCTTCATCCTTCTAGAGCAACTGATTTATAAAGTAAAAAAAATAAAAAAATAAAAAGCACTTAAAGTGAGGCCTCTACAGCTGACCTTCCAAACCAAGTTAATGAACAATTTTTCCCCTGGAACTGACTTGGTTTTGCATCAGTTATCAAAAAAGAGGATCTAATGACAGTGCTTACTGGCAAAGTCTTTCATAAGCACAGAAGACAAAACTACATAGTCTCTAAGTTTCCTAGATCTATCACCCTTGACAGACCAAAGCCTGAGATTTTGAGATGACTAACAAAAAAAAATGAAAAATGAAACTGAGTTACTACTGCTATCACTGAGACCCTTGAATCTACTGAAATGCCTTTAGAGTAATAAATACTACTGCTAATAATAATTTCAAATTGCTTGGTTGGACTATCTACAGTAGAATGTTAGGTTACCCCAGGAAACTGACATGCTGACAAATTATGACTGGGTTTTTGTGCAACAACCTCCTCTATAGTAACTACAAGACAAAAGCCTCTGGTTCCCATCTGTAAAACCAGGACTAAAGTTTGGGGTGATGTAAGTGCTGCTAAGTTCCAGAGGAAAGTAGAGATCTTCCTTCTGAGGAATTTATTTATCCTTTAGAAATTACTACGTGAAAGTCTACAGCAGCTCTGTCAGGACTAAATAAATAAATAAAAAATTAAAAAATAAAAACTTCTATTTCCTTTTTCTTCCTCTGCTGTAGAGACAAGAGATAAATGCATCTGTCTTTGGAAATTAAGAGGAAAAGCATCTTCCACCAACCTTCTTCACAGATTCCACTTGGAGAACAAAATGCAAATCACTTGTCCATAGTTTCAAGCCTAAAATGGAGATATGGAGAAAACCACAGTACAGATAATCAAACCCTGATAACTACAAACCCACAGTCAGCCTTATCACTTCACCTAATTTGGTTTATTTGCTTCCCACTCCTTTGCCAGGTGAGAAGAAGAATTTTCTTGCACATTCTGCTGGAACACAACCACCCCCCTGGACTCCCTGCAGCAGGATTCTGCTTTAATCCCTAAATTGACACAAGATTGCATCACTGGGAGTCATCCTGCTGAAGATTCAGCTTCTACAGCTACACAATTTGCCCACAGCCAACTTAAATCAAGTTGGTCACCCACCACAGCATCTAAGGAGAAACTACGCTTGACCCCTTACAACTTTTGACAGTCCATTAGAAATCCCAATATATCTTGATATTTTTTTTTTTTCTGCAATTCAATTAGAAATTCAGAATTGTTTACATAATGACCATCTTTCTAGTTTTAGGTTCCAACCACTGCATTTTTTTACAGCTTCATACAGACTCCAGACTCCTGTAACACTGTACACAGACAGGCAAACTGGCTGCTTTCAGTCCTCCAAATGTCACTCCTGAAAACCTCAGAAAGGGAAGAATGGACTACCTGAAAGCTCCCATGGTGAAGCACAATTTTCTGGACCTCAAACCTTTACTACCACAAACATTTGCATCCTAGTCCTCTTCACTATTCTAACTATTTTAAATATCTGCTACTTTGCAGGATCGTTTTTTTCCTTTTTTTTTCCAGTTAAAAGGAAGACAAGAGTATTCCTTTAGGTCCACAAAGGCTACAAAGCCAACACATCTCTTGACTAAGCCACAAAACATTTTCAGTCCCACATTTTCTGTCTTTTACAGATACAAACTGAATGACGAGCTTTTAGGTCTG
Organism: Pseudopodoces humilis; assembly: GCF_049639895.1. NCBI lineage: Eukaryota > Metazoa > Chordata > Aves > Passeriformes > Paridae > Pseudopodoces > Pseudopodoces humilis. The sequence continues at coordinate 4,528,606 of NC_142203.1, forward strand.
ACACATTAAAAAATATAAATTACTGGCACAGAAAACAGAGAGAAAAAAGGAAATGTCTCTTTAAATCCTTTCAGATACCCTTGTCTGACCTGTGGGATGCTTTTGTTTTGAATGGAATGGCTCCAAAACACAAAGGAAAACCCTTGCTTATCTCTTTGGGATCAGGGGCTCTCAAAAGCACAACACTGGTGTTATTTATTTCATACATCAAAGCAAGGTCATTACTTCGATCTTGGAGAGATCCGAAAGTCTTCTGATACACCAGAAAAGCCAACGGCCAAGGAGATCTATGACTTTCCTGCACTCTCTGCATGGAATTTTTTCATCCCACACTCCCTTTCTGCTCGAGCTGCAAACAAACAGGCGCCTCCACCTGCACAATCCCTGAGGCACTGACCCAATTCTCAATCCTCTTCACTTGGGGTGGGGGGAAACCAAAACCAAACAAAAAACAAACCACAAAAGATGGCAGATAGATCTAAAGGCTATACAAATACATTTGTCTTCTTCAGCTCAGGTCCACCGTGAACACGCGGTGACAGCCCAAAAGTCCATTGTAACATTTTAAGTGTAATGGATAAATTCCAAAATTCAAGTTTTGTCCACAGGGACTTCAGACATCCACTTTGCTTGACCTAACAGCTGCCTGAGAGCCCAAGCACATCACTGTCATTCAAAGTTTCATGTAAGCCAATCTTCCATGCTTCCTCTTTAATTTAGGCCTTTTGTATATATATATATATATACAGCTGCTTTTTTCTTTTTTTTTTTTTTTCAAAAAATTGATCAGCTTTATGACTGGCACAGTGCTCTGAATTTTCAGAAAGCAGAAATTGGTCCAGCTGTCTCCTATCTTAAGGAGTCATATTACCAAGAAAATAATAAAAATATCCCACAAAGACAAGATCTGCCCAACATAATTTTGGGGATGTGATAACTTCAAAGGATAATTTTCTCAAGATCTCCAAACCTAGCCAAGATCCTCTGCTGTCTCTCCTATTACCTGAAGAGGTGAGTAAGCAGAAGATTGTAAGAAATCATTTTGCAGCCTTCACTGATATACAGCTGACCTTTTAATCTCTGCTTAGTGCCCAGCCAATACAGTTCTTTCACTTTTAGACTCAAAACTTTATCACTTGAGAGAACACTTTTTTTTTTTTTTTTTTTTTTTTTTTTTGGTGAGATTTATGTGCAACCATGAGATTTTTCCCTTCATCCTCACATTCAGGCATGGACTGAAAGCTCAGTGAACTCCTTCCACTAGCCATCTTTGGAATATAAACATTTTTGATCCCTCTGTCCAAACAACACTGTTTAGACACAGTTTGCAACCATGGCTGAATACAGGAGCAACACTAGCAGTATTATTTCCTATCCCCAATATTATTCCCCTTAGGTCAAAGAAGCTGGAAGCACATGCTGGTGTTTTTTGGGTCAAATCCAGCATGGCAGATTCTCTGGGATGGCTTTTTAGCCTCTGCTGAGGATAAACAGAGGGAACAGGGAGGTGGACTGAGAAGTGGCTGAAGGGATGTGACCAGTGGCACAGAGTCCTGTAATTAGTGGTGTCCCCAAGGTTTGGTACCTGGTCCAGTATTCTTTAATGGCTTGGGATAGAGTGTCCCCTCAGCAAGTTTGCTGATGATACGAAACTGAGAGTGGCTGATGTTCCTAAGAGCTGTGCTGCCCTTCTCAGGGCCTGAGAGCCTGAAGGGATGGGTAGAGCAGAACCTTCTGAAATTCAAAAATGCAGGGTCCTGCACCTGGGCAAGAATGACCCCACCAGCAGAGGTTGGGGGTGATCTGCTGGAAAACAGAAAGGAAGGACCTCGAGGGCCTGGGGGACAAAGAGCTGTCCCTGAGCAGAGTGTCCTGGGGACAAGGAGGCCAATGGGACCCTGGAGTGCACTTGGAAGGGCATTGCCAGCAGGTCAGGCAGTGATCCTGCCCCTCTGCCCAGCCATGGGAGGCACCTCTGGAGTGCTGTGTCCAGCTCTGGGCTCCTCAGGGCAGGAGGGACACAGAGCTCCTGGAGCAGGTCCAGCAAAGGCTGTGGAGGTGAGGAAGGGCCTGGAGCATCTCCCTCATGAGGAAAGGCTGGGGGAGCTGGGGCTTTCTCTTGAAAAGACGTAACAGGAGGCTGGACCAGATGACCTCAAGTGGTCCCTTTCCAACCTGACCCTTGCTGTAATTCTGTGTGATTCTGTGAATTTTCACAATTGCTTTTGGACACTAAGCACACCAATCATGGCAGCCCAGACATCACACATTTGGAAGTTTGAACACAGGCTTCCAACCAGGAGAGTCTGATGACTTTCTGATGTGCTTTCTTTAAGTGGGCTTCTAAAGCAGAAGCTTTGTTCCCAGTGCATGCTGATGGTGGACTGTCAGCAACCTGTGGAATTAATTTATGTCTCTTTTGGACTGACAGAATCTTCTAGGCTGTGGGAAAACAAAGGGCAGAAGGGATCTCATGGACCGGTTCTGTTATCACAGACACAAATCTAATCTCCATTAACGTAAAGAAAAATAGCGTGTTTGCTAAAAAAAATACAGCTGTTGATCCCTGAACCAAGGAATGCTTGATTTTAAAGAAAACTGGTTCCATATGAAAGCTTTCTGACCATGGTGCACCTAACTGCTAGCATATTCTAGTCAAAGCAACCAAGCAAAAGGTAATATACAGAGATCTAACCAGCCAAGTTACTGATATAAATTCTACACTCTTCCCTCCAAAGGATTAATTTCTCAGCTGAAATACCCCTTGAGTCTGGAAGTCATATAGTTCTGAAATGTGAAGTAACCCTCAATTCTACCCAGCTTATCATAAATCCCTGTCCTGCTCTCTCCCTTCTCACATTTCCTTGGCTTCATTACGCTTTTAAAAAGAGAGATTGCTACTAAAATCCCAGTTGTGTTGATTTGACAGCTGGAGCACAAGAAACCAAAAGAATCTCCCAAGTAGAAGGTTCTAACCATCCCAGTAATTTGAGAAGTCCAGCCCTTCTTATGGAAAAATCCCATCAGGAACATAAATGAGAGGTATCCCCAGAACACACAAACTATTCAGGGCACACAGGAATAAGGGAAAAAAGGAAAAAAGAAAGACAAAAGAAGAGAAGTATGGAAAAAGTCTCAAGCAGGAGGTCAGGAGGATTTAAAGACCCACTGACCTTCCTTCTAGACAGGCTTGGGCCCATATTCCAGGCCTGGAACACTTCACCAGTTTCCCAATTACAGATCAGATTTTCTAGGCAAGCTACAGAAGCAAAAGTGCTCCTTCAACACCAGCAGTCCACTGCCACGTTTTCCCATTACGAGCTTGTCAGCCTGCCAATGCAGAGAACTTCTAGAACTCCTCCTTGCTCTCTTCCCACAGAACACAAAGCAGCATATTCCTTCAGAAGCCCTATTCAAACTCCCTTTCTTCTCTATGAGCCTGCATCTTTGAGACAATGGATAAGAGGAGGCGGACCACTTCCGCCATTCATTTGCTCAGCCTGCTGAAACGTCAGATCTGTCTGATCTTGCAGCAGAAGCATTATCCTTTGTTCTGATCAGGTTGCACAAATAGCTGTGCTTGTGTCAGTCGCAGAGCAGAGATTTTTATTTTCTTTTCCCTTTTTTTTTTTTTTTTTTTCTCATGACCAATATGATTTATGGCTCACACAACACACTGTGTCCTGCTGAAAATGTTGCAGTTTCGTTTTCCACCAGGCAGCTCTCCTACAAAAAACTCAGTTCAGTGTTACACGTTAAGGAAGAAGGGGAAACTGCACAATGCTGTTGCTGCATGTACCCTAGACAAATGTGCCAGAATATTCCCAGCCTCAACACAAATGAGCAGAGAGTCACCAGAAACACCTGAACGGGCTTGAGTTGAAGGAGTTGGAGAGGCACAAGATTATTGCAACTCCCAAGACATCCCCACCACTTCTCTGAAGGTTGGGCACTCCTCTGTGCTCATCAGAAACAGCAGCCTTTGCATGTCCTGACAGCTTACTGCTTCCCACGCAGACAAATTGGGCTGGCCCCAGCCACCCCCACCACTGTGGTGACATACCTCTGGCCCAGAATTCACACCTGGACTGCTTGCAAAGCCATCTTCAACCCAAGAGACAAAGGTTAGACACTGCCAGGTTGTGTGAACACACAGCGTGGCGGTGTCTGGTGAGCAGCTCCGTTTCCCACACTGACAGAAGAAAAATCGCCAGCCTCTAGTGATACTGAGCTCTTGAGAGGTTACAGAACGTGGCTTTAATTTTCCCTCCCCCCTGTTCTACCATAATGCACACTTGCTTATGAAAACAGTTGTTATCATACATCCTTTCCTCTTCCTAGGGCAGAAAACCAAGTCAACCAGAAAACACAGCCAGTAAGTTCTTCAGAACTTCAGTGCATCAGAAAGTCTCATTCAGTCTGGAGGTTGAACTTTACCTACTACCTCCAAATTTCTTATATTTTTGCTCAAGTGTAGGTATGTGCATGAGAATGCTGTCTATGTTATCAGGTAAAAGCCCAAATACCCATTTCTGGCTTCTAGCCAGCACTCAAAAAGGAAAAAAAATTTGCTAATCCATGGTTGCAATGGAAAAACCACCTACCACAGGGAAAAAATCCTCCTGCCTTTAGCCAAATCTAATCTCATCTTTTCTCGCAGCTGTAATACCACTCTTAATGCTTCACTACCTAACTTTAGCTTCACATACGGAGCACAGGGAATTATAGATACAAACCTTTTGTACAAGGACAGACTGAAAAAAACAAAAAAACATGGGTGGCTCTGTTTAACATTCCTGAGTTTGCCATCAGAATCAATCCAGTTCTGTGAAGATATTGCCATTTTTAGTAACTATGATACCCTCCAAAACCCAACAGCATTATATGATTTCTGTTTCATAGAGGCTTTGACATTCCATCTATTATCCCAGACTTGCTTTAGCACATATTTTATATTAGAATGCGTTCCAGGAGGCATATGGCAATAGAACTAGGTCAACCATTAACCAAATAACAGGAAGCTACTCTGCAAAGCATGCTCTTCAAAGCTCACTTCAGAGTGTGTCCTTCAGTAAGGTTGAAGCTAACTGTTCCACAGGATTTTCCTTAAAGGTTGCCCAAGGCAGGTGACTTATGGACACCACAGAGTCTGAAGAGCCATTCCAGAGTGTAAAAGCACCTGGGTCAGATGTTGAGATGAAGAACAATCCAAAGTCATGCATGGGACACTGAACAGCAGGAACCAGCTCCAGTAATTTCCTCACATGTGAGCAGAGCCCATTCCACCATTAACCTGCTCCCACAATTTCACAGGGAAAGAGCAGAGCCTTTGTAGAGGTTTGTAGGGAAGGATGCCATCACAAGATAAAGACTGAGCATCTCCCTGTCTGGATGAGTCAATTCCATACTCTTGCAAGGTATGGGGGGAAAAAAGAGCTGATATTAAGCCTTGCAAGTAAGTTAGTGTCTGAATAAATCCTTCATGTCCTGCTTCCTCACTGATCTCGTTGAGACACATGGATTTAACATCAACTGCCAAATCCAGCAGAAGAAAAAGTCCATCATCACTGCTGATATCTTCATTTGTTCCACCTCAATCTCACCAATTCCTTCCATTAAATATCACATTCCATACTTCTAAGCAACCACAGATGCCCAAGCTTGAAAGATAAGTTTTTAGGCCTGAGAAGCATCAGGCACCACAGAACAGCATCCATGAGTAACATCGAAGTCAGAAAAACTTCTGATTCCTCTTATACTGTCAACAAAGCAGTAGAGATGGCCTGATCAAGTTGTTTTTAAACAAATAAAAGGCAAACACTTGCCAGCACTCTAATTGAAAGGAAGTTTGCCACTGATATCCATCACGTAACTGTTGCAATAACGTAACTCAACAGCCATGTACCACAAAGCAGTGTAAACTTTTCAAATTCAAAAAAGTCACCATCCAGGTATGTGGCTACAGCCAAATCTTGACACCAGGTCTGTATGGATACTAATATTCCTTTTCTGATTCTCTCATAAAAACTGGATACAGTCTCTTATCTCTTTATCATAGGCTTTCTTCTGGACAACATCTCTACAAACCAAAACATTCAGGATCCTGAAATCATTATTTACCCAAACAAAGCTAACAATAAAAAAAAAAAACCTCTCTACCCCATTGCCAGGGGTAGGCTTGTATTTCTCCATAACTTTTAATAGTAATGACTGCTGTAAGCATATAAATATATCAAGAGTTTCCCCAGTAGCTCACATCTATCCTTGTGACAAAAATAAATGGTAAAAAGCCCATGTCTAACAGACATTAATGCTTCTACTAAAGACTCCCTAACTGAGAACTTCACTGCAACCAAATGTTTGTGAGGTGGGAACTCAGGTCCATCTTTCTGGAGGTGGATCCTGCTGGTTCACCAGATAATAATTCCAGTTCCTAATTTCAGGCACAGGAAATGATATGGCATCCATGATGACTGAGAAAACAGTCAGTGTGTGTGATCATATGTCCCTGCAGATTGCTTTGTATCTTAAGCGACAGCTCCTTGCTGAAACAGGCTAACTCAGTGGAAGACTGCCAAGCATGCTGTGGTGAGATTATCATCTTAGTAGTTATTTATAATAAACTATCTTCAGCAAGTAGCACCTTTTTCAGTAGGAAAAAAGTCAAGGACAATGCATTTTCTTTGCAGTACAGAGATGGTCTATGAGCAATTGTGCAGACAATACCTGGTGGCATTGTTCATCTGCATATGAAGAAGCACTTCTGATGAACATTCCTCCAGCATGTTCTGAAAACTGTTCCAAAACCACCAGAAAAAGCTACAAAATTACCAGCCACTACAAAGTGCAACCTGCTACGGAAACTACATGGGTAGACAGAACAGAGTGCCCACACTTAATTTTCACAAAAATCCTTCGATTTGCCTGCATCCTTAATACTTCTGATGATGGAACAGCCACACCATGGTGTATCTACAGAAACAAGAAGGAGTTCTGCCCTGAGAGATGGTGTTCAAGTCCCATATGACTCCTCAGTGCCATTTCTTTGCAAGTGCCCTATGCAGAAGCGCCAGAGTCCCATAGCTCCAACCAAAAAATCTGAACAGGAGCAGCGGAGCAGTTTTAAGGATGGAGTTACTGAGGAACAGAACAAACAGTCTTCACACACAAGCCATGTTTTATATGCATCCCCTCCTCCCATCACCAAATTGCAACTGGGAAAACATACCTGTGGGCTGACTACTCCCACACTCCCACTCCAGTTCCTAGGAATACATGAAGAAAGTCAAGCTTTTGCAGGGCTGCCACAGAACGGCGTCTAAGACAAGGATTCATTCAAGGGGATCTGAAATACACTCTCTGAAGATCCTGCTGAACAGGCAATGGAAACCCTGAGAGCTCTGATTATGAAGTTCAGCTCTGCTGTGCCCATCAAGAAGCAAGCTCTGGTATTCCAGAATTTCCCAGGCTGCAGCTAGAGGAAGGTATCTCCAAATATTATGGGTGGAAAAAAAAAACCTAAACAGGTCGACCAGCGTGTGACTGAGCTGAGAGAAGACAATATCATCTGATTTTTAAAGTCCATTGAACGCTCAGTAAACTGATTTAGAAATCTTTTCTTCTGCAGATTTAGATAAACTAGTAACGATATTTGGCTATAAAAAAAAAAAAAGAAAAAAAGTGTCATGGCTTTAGCTAAATAGGACAAAGGCCTTCTAAAAGTGCATTTCTGGTTAAAAAAAAAAAAAAGCAGGAACAGCTACAGTAGGTTTCTACAGTTTCTTAGTAATTACGGAGTTTCAAGGTCTACACAGTATCCCAGCATTTCATACCTTCTGCATTTCGCAGTTGCAGTTCAATGTTCTCAAATGGTTACAGCTTTTGAACAAACTGTGTCTGCACTGAAGCCAAAAGGATCTACAATGGAGCTTCATCTGAAGCTCAGGACTTGCACATGACTGAACTCTTCTCTTTCTCCAGATCTGCTCAGCCCTTCAGCCTCTCCCCAGCCCCTTGTATAATCCATCAGACATGCTTTTGGAGTGCACTTCATCGCTTTGTGTTTGGTTTGGGTTTTTTAAAAAAGACACATACACAAAAAAAACCCAAAACAAAACCCAAAAGCAAAAACCAAACAAAAACAAGAACAAGAAAAAAAAAAAAGAAACAAGCAACCCACAGGTTCAGAAAGAGAAAGAGAGGAAGAAATGAAACCCTACTGGGCTGAAGTTTTCAGATGACAAAGCAGAAAGTAGTTGTTTAATACCAAGTATGAAAGCAGCAACAAAAGGACAAGATGCAGAGGGGGGGGAAAAAAAAATCTATCTGGGCTTCCTGCACTGGCATGAAATGGCTGCTTTCCTTCTTACTGCCAGCTCCCATGCTTCATGTTGACATTACACATCCTGTGCTGTAGATCCACCCCCATGCTGATGCTTGCCCAACAGAATTATCTCCTGCGTCACAGCAGTGGTAACAGAACTGCTGGCTCTGCAGATCGGAGAGCACCATTTCAACGCCTAATACACACAGCAACTGGACACACCACCAGATATTCGGGGTTGGTTTATGGCAATCTCAGTGCTGTACTGCTTTGCCTAACCTTCTGTTAACCAGATGGCCTGTTCTCTCCCCTTGGGATCAAACCAGTAAGTTTTATTTTATTAATCTCTACCAAAATGCAGGGACAGTTTGGAGCACACATATCTGGTTTATCTCCAACAGGGTTGCTAAGATGAAAATGACCTAAAAATAACTGGAAATGCTGCTTCACACCAACAGAAAACAAGATCTTTTGGAGTAAATATTTAAATGATCTGCCAGATGAACCACCACAGCAGCATGAACCAAATGGAAAGGAACTTGTATTATGTACACACATACAAAGGTACACACTTCTGCCATTGTAAAAGGACCTAGGTTGCACTTCTCCTGATCCAAAACACTTTTGTCTTCAACAAACCATTACTGTATTAGTATCTATTAAAGCAAATCCCTTAATTAAGAGGAAAAAAAATAGGGTGGGAAAATGGCTTTAAAAACCACCACAGTTAGTGATGGGGCTCCAGAATGCGTGAACATCATCCACAGGCAACACAGCAACAGGAATGTTCTCACTAGAACATCTGCAAAGTCACATGAAATCATACTTCAGGGACATGCCAGCACTAAGTGAAGTCAAAGTTGAGTATTTATAACATACATGCTGCTGCTGTCAAAATACAAAGAGTGAGAACGAAAGAAGGAGCGCATGAATGAAAGTGGAAGAATTATCTTATGCATATGCTTCTGCTGAATCTTGCAAATCTGCTACAGCCATGCCCTCACATGCAACCACAAATGAGCATCTCATGTATGTAGGTGGAAGCTGTTGAAAGTTAAGGGCATCCTCAATTCAAGATGTAATTTTCAAACGCCTCCCTGAAAAGCTCCACAAGAATTACTCCATGCAGCTAAGGATCTGATCTTGAAATGTTTACTCACACAAGTAGCTGCAGTGAAAATTCAGAATCTGAGCACAGCGACTGTTCACATGAATGAGCTCTTAGAGCATAAGGGCTTTAGCTCCCATCATCTATTATCCACCAAATGCACTACAGTAACTATGAAAATGAGACAGCGGTGAGGTCTGACCTATTAAAAAGCCTTTGTTAACACTCCTAACAGAGGCAGTGAGCAGATATAAAATAAATAAATAAAGTGCACATGCCTGCACACTGAACAAAATCTCAGGAATGTAAGAAGGATCCTGTGAAAGTTGCAGTTTTGCTGTCTTCCAAGGAAAATAGGAAGCAAATCCACATAAAATCTACCTATAATAAATCGTTAAGATCTGTTCTTCATGGCTACCACCACAGTGCAGTGCTTCAAAAGCACAGCTGGGTTCACTGCTCAGATTGCTCCACACATGCATTTGTCTCAGGCTGGATCTTTTCAACCTAAAGCTCCAAATCTCTGTGGGCTGGGGTGTCAAGCGCTCAAAGAGGACAGCACTGCTACCATACAACCTCCTACACATGACTAACTTCTGATGTGGAAGGAGATCACAAACAGTCTTCTTCACACCACCTGGGCAGCTAAAATGTTCTTGTGGTCATCCATTACTAGAAGTCTTACTGAGACATGAATAACCCACCAATCTGGATGTCAACAGATCAGCAGGTACTGCCTTCAGCTCATAAGCAGACTGCTTAATTCACCTGTAAAGAGGATTAGATGTCTTCAGCACATCAAGGAAACAAGCATGAGAACAGGCTGTGTGACATTTCAGCTCCATCTATCTTTAAAATTTCCCCAAAGAGAAGGATTTTTTTTTTTTATGTCCCATTTAAGTTACTAACTCATCATCATATGACTGGCCTTCACTGCCATGACATACAAAACTTCAGTATATGGTGACAGGCCCCCTAGAAAGTCATTCCACAACCTGAAACATCATCTACCCTTCAAACACACTAAAAATAGATTCCTCACCCCCTTGAGGTCTCAGCAGCCCATCTGATATTACAGTACAGTATTAACAAACCTATGTAGACATGAATTCTTAAAATAAATATCTTCAGAGATAAGACCAGAATACCAGCAAGCAAACTATATTCCTGTACACCACTGGTGAACCTGTGGAAGCACTGAAGAACCATGGAGGGCAACAACCATTCCATGTTCACTGTGCAGGAGCACAACTCGTGCAACCTTTGGTCAACCTGTCTGACACCTTGCCAAGCAACTTCTGTCTGAAAGACATTTTCTGAGCACAGCCTCAGCAGGTTTTTTTACATGGTTCCTCAGGAGAACAACACACTGAAAATCTTTGTCTTCCCCCCATCCCTTGTCCCATGGTGGAAGGAGAGCAGCACAGTGGTAGAGGGTGTGGAAAGGAAAGTTCACTGTAGTGTTTTATCACCTCTGCAATCTGATCATTTTAAAATAATTCAGGTTTACTCATTTATTCATGCAAAGACCCAAACATACTGACTCACTCTCTCAGCAGTCCCAGTGAGTAATACAGTTATGTCCTTGGAGCCAGAGATTTCAGGTCTCACACATGCAAGGGTGTTCTGGCAGGAAAATCCCGCGCACTCTGGAGCAACACCAGCTTCTTCTCAACCCACCAGGATGGAAACACACCAGGAGCCAGTGCCACTGAAGGGTTAAACACACCCATCCTGCAAGGCAGGACACGGCCTTGGGTCACATTTACCTACAGAAGGGCTGCTGGAGGGCTTCTGCCCAGCCCTGGTGCTGTTTCACACCATATGCTTGATCAGACAGGAGAACTTGGCCTCTGCATGACCTGACAGAGCTGAAAGCCGATATGCTTTCTCCCCACTGCCCGCCCCCAGCAAAGATAAAAGGTCATTTAGACCAAAAGGAACCTGTCCACACTGACTTCAAGTTACATTAATTCAACTTTTGGGATGCACTTCTGGCCAGGAACCCAAACCCTTTCTCACAGAGCTGCAAGCCACAGCCATATGACAGGGCAGGAACAATTCAGCAGTCAAGGAGCTAATTAACCAGGCTGAGAGCTGTCTGGCTGCTCTCAATTTTCCATCAGCCATTTGCTACATTTTTTACACTTGTCAAGCTATTGAGCTGAGCATGATAGGAGCAAGGCTTCAGAGCCCACCAGTCCTGGAGGCTCCACATCCTGCAGCCCAGCTGTAAACAAAAGGGAGGGGGAAACCTGAAACGCAAAATCAAGAGCTCCCAATTGAATACAGAGAGAAATAATTCCAAATTTGTTCACATTGACGTTTTATTTATTCATTTATATAATTTGTCTTCATGGTGCCACTTGTCTCCCAGCACAGAAGAAAACAAGAAGATGACTCCGTTGGCCACTGCCTTCCAAACTTTGCTGCATCACCACCTAAGTAGGTACTGTGTATGTATAGATACACATACATATATATATATATATATATATATATGTGCTTGTAAATACTCAGCACAAGCAACAACACACTTGAGAAGAAAGGCTCAGTCAGAATTACAACAGTGACACAGAAACAAGGACGAAGGTAACCACATCCCACCTCTCAAAGCACCTGCCAAGGAAAGAGCAGCTCTGCTCTAGCCTCACACACCGGAACCACTCACAAAAGGAGGCTTTTCTTTCCTGGTCTTGGTCTGTTTTAACACACACAGCAGCAGAATCCAGCACCAGGGTGGTAATTTCCAACATCCATGTTAAATCCTAACTATGCCTGTTTTGCTGGGTAGTGGGATAGATGGTTGAAGGAATAAAAATAATTAAGAGCAAGATTTCAAGGGCTGGACAGCAATTCTTTGGTCTCCTTTCTTTTTGATCAGAGAGACCTAAATCCTCTTACAAAGACCCACATGCCCACAAATCTAGCTGAGTTTAACCAGGACTGGAGAATCCAAGTCCAAGTTAAAATAAATTAACATCTATGGGCCTCTTGAGCTCTCTCTCCAGAAGCAGTTTGCTCAACTAGAGATGCGTACTCATCCTTGACTCACTGCATCCCCCTCAAGACCAGCACTCCTCAAGCTATTCCAAGTTTAGCTCAGACTGCAGTAATTACTTTGTTTAATAAAAACGTGAAAATTAAGAATTTTTTTTAGAAGTTGGTAAACAACCGCCACTGACATAAACCACCTTCACCAATCCCTCTGGAATTTCTGACTTGGGATCTGTATCAACTGCCCATTTAATATCAACAAGAGGGAGGCAGTAATTAAATGACAAAAAAAAAAAAAAAACCAACCCTTTTCAGCATCACTAGACAGCTGAATTCTGACTTTTGGACCACAGCAAGGTCTTCATTAATGATCCTTTCCCAGCTGCACACTCAATTAAATTCTCCAGCAAGTCAGTCATTAGAAGGTAAATGAACCACCCTCCACATCACCATCATGCTGGACCAAAATCTTCCAGCACAAGTAGTCTCTCCTTAGCTTTGCTGTTTATTTGACAAACGGGGAGAAAATTTAAAAAGGTGTGCTTGCTGGAGCACAGGTTCCAAGTGTTACGTTCCCCCATTCCACTCTTTTCTTTGGAGAGGTCTGGGGGGCTGGTGTGTGGGAGGAATGTATTTGCCTGGCTCCTGTGGTAAGTGGCCATTGTGTTTTGAAGCATTTGCATGACAACAGTCCAAAGCCCAGGATGACCCATCTTCTTCCCAAAAGGAATATCCTGTGATGCCTTCTTTCCACAGCCACTGATACCACCCCAAGCCACTGTTTGAACCTAAGAGCTGCAGCCGGAAAGGAAGGGTTTGCTCATCCCAGCAATGCAAAAGAAGCCCCCATTGTCCTACCAGGCCACGGAAACACTGACCACATGTGCATCAGAAGATTCCATTTTTAGCATCTTTCAAAACAAAGTCTTCTCTTTCACATTATCACGAGCACACTGAATCCTCAGTCCTCCTATAGCATTCTCTGCAATGTCTGCTTTGTTTTGTCTTGAAAAATCGTTCTCCTGCCTCTCTACCCCATGCCACTGCTCTATTAGCAGCAAGTTTCCACTGCACATAATTATGGCATGCCTTAGCCTACTTTTTTCTGTTTGCTGAATAGCTCTGCCTATTTTCTACTTGTGCTGATGCTACCATTTACTTTTCCTGATGCTCTAATCCTTGTATCCTTTGAAGGCCTGACTTCCTCCACACCACGACAGCAGCTGGGGTTCTCAGGCCCCTTTCCAGACATTTTTAATAGCAACAGCAATGCCATTCTGATGAACATCCCACTTCCTAATCTTCAGGTCAGCACAGAGCCTGCATCTGTAACAAGTGCACCAAATACACCATCCAGGGCTGCTGAGTACCTATTATCTAAATGACTATCATGTTATTAATTGCATATTCCTGGAACTGGAAGGAGAAGGAAAAACACTGTCACATAATGCAAGCACTTAGCTTCTTCACACATAATCCCAATTAGAAGGTCTTATTTTCCACCAGGAAGTAACAAGTGACACACTTCAAGAACTAAAGTCTTAATTTAACTGGTTCAAAACTAATAGAAGTAGCCCAGTGAATCAAGTGCTTTCTCAGAATTATTCATCCTCACCACACACTGGCCTTGCAATGATTGCTACCCTAACAAGCTCTAAATAAGTCCTTCCTAATCACTCACGACATTGATGCTGTGCCTACAGCTCTTTATGCTGACACTATTAAACAAGTATTCTCAAAGAGACTGTGTTTGACTCCACTCAAGAACAACTCCTGAACATCCTGAGATCTCCTATTTCCATCTTCCTTCAATTACCAGCTAAACTCAACTTAATTAATTGCTTCTCCTGATGGATCTTACCATCTTCTAACCTAAGAAGCTGCTTTCAGCCCACGCCAAAACCCCGCTGTATTCCCCCTAGACAGCAGCTGTGGAGGTCCATAATTATACCACAAAAACCAGCCAAAAAAATGATGAAAGTTTTCATCAAAATAAAATACAATGTACAGCTAGCACTGCTGCTAGGTCTGGGACTGATGTTCTGATAACCAGTGTTTCTCAAAATTGACTACAAAGCAGTCAAAACCAAAGATGAGAGAAAGCTCTTTCCCAAACACTGCTTAAAGAAAACTTCCTCCAAATAGTGATTAGGCCAGGATATTTTGAATTACTGCAGAAACATATGTTGCCTCAAGCTGACCAAAACAACTGCACCAAGATCATCAACTCCCAGAGAGCTGAAAAGAGCCCAGAGAAAAAAAAAAAATTGCATTGTGTTAAAACTGTGTTCAACTGTAAGACACCAAACACAAAGGCTCCCTTTTCCTCATCTCAAACTCTCTCCTCTTCTTCAAATCCCTTCAGAGATGTATTAGTTCTGCAACCTCTGGCACAGCTCAAAAGATGAGGGACAGACTTTTTAGATCTCTGGTATTGTTTTCAATGTTAGAAGACTAAAATGGAACAGAACCCAGAAACAGTCTCACATGACTTCGTATTTACCTATGTGCTGAACTTCCCAAACCCAAGCTGAAAGCAGAATACTTCCAAAACTCAGGATACAAATGAAGACCCCTTCTATTAAACCTGGCCCCCTAAGTTTGGAAACTTCTACTAAAGACCTTTTTTTCCTTTGCTACAACCAGCAAGATAATTATCATAAGTCGATCTATCTCCCTTCCTCCCCCCTTTTCTTCTTTCAGCACTGGCATACAAACCATGCTATTTTAACTTCTTTCCTGTTCTCCCAGTTCTTCTGGAACATTTTATTTTCAACAGTCAACTCATTTGGAGAAGTGCCATGCTGAAGTTCAACCGTGTACAATGTTAACTGTGTCTCTGCCAGCAACTGAGGACTTGCATCACACCACCTTCTCCAGCACCTCTTGATTAAACAACCCCAGTTCCTCTCTCTGAGAAGTTAGATGATGTTTAAGCAACCTCCACTCTCATCACACTCCTTTTATTTCCCACCCCCCATCTCAAAAATTATTCTCAATCTCCAAAGAGTAAGAAGGAATTTCTCATTCTCTCCTCAATTAACACTCAACAGACCTCCTGCTCACCTCCTATGGGCCCACGGATTTCTTGATTGCTTAGTACCCTAGAGTGAAGAAACTGTTTGAAAAGCAAGCAGGCATTTGGACTGATGAAGTTCAACATCTCCGCAGAAGCCAGCAATTAGAAGTTCATACTTGAGCACATCTTGGATCAAGCATGCAAGTTAAGCAAATCATACCGTTCTGGCACTGGTAGCAGATCATATTCATCCAGAACAAGCTCATAAAACACATAATCTCCTACTTCAAAGTACAAAAATATCTGTTAAGAGTCAAAATAGGAGGAACGTATTAGGACTATTTCCATTATTTTTCTCCTACAATGGATTGGACGTGTAACAAAATATAAAGAAACAAAATACATGGAACAACACAGACATCTTGGCCTTTGTAGACCTTTCTTGATCTGCAAAAAACAGGACCTCCTTCCTCCATCAGCAGCTTCTTTCAATCACTATTTCACTGGGGACTTTTGCATTTGTCCCCAAGTTTGCCTGGTGAAGCTTCAACACGGGACAATATTAGTTGAAGAGTAGTACACAGCTATTCACCACTTTCACACTTCCAAGTCCTTTTTATGCAATTTTTTACTTCAAAGCAGTGTTGTTCTGCCCATTTAAGGAAATTATCCACAACACCACGCAGAGAAAGTGTCACAGTAAACTGAGGTAATCTTAATTTATATAGTAGCTCCACACATGTTGTTTGGAAAAATAGGAAAACCCAATAGGAAATGCTGATTTACACTGGGTTTCTGGGAGTTCCAGACTTCAAGAGACATCTCTGGAGCTCTTCTGAAGTAATCTTCCTCAAACTGTAAGTTGTACTATTATAAGACTTAAGTTCTTCCCATTTCCTTTTTAAGGCTAAAATTAAACTTGCCCATTCCTTGGGGCCCAGAGGAACATCTGCCAGATGTCCAGACATCTATGTTGAACAATAGTCATCTACTTCTCAACTCCTCTTTTTAATCATCCTTTTATCAGTCTTCATAAAAGTCAATCCCCTTGTAAGTCAAAGTGTACATACAGCGCCAACGAATTGGTTATAAAGGTTACTGGATTGGAATGATGGTATTTTTTTCCATTTTCACTTGCAGTTGCCCTACTTTCCCTTTCAAGCATCCCATTATGTACTCATACTCTTCAGTCTAAGCATACACATTACTGTATTTTTAGTTTTCTTCTTGCAATAAAATAACATTTTTAATTAGGGAAGGAAATTGTAAACATGACATCTTAAGTTTCTCATCAACATAATCTGGTGTGAAGCTAGTGAAAATGTAAAACAAAACCAAGTAATTCTTTAAATATTTTTAAAGCAGTGGTTCATAAGCTATGTCTAGTAGGTGTGAGAAAAGTGATTAAGGAAAGCATATTTAAATACTGAGAATAAGGTACCAATGCTTGTTCTTTCTATGAGAGATTGGAACAATAAAAGGCTCTGTGTGCCTCAAACCAAAAGCAATTGAAAGCCACTGTCTGAAGAAATTTAAGCCTGATTAGGAGAAACATTCATGTCACCAGCATGGCATGAATTAAGATCATCTTTCTGGAGCTTCTTTAAAAACCAAAAACCAATGGGTTTGGGGGCATTTTTTGTTTGTTTGTTTGTTTGTGATTTTTTGGGAGGTAGAATTGTTTTGTGTTGTTTTGGGATTTTTATTTTTTTTTTAACTTAAGTTCTTCAGCTAGTATTTTGAAGGTGAACTTCAGTCTGTCTGGGCAGAACCACAGCAAGAAGCACCATTAGCAAGAATATAATTCTCTGAAGAGGTTTCAGCCTCACAGTGAGGAAACACAGAAAAAAATACCAACAACAACAACAAAAAATAACAAAAACCCATTAAAACCACTGCAATGTTGTTTGGTTTTCTAGGGCGTAAGAGGCCCTCCCATAAAGATCCTGATCTTAAATCTCAGAGTTGTTCTTGGATTGCACACACCACGTTCAAGGGCAGTGTATCTGCAGGGCACCCTGTAATGCCAGCACTGGGCTGACCTCTCCAGAAGTAAGAGGAGATTTCACAGCCCTGAACCACAAGCACTCTGCATACGGTCCATATAGGGGATGGATAGCTGGCATCCAACCCAAACAAACAAAGGTCAGTGGGCAATTTTTCAGTTTTATTTCAATGGCTGATTTAGACCTGTGCAGAGATTGCAAAATGCATCAAAAATATCACCTCGGGTTGGGGGGGGGGGGGGGGAACCAAAAGCACTACAACAGCAGCACAAACAAACAAACAAACAAAACCCCAAAACCAAAAGCAGTTAACCTCTCTTTTTGCCAAAACATAAGATTAAACATACCTGAAATGGTATGTTCCATGGCCTTCTTCTGAAAGATGGAGACAACCAGAGAATCTCAGTAATTTGGGCGACAGATCAGCAACCAGAACTTAAGAAATGCACAGTTGATAAAGCAATATCCTTCCGAGGTATATTAGATTTCACATTAAAACATTTCTTTCACAGCAAAAATAAAAACAAGGGCACCGATTCTAATCTCTAAGACGGATCTCAAGTTCATCACCCGTCACTGCAATCCTCAAATCTTTCTGGTTTTCTGCACATCTGGGAGCATGTTCTGATTCAGATCCACTGGTCCCCCGTGCTGCAGCTTAACATCTTCCCGTATCTGTTCTTAAAACATCTCACAGCAACCAATGTATGGACATCACTCACACCTTTCCGTGGAGCTGTGCCTTCAAGCCCAGCAGCACTGCACCCCGGTATCCCTCTCGTGCATTTCAGGATGTATTCTCAATTTTTTGAGGAACTGCATCTACTGATGTGCAGATTTCAGTGGGTGGGAAAAGACCTGAGGCCTGCTTTGGGTCTACTCAAAATTGCTTCAGATTAAAAGGTGGGTTAAAAACAAAGCACACGAATTCCTGCTCAACTCCTATCTCGCTTTAAAGATCTCAGGTTTCCATAATGACCTTAAAATCACAGTAAGAATGCTGTTTTAAGTTTTAAGGAAAAAAGAGTATTTTGTGACACCAAAAAGACAGCTGTGAAAACTGTTTTGCTTTTTCCAAGAGAAATTATGTATGTTATGATGCTCTGAGGAACCTACTAAAAGCTTGCCAGTATCACTTTAATGCAACCTAGTGAGTGGAGAGAAATATTCCATCTTAATTTAAAACACATCCAAAAGAAGGAACGCTCTTGAAAATGAGATGTTAAAAATCCCAAAAAATAGGCATCATCACCTAGGAAAAAAAGAGACATTTCATGATACCCTCTGGAAGAACCTGAGCAGCCTCAAGCTGCATGCACTTACCTCCAAATGCTTTCAGAAATCTAAAAATATATGCTTATATACACTATTTACTTGGCCAACTGATCAACCTCCAAAATCCTGTGGTCTTTAACCAAAGAAAAATATCTAGAAAGGTGACCTCCGCATGAAAGCATCAGAGAAAAAAAGCCTGAGGATGTGTTTCTCTGTGTGAAGGAGAATCTGAGCAATTTCCTCCAATCCTCATTTCCTGATAGCATGAAGACAGCGAGAAGACCCATCACAATGTTGTGCATTGAAAAATCTGAAGGGGAAAACCTTAGGGGGAAAAAATCATGATTAAGCCAGCTCCTGCCCAGCAAAGCCTCAAAACATGGAGAGACATCCACAATGTTAGGAGCACTTCCCATCTCAGCTTTGTCTACTCTCTCTCTCCTCCATTTTCTGGTGGAGCTAGAGAACATGACATGGCTTACCTGACTCAGATCACAGCTCTCTGCCAAACTAGTCACTTCCTCTTAGACATGCAAGCAGCTTCATGAGACAAACAGACCCCCACAGACGCACACACAAAAGCAGGAGCAGAAAGCACTCAAAACTTGGAGGTCTTTCCCCTTCCAAACACCAGAAAAACAAATGAAACTTTTCCCCCTTTCTCCCTCAAAAAGAGGGAGGTGAAGGGAAGGGGGGGAGGAATCCTATCAGATCACAACTACATGAAGCTCCAGGAGGATCTCTCAGTGTGGAGAATAGAAACCACAATGCTGAGAGGAGCCGGGGGGCACGGGGGGGGAAGGAGAAGGTTACTCCAGAAGACATAAAGAGCCTGTGGACTGTGTGTGTGCATGTGTGCGAGAGCGAGGAGAAGCTTTGTGTTGTGGAGCCTGGACTGGAACCAAAGCAGACAGCTTGCAAATGGAGGACAGGGAGATAAAGAAAGGGAAAGAGGGGGAGAGATAGGGAGAAACCTGCTCCGGGTGGGTTGAGAAAGGGGCAGGGAAGAAAGCGCCTTCTTCCCTTGCCTGGTTTAAAGGTAGGGACATCGGGGAACTGAGCAAGTAGAAGTGGGCTCCTTCCCCTTCCTTTCTTCCCTTCTCGCTCTCTTTTCTCTCAAAGGAGAGCACAAGCGTGTGTAATGGCTCCTGCTCTCCAGCTGAACGCTGTCCTCCTCCAAGCCACCTCCTGCGGGCACCAGCAGCCCCCCAGCCCCGACGCCGCCGGGGACCCCCGCATCCCAAGTCCAGGAGAGCCGCGGTGGGGGCACCACCGCCGGCGTGAGGGACCTGCCTCGCCAGCGGCCAGGGGCAGCCAGAGGGGACGAGGAGAAAGAGGAGGAGGGGGACAGTGGTTGGGAGAAAGAAAGAAAGAAAGAAAGAAAGAAAGAAAGAAAGAAAGAAAGAGAGAGAGAGAGAGAGAGAGAAAGAAAAAGAACGAAAGAAAGAAAGAAAGAAAGAAAGAGAGAAAGAGAGAAAGAGAGAGAAAACAAGAAAGAAAGAAAGAAAGAGAGCGAGAAAGAAAGAAAGAAAGAAAGGAAGGAAGAAAGAGGTCACCCGATTGCCTGGGTCGTGCCAGCACGGAGCTTTTCTCTCCTCCGTGTGTCTCCCGTCTCTGATCCAAGTCCACACGCACAGCACCATCCAGACCTCGCACACACACACACATATCCTCTCAGGCACCCCCCACCCCGAAAGCTCGGCTGGTATCTCACTTATCTCCCCATATTTCCCCCCCCCCAACCCCCCCGTAATGCAACAACAAAAAATTAATTAACCGCCTTCCTCCTCCTCCCACCACCACCACCACCACCACCAGCACCTCCTCCTCTTCTCCTCCTCCATGCAAGAGACTTCTCTCTCAAACAAAACACCCCGCTCTCGCTCCCCTCTCTTCTCTTTTTTTTTTTTTTCCTTTCTTTCTTCCTCCTTCCTCCGTTGACCGAATGAATGGATTTCAGAGGAAGGTGGTGGAGAGAAAGACGGACATAAAAGACCAAACAAAATAACACACGCACAGACACACACACACACAGAGAGACACACGCACACACACACACAAACGAGAGATGATCTCTCCAATGCCAAGCCAGAGATGGGTTTTAATTGCAAGAACTTACAGGAGCGTCCCGGCACTGCTGCTCTTGCTGCTGCCTCCTCTCCTCTCCTCTTCTTCTCTGCCTAGCTCTTCTTGTTATTGTTGTGGAAGTTGTTTTGTGAGTCTCATGTGCTCCTTGCCAGGTCTCAGCAATGGAGGATCGCCATCTTTCCCTGCTTTTCCCCCCCTCTCTCTCTCTCTCTCCCTCTCCCTCTCTCTCTCTCTCCTTCACTGGTTTGCTGCAGCTGCAGATGACCTGAGATATCCGTCTCTCTCTCTCTCTCTCTCTCTCACCCTCTGTGTCTCTCTCTGAATAATGAGCAACCAGAGGGAGAGAGAGAAAGAAGACAATCTCCTCTCCTACCACACAAAACGCAAGAGCACCAGGGGGTGCAAGAATCCTTTCTAACAACAACAACAACGTGTAGGGGAAGAGGAGGAAAAAGAGAAAGAAAAGAGAAGAAAAGAGAGGAGGAAAAGGCAAGAAGAAAGAGGAGGGAGATGGAAGAGGAGGGGGGAAAGCAAGCAAGCAAGCGAGAGAGAGATCCAGCAGGCAGACAGATGGAGGAGAAGATGGTAGTGATAGAGGAGGAGGTGTTGAAGATGAAGGAGATTAAGAGGAGGAAGGTGGTAACAAAAAGTTAAGGTTTGGGACACTGAATCACTCACAGGCCAGGGAGGAGGAGAAGAAGGGAGAAAGATCTGAAGATCTTCCCCTTCCAAGCTGTTGCCTTCACAAAGCTTCCAGTGCAGGAGCGCTCAGCAGCCCCTGCGATGCTGGGGGAGCCGCTCGGATGGAGCGCTCTGCTGGGTCATAGCTCTCTTCCAGCCATGACAAAAACCGGTTTCTGCATGCAGATCTGCCCCCGAGGTGATCCCTCAGACACATCCATCTAGAGGCTAATCTTCCCTGAGCAGGGTAAAGAACATAAATGGAGCTGGAGGTTGCAAAGTATAAAACCAGATCTACCACGTGGTTGGTTTTTAATCCCCCTTCCAGCTCGCATTTGATGTGGAGAAAGGACACTCAAATTGTCCATTTCTGGCACGTATTTTGAAGTCTACTCCTGGAAATAAAGACAGTCATCTCCAGGTTTTTTATTTCTCACAAGCATTTGGGAGAAAAGAGAGCTTGTACTACTATCACCAAAATCACTTCCTACATTGGTGAAACGGTTTTTGGCCGCAAAATAAAATAAATAATTCCACTTAAAATAACTTTTATGCCTCCCAACACCTAGTTGTCTGCCTCTTTGTGACTGATTATTTAAAACCGTGGAAACTAACGATCAAGGCTCACAAAGAAAGGTATCTGGGTGATGAAGGCAAGCAGACAAAGACAAAGCGGCTGTAGCCTGCATTTTTATTTAGTCTCGTTTCTATTAAGCATTGTCCTGAGCTACTTCTTTTTCTCGACACCCCCACCTCAGCGCAAATCCCCCCCCCCCTCCCCTCCAGTCTTTCCACAGCACCAGGTCAGATTCTTTCTGGGGTTGTGTCTAGCGGGGAAAGGGGGATGGGGGTGGAGGGGCGGGAGGAATTAGGGTTTACGTGCAGACTCAGTAAATCAATACGCGGGAGTGAGGCAAAATCAATTTGAGCACAAGGGCATGACTGGTATTGGAACATCAGTGGGGTTTCTCGAGCTCTCCAGCTCCGCAGTTTCGCATGGCTGGAAGAGAGACTAGAACCACGGAGAGGCGGTCCGGGTGGAGGGGGAGATCCTGCCCTGCTCCGAGGAAGTTACTTATGAGTGGTGAACCTTAGGTGATCTCCTGGAAATTTCTGAGTTCACGTTTTACTGACTCTGGGAGAAGTCAGGCATGTTAGAACTTCATTGTCTCTCTCAGCTCAGCTGAAGACCAAAAGCAAGAATAGTAACCATAGCAAGAAAAAGAAATAAAATAAAATAAAATAAAATAAAATAAAATAAAATAAAATAAAATAAAATAAAATAAAATAAAATAAAATAAAATAAAATAAAAATCGGTCAACCCAGGTGCTGGTCAAATATTAAACCCATGCACCCTCCGATCTTCCCATCCGCAAGAATGCCGTGAGTACAAAGCACACATGCAGGACCTCTCCCATTAAATCTTCTTTTTCTTTGAGCCGTGCAAGTTAATGACTAAACAGGAGAAAGATCTTCTCCCTCCTCCTCCTCCTCCTCTCCCCTCTTTCCGCTCCCTCCCTCCACCCCAAACAAGTGCTGTGAGAAATGGGAGGAAGGATAATATCTGGGCAGAAGGAGCACTGTTGGATTTAGAGAATCCTTCTTAAGGAAAAGGGGGGAAAAAACACCAAAACTGAGGATTCCTACTAAGACTACTGGTTTCATGCAGACAAACGGAGCGGACACCTCCTAAGAAGCTGATAAAAGAACATTAAGGAAAAGGGAGGGACTGACTTTACGGCTGCCAGAATGTGCATGTGTTCTGCCTGCAATTTTCTATAAATCATCCTCATCGCAGGAACAGAGCGCCTTGGCTTTGCAATCTTTGACGTACCACCAACGCCGAGACAGATAATTCACCTCTTTGTCTCTCAGCGTTATATTTTAAATTTAAAAACCAAGCAAACAAACAAACAAAAACAAAAGGGGGTGAGGGGGGGGGGAGCAAACCGGGGGAGGGGGGAAATAAAAAAAAAAAAAAAAATTAAAAGAGAGCGAGAAAGAAAGAGCAACCCACAACCACAAAACACGTTACTTCTGACCAGAAAGAAAGAAACTGGATCTTCATGGAGATAGTCTGGAAGTGTTTTCCCGCCCTATCCCCCCGGTCCTGGGGCGGGGGGGAGGGGGAGTCGCTCCTTGCCGGGTCCCGGGGGAGCCCCCCGGGCACGGCGGGGCTCCGGGCGCGCCCCCGCCGCTCTCCGGCCGGAGGAGCTCGGGGTGACCGCAGGAACCGCGGCTCCCTGGGGCAGAGCTGGGGGGCACGGCCCGGGGGGCTGCTCCCCAGGGCTCCGCGGCTCCATAACTTCCTCCCGCAGGATTCCTGCCGTCCCCACCGCGCTCCGAGCGCCGCCGGGGACAGCCCGCAGCGAGGTGGACACGCCGGGCTCCGAGGAAGCGGACGCCGGGGAAAAGAGGAGGGGGGAGCATCCCCGGAGACCCCCGAGCCCTCGGTCCGCTGGTTTCGCTTAGGAACCGGCATTTGTGGCTACCGAGAGGAGCGGGCCGAGCCCGGAGGGTGCGGGACCCTCCGCTGGTGGTGGGCGTGCGGGGGTCCCTCCCCGGTGCCGCGCCCGGCAATAAAGAGGTTAATCGTGCTGACAGCCCCCTGATCTTAATTACCACGGAGGGATAAGTGTCCCATTAGGGGCCATGAGGACAGTTTGGTCCCCTCTGGGTGCTGGCGTTTGGGTCGCCGGGGGACAGAGCCCACGGCAGCCCCGCTCCCCACGCGGGGGTGGGAACCTAGAGGGGAACTTCAGCTTCTCCCTGTCTTCCCAACAAAGGTGGTGTCCCACCGCCGTGTTGGTTTGAAGCCAGAGGAAAAGGGATGGTCTTGGTTTTAAATTTAAAAAAATAAGTAAATAAATAAATTAAGCCTTTTTGCTCATTGATCTGAGGTAGATGGTCGATGTTCCCCACCATGTAGCCAGGGGAGGGAAGAGCCAGGGGTGAGAAAGAAAAACAACAACAGCCAACAACCCGACAAACACAAACATTTTCCCAGCCTCTCGGACTGACTGCATCTTTCCTCACGCAGAAAATCTGACCAGCCTGAGCCTGATCCCAAGCATTTCGTCCCTAAATCTGGGGCTGTGTGATGTGTGATGAGTCAGGTTTGCGTGGCCGTGGCTGACACCTGCATCCTGCAGCCCATGGGGGCTGCACTGTGAGCCCCAAGGTAGCGAGAACACAGGCAGAGGGGTGAGAAGACAGCTTGGAGAGGTCAAGATGATGCTGTTCTGACTTTCCTTTCCCCCTAGCCCACACCTCCCAGCCAAACCTGTTTCTCCAAGGGGTTTGATTAGCTTCTCAGAATGGCAAACTGGTACGTTCAGCATGGACAGTGGACACAGCCTTAGTGAGCAGGAGACATCAGGAAAGCCATGTGGAAAATAAGACACTGAAAGCACAATCTTTGTGCACAGTCAGCAGCGAAGCACTGTCGTTAAAGTCCATCCACAGAACTGGAAGTGACTTCTCTTTTTTCCTTCCCAGATTTGGAAGAAATCTCTTCCTTTTCCTACAAGTTTGTATGAACTTTTATTTATTTTCCTCTTCTTCACAGCTGTTTTATCCTACCAGACCTAGGCTTCAGAATCCTTATTCAAGAAGCAAGTAAGTATTGTATCAGCTAGCTGAACAACTAAATATCAGTCTGTCTGTAGAATATTATGTTCTCCAGCTATTGAGAGAATTTCACTTTCCTGTCTAAAAAAGATTAGTAATGTGCTGATCTGACCTTTACCCTGGTAACTCTCTTATATTTTTTAACCTCTAAGAGTTTCCTTATTGTGAAAGGATTTTGAGGAGAAGCTGGTTGTCTGGAAGTGCTGAAGTCTTGCTCTGATCTATGAAAGACAAGAGATATCTCATCAAGAAGTTTCTTTAAGCAAGTACTCTTGTAGAAGACAGTGTGTTCAAAAAGGTTTACAGGTAAATAGTGCAAATTTAGGCTCTAGAAGAACTCTTCAGAAAATGCTCCTATTAGAACATAAAATTTTAGCCAGCTAACAAAATTTGAAACGCTTTTTTTTTTTTTTAAAGCCTGGCGAGCTCAGACTGAAATCTCCAAGAGCAAGCTCTTCAAGGTGAGATCACTTTGTCTGCAAGGACACCCTAGAATGTAGTACACATATTGAAAACCCATAGAAAGATGTATTTTTATGTTGCTGAGAATGCTTAAGAGAAGTGCACTGGTGAGGACCATGCTCATGATATTGGAAGTCACTCCCTTCTCTGATAGATGCATAAGTGGCAATTATTAGAAATAGAGGTTTTGCTCCTTCGAGGAAGCTGAATCTTTGGCAGTCAAATGCTTGGGTAAACTCACAGTTGGGTTTTTATACCTGCCCCTGGTGTTCCTCAGAAACTCTTCACTAGGAACAGGACTCAAGAAATCACTTTGCAAAGAGAACCAGTCCTTCTCCAAAACCTTTTAACTGAGGCGTGAGAGGGGAATAATGGATGTGTGGTGTTGGCAGGCTGTGGTAGACCGCAAGGTGGGTTTGGTGGGTACCACAGGTCACACTTCCCCAGCCTCAGAACATGTCTAAAAGTACAGGCAGCAGAAAAACTTGTATTTAGGGACCAGTGAAACTGGCAGCAGGGTTAACGAAAAGTAATTCCTTCAGTGTTAAAATTAACTGGGTTGGAACCAAACTAAACACATCCGTTAGTCACTAAAACGTGAACCACAAATGGCCCTAGATCTTTATTAAGTAATTTGTCATCATGCATCCACTCTTCAATGATAGGTTTGATTTAATAAAATAATAGAATGCAGTCTAGTCAAAAGAATGTTTTATCCACCACTAGAATACAAGCAACAAACTGACTTTGCAAAAATCTGCAATTACCATAACAAGGATTTCTAAGCAACTAAAAGCACGTCCTGACTTCACTTACTGCTAAAAAGCAGTGACCATGAAGCTTAATCAAATTCACTTTTTTTTCACTTTTGAAATCTCTAGAAGCAAAATATTCTTTGCTGTAGGTGCAAATTAAGTTTTATGAAATTCAGTCCTTCAAAAGATACAGCTGGATTTCATTTACCTTCAGCATGGCTTTAGATGGAGTCAATGAGATTGAAACTGCAGTCATTTTACATCATCTGACCTCTGGACGATGACAACAGTTTGCTGGTTGGAATATGGTATCCCAGTATTGCATTATGCTCACTGCTAGGAAGACTTCAGGAGAGAAACATTTTGATTTTGTCTTCAGAAGGGAGAGTTACTGAGTGATTTGTGAAATGATTTTGAATTTATGGGTGAGATACAAATGATTTCTGGCTATATTTATTTACTGGTCCTTTTCAGTGTGTGTCCCCCTCCTCAGGTATTTTACTAGATCTGTGCAATTCAATACAAATCAATTTTTGCTTGTATACCCTTGAGAAAAGCATTTCTTTTTTTTTTTTTTTTTTTTTCCCAACACCTAAACACAACTCTTGCATCTCTTGATATGTCTCTCTAACACCTTGGTATTTTTAAAACTTAAGCTCTCAAATACCAGCCAAACAATTTTTATTGTGTGTGTGCTAATCTACCTGTATAATATACAGCCTCCAAAAGGCTTGAGTTCCCCTTCCTTTCTGATGCCTAATTTTTCTAGACACACCATAAAATTGATCAAGGCTGTCTCTGGCTTTGTAGGGAAGTACCTGCTACCACAGAATAATCTGTCTGGTATATGCAGTTTGATGACATTTTTATTGATACATTACAAAGTTAGCCCAAGTTTCTTCTTTTGAAGCAACTCCAGTAGGTATTTTTGTTGCCTGTGGACAGATTTCAGGCGTAGTTGATTTCCCATCTTGCATGCCTTTGAAGATATAAAAAGGAAACAATGTATTTTATCTTCTACTTTTTTGAACTACTTCAGTTTATAGTTTATTTCCTAATGAAGTTGTTTCTTCATCAGCTTTTGCTGAAGTCCCAGTGGTACCCCTGGGTCAATTCCAGTTCATTTTCCCTGGGAGCAGAGGGATGCACACTGCAGAAAGTGGAACATTGCTGAAGTGCCTGCCAAAGCTCTATTCTTCTAACAATGTCATTTGTTTTGGGCACACCTTTCCTCTCTCTGAGCTTGTCACTGCCCCTGCTACTCTAGAGAGGTTTTGACAAAATCCCTCTGAAGATTTTAGTTAAGGTTTTAAATCTGTGACCAGCAGAAAATCAAGGTCTTCCTCATCCTTTTGCTGGCCATTCATCTCTGCTAAAAGATCGAATTTTCCCTAATCCCATGTGTTTATGGCACTTTTAATTTTTTTTTTTTCGCTATTCCACATCTCCAAATGATCAGCCAAATCCTCAGCTGATGCAATTTGGCTGGCTTCATTGACTCCAATGGATAAACTGCTAATTTAAACCTTCTGCTTGGCTCATTCTTGCATCTAATTGGGTTAATAATCTTTACCAGTTCCTTTCAGTAATTTAGAGATTTCTCTTTTTACTTGTAGGTGTTATGTATTGAAATGAAATCTTACTCCCCATTGGTGTTTTATCTGTGGTACAGTGATAGCTCATAAAGTCTTAGTCTGTTTTTAAGAATTACATTTCTTCTCTGCTCCCTTTTCTGATCTCTCCAGAGTTATTGTCTCCTAATGCCCATCCTGACCTCCTTTATTTTATACAACACTTTTGCTGAGCTTCTCTCTGCATTAATTTATTTTAATATGCTGTATTCCAAAGGAGCCCTTCTTCTGCAACATCTCACCTACACTTGTGTTGTGACAATTACATAGAAGGCATTTTTTCCAGGTTTTATCTTCACACCAATTGTGTTCTGTAGAATAACTGAAGATGTACCATTTGTGGTGTGAGTTCATATTTCCAGTGATTACATTGCAGACTGATCTAGTCAGGGATAGCCAATCCTATTGTCAATGAAATGTAACCTCATATTTAAGGAGACTGGTGCTACAGTTTATATTAAAAAAAAAAACTAAAATTCAAATATATTTCATAACTTATGGACATCCTTACCTGTCTTGTGACTGCACATCGTAATGTTTTTTACACTAACATGTGGAAACAGCTGGGTACACTTTGCTTCCTTTTTTTGCTAGCACATAAAACATCAGGATTTTCCAGTTATTTTATGGAAACCCAGGATTTTGAGGTGTCTGGGTGGATCCCATTAATAGGGAGAGGGTAGGACAAAACAAAGATGCAGAAAAGAACACACAAAAAAAAAAGTCCATAAATAGTACCAGCACACTTGGAAAAAAATCCTCACCTATAATTGCAAAAATATTCCAGCATCCCATTCTGTCTTCAGAAAGGTAACAATTATTTATACATATCAGTCTCTATGTAAATGCCACCTGTCCAATCAATATATTAATATTTGAATTAATTTCAAAAGAAGATGGCAGAAAAAAAAAGCCATCATTTCCTCAGTAATGAACTAATTTATCTGAAAATCTGACAACTGCAAGTGGGTGGTACTCCTTTCGGTGTAGTCTTTCAAAAGATATAGCTGCAATCAAGCTGGTACTTATTATTCTAATAGTAAAACATGCCGAGCATCAAAACTTGACATGGAATGTAATGAGAAGTGATATAATTGAGCAGAGATTTAGCAGATTTGTTAGTTATATTATTGTGAGTGTGATTTCTGCTCTGGGTCTTGGAAAGTTTATACACACATGAGGGAAGGGAAGGGAAGGGAAGGGAAGGGAAGGGAAGGGAAGGGAAGGGAAGGGAAGGGAAGGGAAGGGAAGGGAAGGGAAGGGAAGGGAAGGGAAGGGAAGGGAAGGGAAGGGAAGGGAAGGGAAGGGAAGGGAAGGGAAGGGAAGGGAAGGGAAGGGAAGGGAAGGGAAGGGAAGGGAAGGGAAGGGAAGGGAAGGGAAGGGAAGGGAAGGGAAGGGAAGGGAAGGGAAGGGAAGGGAAGGAAGGGAAGGGAAGGGAAGGGAAGGGAAAGGGAAGGGAAGGGAAGGGAAGGGAAGGGAAGAAGGGGAAGGGAAGGGAAGGGAAGGAAGGGAAGGGAAGGGAAGGGAAGGGAAGGGAAGGGAAGGGAAGGAAGGGAAGGGAAGGAAGGGAAGGGAAGGGAAGGGAAGGGAAAGGGAAGGGAAGGGAAGGGAAGGGAAGGGAAGGGAAGGGAAGGGAAGGGAAGGGAAGGGAAGGGAAGGGAAGGCGCGGGAAGGGAAGGGAAGGGAAGGGAAGGGAAGGGAAGGGAAGGGAAGGGAAGGGAAGGGAAGGGAAGGGAAGGGAAGGGAAGGGAAGGGAAGGGAAGGGAAGGGAAGGGAAGGGAAGGGAAGGGAAGGGAAGGGAAGGGAAGGGAAGGGAAAGGGAAAGGGAAGGGAAGGGAAGGGAAGGGAAGGAAGGGGAAGGGAAGGGAAGGGAAGGGAAGGGAAGGGAAGGCGCGGGAAGGGAAGGGAAGGCGCGGGAAGGGAAGGGAAGGGAAGGCGCGGGAAGGGAAGGGAAGGGAAGGGAAGGGAAGGGAAGGGAAGGGAAGGGAAGGGAAGGGAAGGGAAGGGAAGGGAAGGGAAGGGAAGGGAAGGGAAGGGAAGGGAAGGGAAGGGAAGGGAAGGGAAGGGAAGGGAAGGTGCGGGAAGGGAAGGTGCGGGAAGGGAAGGGAAGGGAAGGGAAGGGAAGGGAAGGTGCGGGAAGGGAAGGGAAGGGAAGGGAAGGGAAGGGAAGGGAAGGGAAGGGAAGGGAAGGGAAGGGAAGGGAAGGGAAGGGAAGGGAAGGGAAGGGAAGGGAAGGGAAGGGAAGGGAAGGGAAGGGAAGGGAAGGGAAGGCGGCGGGAAGGGAAGGGAAGGGCGGAAGGGAAGGGAAGGGAAGGGAAGGGAAGGGAAGGGAAGGGAAGGGAAGGGAAGGGAAGGGAAGGGAAGGGAAGGGAAGGGAAGGGAAGGGAAGGGAAGGGAAGGGAAGGGAAGGGAAGGGAAGGGAGGGGAAGGGAAGGGAAGGGAAGGGAAGGGAGGAAGGGAAGGAAGGGAAGGGAAGGGAAGGGAAGGGAAGGGAAGGGAAGGGAAAGGGAAGGGGAAGGGAAGGGAAGGGAAGGGAAGGGAAGGGAAAGGGAAGGGAAGGGAAGGAAGGGAAGGCGCGGGAAGGGAAGGGAAGGGAAGGGAAGGAAGGGAAGGGAAGGAAGGGAAGGGAAGGGAAGGGAAGGGAAGGGAAGGGAAGGGAAGGGAAGGGAAGGGAAGGGAAGGGAAGGGAAGGGAAGGGAAGGGAAGGGAAGGGAAGGGAAGGGAAGGGAAGGGAAGGGAAGGGAAGGGAAGGGAAGGGAAGGGAAGGGAAGGGAAGGGAAGGGAAAGGGAAGGGAAGGGAAGGGAAGGGAAGGGAAGGGAAGGGAAGGGAAGGGAAGGGAAGGGAAGGGAAGGCGCGGGAAGGGAAGGGAAGGGAAGGGAAGGGAAGGGAAGGGAAGGGAAGGGAAGGGAAGGGAAGGGAAGGGAAGGCGCGGGAAGGGAAGGGAAGGAAGGGAAGGGAAGGGAAGGGAAGGGAAGGGAAGGGAAGGGAAGGGAAGGGAAGGGGAAGGGAAGGGAAGGGAAAGGGAAGGGAAGGGAAGGGAAGGGAAGGGAAGGCGCGGGAAGGGAAGGGAGGGAAGGGAAGGGGAAGGGAAGGGAAGGGAAGGGAAGGGAAGGGAAGGGAAGGGAAGGGAAGGGAAGGGAAGGGAGGGAAGGGGAAGGGAAGGGAAGGGAGGGGAAGGGAAGGTAAGGGAAGGGAAGGGAAGGGAAGGGAAGGGAAGGGAAGGGAAGGGAAGGGAAGGGAAGGGAAGGGAAGGGAAGGGAAGGGAAGGGAAGGGAAGGGAAGGGAAGGGAAGGGAAGGGAAGGGAAGGGAAGGGAAGGTTCGGGAAGGGAAGGGAAGGGAAGGGAAGGGAAGGTTCGGGAAGGGAAGGGAAGGTTCGGGAAGGGAAGGGAAGGGAAGGGAAGGGAAGGGAAGGGAAGGGAAGGGAAGGGAAGGGAAGGGAAGGGAAGGGAAGGGAAGGGAAGGGAAGGGAAGGGAAGGGAAGGGAAGGGAAGGGAAGGGAAGGGAAGGGAAGGGAAGGGAAGGGAAGGGAAGGGAAGGGAAGGGAAGGGAAGGGAAGGGAAGGGAAGGGAAGGGAAGGGAAGGGAAGGGAAGGGAAGGGAAGGGAAGGGAAGGGAAGGCGCGGGAAGGGAAGGGAAGGGAAGGGAAGGGAAGGGAAGGGAAGGGAAGGGAAGGGAAGGGAAGGGAAGGGAAGGGAAGGGAAGGGAAGGGAAGGGAAGGGAAGGGAAGGGAAGGGAAGGGAAGGGAAGGGAAGGGAAGGGAAGGGAAGGGAAGGGAAGGGAAGGGAAGGGAAGGGAAGGGAAGGGAAGGCGCGGGAAGGGAAGGGAAGGGAAGGCGCGGGAAGGGAAGGGAAGGGAAGGGAAGGCGCGGGAAGGGAAGGGAAGGGAAGGCGCGGGGGAAGGGAAGGGAAGGGAAGGGAAGGGAAGGGGAAGGGAAGGGAAGGGAAGGGAAGGGAAGGGAAGGGAAGGGGAAGGGAGGGAAGGGAAGGGAAGGGAAGGGAAGGGGAAGGGAAGGGAAGGGAGGGAAGGGAAAGGGAAGGGAAGGGAAGGGAAAGGGGAAAGGGAAGGGAAGGGAAGGGGAAGGGAAGGGAAGGGAAGGGAAGGGAAGGGAAGGGAAGGGAAGGGAAGGGAAGGGAAGGGAAGGGAAGGGGAAGGCGCGGGAAAGGGGAAGGGAAGGGAAGGGAAGGGAAGGCGCGGGAAGGCGCGGGAAGGCGCGGGGAAGGCGCGGGAAGGCGCGGGAAGGGAAGGGAAGGGAAGGGAAGGGAAGGGAAGGGAAGGGAAGGGAAGGGAAGGGAAGAGGGAAGGGAAGGGAAGAGGGAAGGGAAGAGGGAAGGGAAGGGAAGAGGGAAGGGAAGAGGGAAGGGAAGGGAAGAGGGAAGGGAAGGGAAGAGGGAAGGGAAGGGAAGAGGGAAGGGAAGGGAAGGGAAGGGAAGAGGGAAGGGAAGGGAAGAGGGAAGGGAAGAGGGAAGGGAAGAGGGAAGGGAAAAGGGAAGGGAAAAAGGGAAGGGAATCTAAAAAAAAAAAAAAGAAAATAAAAAGAAAGGTTCAAAT
Organism: Pseudopodoces humilis; assembly: GCF_049639895.1. Classification (NCBI taxonomy): domain Eukaryota; kingdom Metazoa; phylum Chordata; class Aves; order Passeriformes; family Paridae; genus Pseudopodoces; species Pseudopodoces humilis. The sequence continues at coordinate 4,561,131 of NC_142203.1, forward strand.
TTTACTTGATTGCAAGTAGTAGCCAGAGAAGGGGATTCAGGAGAAGGTTGAGAGTCACATGTTCATACTTAGTGGTGGTATCTGGGACAGGTTGAAAGGGACATCGTGGATATTAGGAAATGCAGCAGAACTGATTGGCAAAGTGGGGAACCAAGGTTAAAGTTTTTCAGAACAGCCGCAAAAAAATTAGTAGCTTCATGGAAAACAGTAAGGGTTCGTGTTTTGGATAGAAAAGATGAGGGCAATAGCAAGTTTGCAGCTCTTCAGAAGGAAAATTAGATAAATTATATATGTAGGGTACATAATCAGGTTTATTCTGCAACCTGCAGTGAGCACCAGTTCAGTTGAGTTTCCAGAAAATTGCTCCCTGTCTCTGGACTGGATTATCATACTTGTTGCTGCTTGCCTGTTCTGTTCTCAGTGATTTTTTTTTTTTGCTGCAGGTGCTGTTGCCTGTGGAAGCTTCTCCCTGGTGCCCGCTTGTTCTCCAAGGTCCAAGTGTGCATGTTGTATAACGTGTTTCTAGTCATTGTGACTGCAAATTAAATTCTGATAAATGTGCTTCAAACACAGCTGATGCAGGTACTTGTGAGTCTGCAGAGAGCCTGGAGCAATAGCTCCAAGAGGTTTGGACCTTCGCATTCATCTCCGTATGTTCTTAAATTGTCATTCTTCACATTCCTCTAACTCAAACACCAGCTTTAGAGCTGGGCTCACATGTTTAACTGTTTCTGTTTTGATCATTTCATAGAAGCCCTCTGAAGTTTTTATTCCCTAATTTCAAAGTGTTTCTTGTGCCCTCCAGGTGTGAAAGCCCAGAGCTGCAGTGATATCTATTTTCCCTCTTGACAACTTTCAAGCTGCAAATGGGAATTTCCAGTGCAAGAACCCACTCATGGCATACTAGGAAAAAAAAAAAAAAAAAGGACTCCGATAAATTTTGGATAATAAATTAAGTAGGTAGGTTTGCCTACCTACGTAATTGTCCGTGGGATTAATGTACTGAGTGATTGCCTTCATAGCCAGTTACTCATGAGTTTCAGTGTCTTCAGTGTAAAATCAAGCTGCCATGCAATTTCACTGCAACAAGAATCCTTTGGCACACCAAGTCAGGTGTGGTTTGCTTGGTGAGGAGCTCAAAATGCCTTTTACTCACTCTTGGTCTTGCACTCCTGGGGCTGGACAGCTGGTGTCCAGCAAAACCAGTTTTGTTCCACCAAATGCTACCTGATGGGCTGATCAACTATCAATTGTCAGCAGCTTAGTGCTCCAAGAGTTTATTCAAACATCCATCCTCCTCTACTGTTAAGTCCTTAGGTTAAACAATTGCTCTTTGTCCCTTGGCTGAGGGGTGAGGGGGTTGAAGGGTGGAGCTGAGGAGCTGTGAATCCCAGGAGATGGGCACTTGGCATTCCCAGGCTGTGGACACTTGGCATTCCCAGGCAGTGTGCTGTCTCAGCATTCAGCACCAGGAGCCCATTTTCCCAGCTAACCTGTTCATAAGCTGTTTCAACTTAGTCTTCCCCTGCAAGCAGGACTGAAAGCCATCTTCGGGCTAAGCTCTGAGATAGCCACAGTTTATCCTGATGGGTAAAGAGTGCCAGCTTCATGCTTTCACTCTCATAAGGATTTCTTTGCCTTGCTAAGGTCTCATCTGCATCAGGAAATGAACCAGCCAAGCTCTTGTAGTATCATTATTTCAATATAACCAGTCCATTTCCTGTGTAGACAAGCCCTTAAGACTAATCTTCTTCCCTGACCCACAACCCCAGTTGCAGAAGCCTTGGAATATGTTTTGGAGCCTCATTTCACTCCTAGGTTATGAAGCCTGCCAAACCTTTTCATTTTGTTCAAGGCTTCCTGCCATTTCAGTGTTGGAACCCATCTGATTCCAGATCTTTTGCCCACCAGCCAAGGAGTTTCAGCCAAGCCACATACATCCTGCCACCAGGATGCTCCTACTGTGCCAAGCTCAAAATCCTCCTCAGTTCTTCTGTCCCTGCATATCTAACCTTGTTCAAACATCAGCCACTTGAGGAGCGGGCATTTTGAGGCCAGAATGCAGGTTTGGAGGTCTATTATTTTTTTCCTCATTGTTAATTTTCACAAATGGACACAGAGGTGTCTGCTCCTAGAGAGTTCTGTGATATAAAGACACCAATACTCTCCACTGTCTCTAATGTTGCCTTACAAAATCAAGAAATTCCATCATTCCTATTCAATCCTTTTCATAGTTTAACCATCGAACACTGATTTTTTCATCAACTTACCTCTGTGAAAATAGCAGGCAAGATGACATTTTTCTTCTGCAGTCCTTATTTCATGGTTTTCTATATCCCATTGTTATTGTTTTAAGTTATTTTACAAGTTACTAAATTACATGAAAAGAAAACACAAAACACCAGAACACCTAAGAGATTTGCAGTGATGCAAATAGATGCACCTTATGAAGACACCTAAATGCAAGTACTCACCACAAGGTGAATAGGTTTTTTTACATTTTGTAGTTTTCAGTTTTAATAAGTCTGACACACTATTCCTAATTTTTTTTTTTTTAAATTAGATTCCAAGCCAGACCAGCAAGATAAAGTTTATATGCAGTTTTTAGCATTGTGGGCATGCACTATAAAAAGAAGATTGCAAGAGACATGAAAAAGTTTCACTCTATAGTGGTAATTCTTCTTGCTGTGTAAAATTCAACAGTACAAAAGAACCCCACTGCTTGAATGCTCTCAGGTGGGAAGTGCAGTAACTCCTGCTCATCCCTTTACTGGGGGAAAAAAAAGAAACAAAAAAATCAGTCACTACATCAAGATCACAGTCCTGGCTGTTTTCCTCATGATTTCAGCCTCGCTTCTGCCAAGTTCTGTCAGGGCCTTCTGCTTACCTAAAATCCCCTAAAATCTCCACTGCTGGCAGTGCCTGTCAGCCAGGTGTGTCCTCCCTCATTTGTCCCATCCCTTGGGGACCACAGTGAGGAGCAGCATTCCCGTGTCCTTCACAAGGATCTGCTCTCCAGCAGGGCTGGCTGTGCCCATGCCCGGCCCCAGAGGGACACATTTATCTCCACTGGGACTGGAGGAAGGGATGTCTCCCTCCTTCCAGCCTTTCATCCTGCTCTACCAGCCCTTCTCAGCTCATTTTTCTCCACTGGGCACTCGAGGTTGAAATCAGGTCTGGGAAGGGCCTTGGAGACCAAAGATGTGACCTGGAACAAAGTATTGGAACAAAGTATTGGAACCAAATGCTGTACAGATGAGGAAATGTGTGTCTAGAGGGCCATCAACTTCTTTCCTGTCTCAAGAAAAGTGTTTGTGAAAGGTAAAAAAAGCACTCAGGTTTTGAAATGTGAATGCTGTTGATCATTTTCTTTGGTTTATTAAGAAATGCTCTTGCAGGTGAGGACAAAAATCAAATTAATCCATTCCCTGCTACTGGTGACTCTTTTCCCTGAGATCTTGGGAGCATAAATCACTCCCTATTCTCTCCTTTTCTCTGAAACATAAGAGAACAGGATTTCAACAGATCTTCCTGAGAAACATGGGTTGTATTGGGTCACTTCAGCCATGCAATGGAACACAAACCTATTCAAAAATATTAAAAGACACACCACAAAAGGCCACCAATTAATCCAGGCACTTCTTCAGGTTTCTTTTCATTAATCACTGCGTTGTTTTTAATGGCCACTAAGTAAACTGTCAGGAAAACAAACTTTTTAAATTCAAGTGGGGTTGGGTAACCACAAATTATTCTAACTCTGGCATCCACAAGCACCTCTCCTCACCTCCTGTGGCAAAGAGGGGTACAAACCACACTGCTGATGATCTGATTTCTTCACAAATGCCTCTGACACCTGGAGAGTCCCTCAAACCCAGGCCCTGTCCTTCAGCAATTGGTGGGGCTGGCTGCAGCAGGAGTGCTGGAAATTGAATTGCCGAATATAGAAACAATTTGTGGGAAAACGAATGCTAGTCGAGTTTGATCAGTCTGGAAGCCACGTTTCATAAGCAGCAAAGTGTCCTGAGCTGCAGCCTCATCCTGTCCAGAGTTTTTCAGCCCTGTCACTTTCTCACTCCTGTTTTGTTGCAGGGGTGAAGACGGTGTAACAACAGCAAGTGTTGCTTGAGGAGGACATTTCTGCCTCATTGTGTGTGTGTATTCCTTGTTGCTGAAGGCAAAGTGAGGTTTTCCTTGAAGATCAAAGACTTCCTGTAGTGTGATCAGTATCTAAAAAGGACTCCATCTGCATGATGAGCTTGCACCTTTCTGATTCATTCCTCTAACTGGGGAGCTGCACACTCACTACCACATAAACAATGCGTGCCGCCACTCATAAATGTATTCCACCCAAATTAATGGAAACCTTCCCATCAACCACAACAGGGCTTGACCTTGAGGGCATCTAATCTTCCTGGCTCCAAGTGGTGCTTCCCTCTGGATGTAGTCCCACCATCCTCATCCTCACCAGCAGCCTCTGCCACCTCTCCCTCAGCTCAGGCACTGGGTTTTTTCCTCTCTGCAAGCACAGGAGCAGAGTGGAGAGGGAGGAGCACCCACACATCTTTGGTTTTCAGCATGACCTTAACTTTACAGGCAGGGGAAGGATGCTACCCCTTGTTCCTCCTCCAAAACCCTGCTTCAGGTCTCACCTAGCAAGGCCATGCTGCAGCACACAAAGCAGCTGCCTGTTGCACCCATTTGCTAGGCTTTTTATTTTATTTTTTAATTTTTTTTTTTTTGCAACTTCTGATGGTCCTTTTCAAAGGATTCGCCCCTTCCTGCCACACATCTCAACAAACCTAGAAGACAAACAAAAACAACATTTTTCCTTCTAGGTGCTCTTGCACTTTGCTCTTTCATAGAAGAATCCCTCAATCCTTCAGTTCATAAAGGATTTAAAGCAGGGGAACAATATCCCATGGGGCCTCGATCAGCTTTCCCTTTGTTTTCCGAGGTAACAAGTCCCCTGCATGCCTGCAGAGCACAGTGGATCCCCACCCTGCCCAGGAGCATCTTGTCAGGGCTTGGGGCCACAAGAAGCAGTCTTATAAGGACAATTGCAAACTGCAGCACTGTTTAAAAAGGAAGCTGGGCTTCTTTGAAATTGCCCTGGCTCATGCAAAGGCACAGCCACAAGCAAATGTGTGTGTGCTGCGTGCATGGGGACACACAGAACTGTACAAAATACCTGTTGGAAAAGTGTGAGAGGGCCACAGAAACACACACAAACACCACAGACCTCAGCTGGCTTGCTCAGCCCTGCTGGAAATGCTCAGAGACCCAAGTGATAGACATAATAACCAAGTGATGCACATAATACGAACCCCAAGTGGAAAAGAACAAGAAAGCTTCTTCAACCAGTCAAAAGTGAGTTGATTTTGGCTGAGCTACTGTAGAGCATTTGATAAAGTCAAAGTTTTGGCAAGCTTCAAGCTCCTCAATCCAAGCTCAATATAGTGAGGATTGTTCTACAGAAATGAAGGGATTGGCTGTTCTATTTTGGCCAAATAGTTTGCAGGGTTGAGTATTAGTAGCACTGTGGCCGTCGTCCTCACGGTGTTAACTCCCCCAGAGGCCCTCAGATTCCTCTGTCTTTAGAGCTTCCACTGCACAGGGAGCAGCCTGGTGGACTTTGCTCCTGCTGCTTAGGTGTCTGATGCATTTCACTCCCAATTAAACCTATTTTGGAGGAGGGTTTGTGGAGGTGGTGGCTCCCAGACCTGGCCAGAGCTGAAAATCAGAGCTGTGTTGAAGTAAAAGTGGATGTCTTGACAAGGTGCTGCTCTCTGACACCATTTTCAAGGACTGTTTTGGGATGCAGCATGTCGGGGTTTTTTTGGTGGAGTTACAGGCCCTGTGAGCCAGCTGCTGCTCAAAGTATGAGATTGGATTAGAAGCCCCTTCTGGACATGCATGACACTAAGCACAGGGGCAATTACACCACTAAATTCTCACAGCATGCAGTAATATATTCAATTTCGTAGAGCCTTTCCTTATTTTTTGTTTTTTTTCAGAATGTGGAGGAGTATACCAGGAAAAGATCTCTTTGTGGCTGTTCTGCCTTCAAATTCCTTCCTCAAGCATCTGCTGCTGGTCATTGTCAGAGATGGGATCAATCTGACCCAACGTGACAAATTCTGCATACCTCAGGTAATTGCATATTTTCTTTTTCTTCTGCTTGATGATGCTGGCAAATAGTTGTGTAGGATGGCGCCTTGATTTTGCTTGATGCTATTAATTAAATAATGTTAGTGAAGAAGAAGGAAATTGATTAAATTTGAGAATCCTGGCACTACAACATCTCTACAGCATCACTTTCTGCATTAGGAGCACGACAGACATGCAAAAAATGATGTATATGTTAGGGCAGGCCTCAATTTTCCACAGAAGTTACACAGGCTCTCTGATGCCTTGCTTTTTATTTAATCAGGAGTGTTTATTTTACTTTATTTTATTTTATTTTATTTTATTTTATTTTATTTTATTTTATTTTATTTTATTTTATTTTATTTTATTTTATTTTATTTTATTTTATTTTAATCTTACCATTCACCTAACAAGCCTTTCAGAGGAGGAATCTGATGGGAACACAAGCCACCTGTGCTGGTTGTGGGCACATTGGCAGTGCTGTGGGGAACACAGATCTCCATTTTTGTCCCCAAAATCCTTGTCCAGTAGGTAACAGTGTCATGGCACTGGTTTCAGTAGAGCTGGGTTGACTTCCCCCTGCAGGATTCCAGATGTCTGCAGGCTCTCATGCCAGAAATACACAAAAATCTGTAATTCCAGGAAATTCCATGCAATGAAGGCTGTATTTGCATGTTTTCCCTATAGATGAACCATGGAGCTCTGGATGTTAAGGACTGAAGGCTTAACTCCTTTGCTTTTCTCACAAAAGTCATGCAATGGACATTTTATAGGTCCTTCTTCAGTTTTTGGTGACTTTATGGTGTCAGATATTAACTACTAGATTGTCATTTTCATTCATGACTTTTTAATAAGAAAATGGAAATACTGAAAGATTAAGTTGTTCACATGAAGTAACCACTGAAGTCTAAACTTGTCAATCTTTGTTTGCTATATTACAAATTCTCTCTATTTTTCATGAAAAGCTAGCCTTTTCCAAAAAAAAAAAAAAAAGGAAAAAGTGGAATATATTGTCTTTGATGGTTTTTTCATGAGTTAAAGTTTAAAAAAAAGTATGAATGGTTATACTATAAACACATTTAAGACTTGAAATGTAAATATTCAGGTTTCAGCTTTTCCTTCATGAATACCAGAGAGCTAAACAAGACTATCCACATGCTTTATTTAATCTCATACTACCCAATCTGATAGTGAGGCATGAAAATGTGAAGCATATTTTGCATATCTTGTATTAACAGAGGCACCTCATGTATCATGGAGAAGTTCTGTATGTCTTTAAACAAACAAATCCTGTGAAGAGGTAGTAGAAGAAACAAAAAAATGAAGTGCCAAGGCTGTAAGAGGAGAAATGTTTGGAAGGAGTGGTAAAAGCGTATGAGAACAGAAGCCTGAACCAGAGAAAAAGGATTTAAAGCTCCCTTATGCCCTCAAGATAACTCACTTAATGAAGAAAAAGTCTTCCATGAGTGGCAGAAATAATGAATTTTGATTTTCAGCATCTCTTTCTTATGTGCTTTTTCCCATCTCTAATAAAGGGTGAGGTTATTAGCCACTCTCAGGGAAAGAAAAAGGAAACATCATACGCTCAATTATACAAGTGGTTCCTCACTGGAAAAAAAAAAAAGGGCTGAAGCTGCTGTAAATCCTCTGCCCAAGGAGAGCAGAGCCAAAGCTAAGAGCACCCAGGAACCAAATAAAACATCCCAAGTAAAATTCTGGCCTGTTGGTGTGGATAGCAGAGCTTTCATTGACTTTACCGTGCTGGGCTTTCGCTCCTGTTTTTAATTGTCTCAAGGTAAACAGCTCTTTTTCTTCTCTGTCAGGGTAAGATATGAAATTTTTACTAACCCTTTGGTTCTCTATTAGCCAAGATTTCCTGGCTTGCTGGGGATGATAAAATAAACCTACATTTAAAAAGTGCCCCAGCTCTGAAGCTGGGCGAGGACACGAGCTGTATCTGAGGGTGAAATATCAGAAGCTTAGCACATTGACTTTTCTGTTGAAAAAAGGAAAAAAATAGTACTTCTCATGATGCAGTGATAAAGCTAACATGGTTATGAAGGCAAGTGACTACAGACTTTCCAAGCTTAAGGATTAAGGTTTTAGGTTAAGCAGTCCTTCTGGACAGAAAGGGGGAAGGATTAAAAATCAGAAGGAAGATCAACTGTCCCTGTTCATAATATGGGCGATAGGTAAATTGGAAAAAGCGCTGCTGAAATATTTTGCTTTTGGAACTTGAGGGTGAAATGGACATGCAGGGCCACACAGCAAAGGGTGAGTCCTCACAGGTTAAATCCCAGCTGTGTGATAAGTTTTCACATGACATGGGGCTAATCTGTTTACAGCAGTGATGCAGATGATCCCATGGCCTGTTTGTTTTTGCTTTTGTTTTCTTTTTTTTTTTTTTTCTTCCCTTTGGGAAAGTAGACTAACATAATCCACAGATATGAATCTGCAAAAGGAAAATCAAAAATGTCCTTCTGCTTCTCAATCAGTCAGGCGTACTCAGAGATCCTCTCTGAGCTTCCAGCAAGGAAGCAATGTTCCTTCAGAAGTGAAAGTAAAGGAAATCTGCCTGATTATTTATGCCACCACATTTTCCAGTGGTCAAAAGAGGACAAGTCAGGAATCTCTGTGGTATGGGTGATTAACCATTCTTCTTTGTTCTGCTACTCACACAAACACAACACCCACCTGTTTTCTCTTAAACCTGGCTAGCAGAAACTTGAAATTTTTACAGAAACTGATTTTATTTCCTTCCTGGAGCGTTAAAAGCACCCAAGGTGCATTTATGTTTCACATGCCTCCTTGGTGTACAGAAGGTGATACAGAATGGTTTGGGGGGAAGCTGGGGGGTGTGGGACATCTTTCCTCTCATGTTAAATATTTGCAGGGCTAGAAAAACTGATGTCATTTGCAGAGTGTTAAGGAGAAAAAGAAAAAACAAAACAAAAACCAAAAACCAGGACCATTTAAATTTCTGTTACCAGCCACAGTGTGTAAACTATGATTTTTGGGGAAAAACAGAGTGCTACAAAAGGCTGAGTTATAATCAGCTCAGCAGAGGTCATAGCAGGTTGATCCAACAGCCATCCTCATTGAGGTCCCAGTTCCACACAGCATTTAAATGCATGCTTAATTTTAATCACAGACGTAAGTCCTGCATGACCTTAATGTTAAGCACGTGCTCGAGTGAATTGCTGAAGTGCGGGTGGAGACGTGGTTTTGTGAGGGCTGGGAGCAAGAAGAAGAAAGAACCCCTTGCTGTAAGTTCTCATCTGTGGGACTCAGGCAGGATCAAAGGCTGCAGCATCAGTTCTGAAGCAGGAAATGTCCTCACAATGCTGTGAAGCAGGCAACAGGGGTAAGCAATTTGTAAGGAAGGTGCAGTAGGAGTTGGAAAACGTGGCCCACAGGTTGGCTGTGCACTCTCCTTCTCTCTGTGACCCTCGTTCCACTTTAGGAAATGCCTATGGTTAATATCTGATGATTTCAGTGGGAGAAATTCAACTCATGCTCTGCTTATTTTGCAGAATATAAGTCTACACACACTGCTCATTGATACAAGGTTGAATTTTACTGTCTGGCCCCTTTGCTGTCATTCTTCTGACTTTAAGAATGTTGCTCTCCTGATGCAAATGAAAAAGTCCACCCTTCTAATTCAAGATAAAAGAGGGAGAGATTTTTTTTCTTCTAAAAACATCAGACCAATATCCCAGTGGTAGTCAGGTTCTTCCATCACATTCACTTACCAGTAGTACTTACCTATCAAAAGTGTCATTATATTTATGCCTGGATTTTGTAGCTCTGCTGCTTCAAGCAAGGATTGGAATGGTCACTGCCCCTTATTTACTTCTGGAAATCTGTCCAATAAACTGAACTCAGGGCAGACAAAGAAGCATGTTAGATGGGGCCAAATTCTTCTATACATTTTTGTTACCTTGTCAGGAGCACTCTGCTAGATGCACTGATCTAAATGGGCCAGCAAACTCATCAAACAGACCAAGAAATTGGTGCATGAGAAAAACCATAATCAAAAACATGGATTCTTCTAGTGCAGTACCCAGATGGGCAAGTTTAGTCTCTCTGGACTCCTTGATGACTCTCCTGCACACACAGCTCTGCTCCTCCACCCATACTGGGGTGGGGAAAATGACTCTCTGTGCCTTATTTGTGAAAGCCAACATGGTAAGGGCTATGGTGAGCCCCATAAAACAAATATTTTAGGCTGAGGATGAAGGAGGATCAGTGTGGTTCACAGTTCACCACTGTTTTGCTGTGATTCTGGCCGATGTGGCTGGCAGCACAGGGACCTCTTTATCAGTCCTGCTGTTTGGCCTCAGACAGAAAGAGTGTTCATGACTTGAGCAGATGTTTCTGCTTTTAGGAATCAGCCGTTTCCTCTTTTCCAGAAGCACATGCCAGCACAGTCAATATCTGGAAACCTGCTGCTTCACAGTAGGTCCAGAGTCTAAACTGGTACTTTACTAGAAAATGGTAATAAAGCAGTTTGAATTGCTTTTCATCCTTCATGCTCTTAATGGCTTTCAGGTTCATATGAGACCAATCAATTAATCCTGGTTCAGACCTAGAGGAATGGGATGTTTCTTACCCTCTAAACAGGAAAGAAACCCATAACAGAGATTACCAATCTACTTATTAAGACTTATGTTAGCAGTGTAGTCTAACAGCCTCCAGCTGGGGTTGGGACTACAGATTTGCAATCTTGTATAAGCCTAATGTTCACTAGTCATGTGCTAATTAATTGCTAAATCACAAAAGGCAAATCATAATTATTGTTTCAGGTTAGCAATTCTCCCTGACCTGACTGCATGCTTGCTGTTTGGAGGAATTAAGGAATGAGGCTCATTTAGAAACACTCACCTGTATAATCCACAGTTTTGTCTCTGTGTGTTTTTGTTTTCAGGTAATGAAAAGCTCTCTTTGATCTGAATTTTGATCTGAACTGCTCTTGGGTGGATTCTGCTACACTTCATCATTCTGTGAGGTCAATCAAGTAGTAAGAATAGGAGTAAGAGCTCACAGAGTTGAAGGGAAAATTGCTCTGATCTTGCAGACATTTCAGTGGACTGAGTGTGTCACACTGTGGCCAGCCACACTTGGCCAGATTTGTGCAGTCTGGGGTACTTGAAGTTTCCCATTTTTGGACTTTGTGGAGGCACCTGGGCCACTTGTAGAGCAAGCCCAAACTTTCCTAGTTTC